>NW_005842388.1:999868-1017773 GCF_000455745.1 Alligator sinensis
GCGGGGCAAAAGCCTCTAGACTGTCTCCCTGATCCCAAATATATATATTTACAAAAAAAAAAAATATATATATATATATATATGGTATAGATATTGTAAATTGTTGTGAATTGTACCTAAATTCATTGACTAGTTTTGGCAGGCAGGAATAATATTGGGACTACATTCAATAAAACCTCCTGCAAGTAAAGTTTGTCTCTGTAGTTAAAGTGCTTCCTCAAGTTTTAATCCCCTTTGTGTGAGGAGATCTAACCAATATCTCCCATGACAGTCCCTTAATCTTGATGCTATAAAATGGCCTGGGGTGATCTTAATCTTTCCCCTGTTGCCTAGTGTTTTATCCCCTATGTGAGTGTTCTTGATATGAAGCTAATGAGCTTGCCATGACGCCACAGTGTTTTGCTCTAACTCACTGAACATTTCAGTGTTTTATACCAAGTAAAGAATGTCCAACAGGAGGTATAAGAGAGACCTTACTGTTTGGTTAGGACACCATCCTAAGGGATTGGGGGGTGCATGGGGAAAGACCTACTCTAGGCCTGATTCAATATAGAGAATTGAACCAAAATCTTTTACTTCTCATATGACTGCCCTAATCAGCAGACTGAAGGGCATTCTGAACTGATGCCCTTTCAAGATTTCCTCTTGGACCTTGTTCTACATTGCAAGGAATAATTCAATAACTGAGTAAGAAAATAAACATGACTCACTAGCCTGTCGGCTAAAACACAAAGCAAAACAAGATTTCAGACCTTTTGTCAATGAATGCTTATCTACTGTATATATAGGCAAAACAGAGAAGTGTCAACAGGAAAGCAAAAACAAACAACCTCAGAATACAGCATGATGGTTAGGGCATGTTTTATGAAGGTAAGCATTGTGGATTATGATCGATTTGAGTCCAAAGGGGAATTGATCTCTAGTCATTCAACATCTTGGTTAAGTACTAGGGGGGCTGAAACGGCAACAGTATCTGTAGTTGCTCTTCTTTCCTGACTCTTAACCTTCTATATTCTTTTCCTTTTAGCAGTGTAAAATATATATTCTAATATAATAAAAGGCTTAGTCTGTCTGACTGCGTGTCTGTCTGTAGGTCTGTAACACTTCTGGCCAACTGTGCATGCACCACTGAGAGGGCAGGCAGCAATTGGCTGCACAGTCCGGGCTGCACAAGCCCGTTTGTGCCACTGCTATGGAAGTTTGGTGGCTGGGAACATGCCTCAGCTGCCCAAGCAGGGGGATTTCTCCCCCCCCCCCCCCCCCCCCCCCCCCCCTGAGGGTGAAGGGGGAGAGATCATGGTGGCAGCGTGCCCCTCCTGTCCAGCCCGGACGACTGCCCAGAACAGCCACAGGGAGGGGAAGGTGGCAGGCAGGGAGGGAGGAAGAGGAGTAGGGATGCTGGTGGATGCAGGCCAGGCAGACCAGGAGCAGCAGGGGGGAGAGAGTGGGGCTGGACTGAAGTGGAGGGGGGTGAGAGTGGAGCACGGTCAGACTCGAAGCAGCAGGGGGGTGGAGGTGGGGTGGAGCAGGCTGGACCTGACACAGGGGGTGGGGCAGACAAAGAATGGTGGGGGGAGGTAGAGTGGGGCTGGATCTGGAGCCGTGGGAGTGGTGAAAAACTGATGCAAAGTAATCATTGAGGCGTTTAGCTTTTTCCTAGGAGTCAGTTGTCAGCTACCCCATTTGATTCAGCTGCGGTCCAATGTTGCTCTGATCTCTGATTAGAATGCAAACTGCAGCATTTCATGTTAAGAATATGCTACACTTTAAGGGATTAAATTGTGCCCTTAGGAACAAAGGAACATTGCCCTTTGACTCCCAGGACCAATATTTAACAGTGCTTGATATGAAATATTAATTATACTTCTTGTAAAAAGAGACAAACTTGTCTTTCTTTACATATTTATTTTAGTAGTGAATCATACAATTATGGTAGGGCCCAATCCTTCTTCTATTTGTGAAAATATGAATATGGCAGATAGTTTATAGAATCATAGAAAATTAGGGTTGGAAGGACCTCAGGTTGTCATCTAGTCCAATCCCCTTCTCAAAGCAGGACCATCCTCAACAAGATCATCCCAACCAAGACTTTGTCTAGCCAGGTCTTAAAAACCTCCAAGGATGGAGAGACCACAACCACTCTGAGTAACCTGTTCCAATGCTTTACTACCATCCTAGTGAGAAAGTTTTTCCTAATGTCAAATTTGCCTTGCTGCAACTTGAGACCATTGGTCCTTGTTCTATCATCTGCCACCACTGAGAGCAGTTTAGCTCCATCCTCTTTCAAACCCCCTTCAGGTAGTTGAAGGCTGCTATTAAATCCCCTATCAGTCTTCTCTTCTCTGGACTAAATAAGACCATTTCCCTCAGCATTTCCTCATAAGACATGTGCTGTAGCCCCCTAACCATTTTTTGTTACCCTCTGCTTGACTGTCTCAAATTTTTCCACACCTTTTCTGTCGTGGGAGGCCCCAAATTGGACACAGTACTCCAGATGTATCCTCACCAGTGAATACAGGGGAATAATCACTTCCCTTCACCTGCTGGCAACACTCTTACTAATGCAGCCAAGTATACTGTAGGCCTTCTTGGTAACGAAGGCACACTGGTGACTCATATTCAGCTTCTTTTTCCACTACAACACCAAGGTCCTTTTCTACAGAGTTGCTGCTTAGCTAGTCAGCCCCCAGCCTGTATTGGTACATGGGATTGTTCTGTCCTAAGTGCAGGACTTTGCACTTGTCCTTATTGAATCTCATGAGATTTATTTTGGTCCAATCCTCCAACTTTTCATGGTTTCTCTGAATCCACTACTCCCCTCAGCTTGGTGTCATCTGCAAACTTGATGAGGGTCCACTGCATCCCATCTTCCAGGTCACTGATGATGATATTGAACAAAGCTGGCCCCAGGACTGACCCTGGGGCACTCTATTTGATACAGGCTTCCAATTAGACATTGAGCTATTGACTACTACTGTCTGAACCCAGTGCTCCAGCCAGTTTTCTATTCACTTTACAGTCCATTCATCTAACCTATACTTCCTTAGCTTGCTTGTGAGAATGTTGTAGGAGATAGTACCAAAAGCTTCGCTAAAGTCAAAGTATACCACATCCACTGGTCTCCCCACACCCACACAGCCAGTCATCTTATCATAGAAGGCAATCAGGTTCGTCAGGCATGACTTGCCCTCGGCAAATCCATGCTGACTTAATAGTTAATCCTAAAAAGAAACATAACAATATAGAAAAGTCCCAGGCTATGAAAGCAGAAGCATGGTCTATAAGGAAGCACATTTAGGTCCCTTAGGAGAACATAGACACACAATCAGAGGCAAACATGAAAGATATCCCCAAGGAAAAGCATAATAATAAAAACATATTTTTATAATAAACTAGACCTATATTAAAAAAAACCCACAAGGTTTGTGATAATAAAAGTGCAGAACCCAAGGCAGAAAATACATAGCCAGTCCCCAAAACTGCATTTATGAGGGTTAAGGGAGTGTTGGATATTTCTTGAGAGACCTTGAAGAGTGAGGTAAATATAGTTTCATTATATGGTATTGCCTAGGCAATAACATGGGGAAAATAGAATGACTAGCTAAATTGTCACACACAACATAAAGAGCAGGACCACAATCTGATTGTCATTGCTTATTCATATGGGGCCAATTTCTAGCAAATGTTATAACTGAGCACCTGCTGCGAAACTTATGTACAGAAGAAATGGCAAGCACAGCCCTTTGGTTCTCTCAGTGTCCTGTGGCTGTTATATGAACCCCCCATGATGGGTAAGAACTTTTAAGGAGCAGAAATCAGAGAGCACTCACTTTCTCCACTCATGTATATGTATCTCTAATCCAATAATGGCCCTATTCAGTTCTCAAACTGTATTAAAAAAATAATTATCTCCTCTGGCAGAGATGAAATTAGATAAACTACCTGTTAAAGGGGAAAGAATCACAAAGAGGCATCTCACACCAGATTCTGCTCTCCTTTTCATTTAAAAGTAGTGGAGCTATTGAAGATTTATACCTGTTTGACTAGAAACATAATTGGATCTACAGTCACTTCCATGAGACAGTTTTCTCACTAAAAGGAGGAGAGTGAACAGATTCAGGACTCCACAACTGATTCTCCAAATTCTGTTACTTCAGATCTCTATATAATCCTGAGCCTATAAAGACAAATTACCCATTCAGATCAATAGATTTGCCAAAATTTGGACTGCAGGAATCATACCAATGCCTGCAGCAGGCTTCAGGTCTGATGCATTTTTGCAGTCACAGGGAACAATGGTCTGGCAGATGTGATCCTAAATTACAGACAACAGGCTCTAATTTTAGGACTCAGGAATTTTAGTCATAATAAAAATGATATCCAGTGGCCATGTAAATTGCTTAATTTATGGATAGAAATAGGAGATACAACATTCGGGTGTCATTTGTTTATGGAGCGGTGAACTATTAAGTTGGACAAGGGAGCTCATTTTGCAGATTGAGATTTAGTGATTAACTGTGAAACCCTCATTTAACTTCTGAGCCTGTAACATTCAGGGATCTTGAAATCTATGTAATTGGAGACAACTGTTTTGGGGGGGGCTGTTCTTGCAGCTCTCAGTCTTGTAAGGAATTATTTGGTGAATAACCCCATTTAGGAGTGTTCCCAAACCTTGACTGGAAAATTATTATTAGCATTTTGAGCCTTCACTTTTCCTCATAGTATTCAGCACAACCTGTGAAAAGAATTCAGGCCTGATATCTAGAAAACAATCCTTTATTCCTGTGTCCATATTACATATTGCTCTTATTGCAACGGTTGTTGTAATATTCTGTGCCTATAAAGCATGTATATATTGTAATTAAAAAGAAATACTTTGGTATTGATGAAAACCCAGTGTTCCTTCAAACAAAACTGTAAAGACTTGTCTTCTCTACCAATTAAGAATCAGCAGAATAAGGGTTTTAATAGGCCTCTTGGGAAACTTGTCTTTTGTATCTATGATAAATACATGATTATAAGGACAAATTATATGAGCAGCAATAATTTCCTAGTAATGCGATCATTAAAAGCCCACACAACTGCAATGCATCAATATTAATTGGGAACAGATGATCATTTTAGTGACATGTTCAAGTCATTATCCATATTTCAGTACTTCATGAATACCTGAATAGTCTTAATTAAGTGATTTTTTAAAGGATTCTCTTTTCAATGATCCTTCTGTGAGTGTTTATTTAAAAGTTAGGAAAAAGAAGACTAGAGAAGTTGCAAGCATTGGAAGTAGCTGTGGTTAAAAACCTGATTCAAAAAATAATAGTTTGGTTCTTTTGGCTTTAATTTAGCAGTTACAACAACTGTTTTACAAGAACAATGAGCTAAATGATGCCTGTTAACCATAGTCCATAGTCAGAATCAGTGAAGAACATTTCTTCCTTGGAGGGGAGCACATCTGGTCCTCGAAGGGCAAGCAGCCTGTTCCACCTCCTGTTTCAGTTTCACAGCAAAGCTTAGCCCAGAGGTGGAGCCATGGCACTCCCTCATTTCTTTTCCTCATTTACAGAACTTGCCACATGGGAAATGGATCCAATAACTTCCCTGCGTGTGTCTCTCTCTCTTTCTCTTTAACTCTCATATGATCATTGCTAAGGGGAGGATGAAGCCTTATGTTTTTTTGAAGAATTGTATATCCATGTAGGCTCCAACTTCAGCAAGAAAAAGAGAAGTCTAACACAAATTATCAATTAGGAACCATACTCATTAAATATACTCCTCTTGCTATTTAGAGGAGCTGAGTACCCACAGCTTCCATTGATGAAAACAAGAATAGCAGTGACTCAAGATGGAGGAAGAAGAAAGTGAATCAGTCATATGATGCATATTGATACTATTGCACTACAGATTATTCTGGGCTGGAAAAGTTGTTCATATTTCAGAAAGTGGACCGACAAGTTTTGTTCATGCCCTCCATAGGGGTAATTAGGCAAATTCTTTGTATTCTCTTTGTGCATGCTAGCAGAGACAGAAAAAAGTCTGGAAATATATCGTCATTGTGCTTATATAAATATGTACCAAGTACAATAAGTAGGGCTGATACAAGCCAATATCATTGTCTAAGCAGAAGGTATTAGATATAGAAATAAGGTTAGGTAAAGGCAATTAACTTTTAAGAACCAAACCACATGGGCAATACACTGGTCATGTCTATACATTCAATAATGCACTTTTCCTAAAGCTCATTAAATTTAGTACCAGCAAAACAAGGGTATGTATACGTGAGTCAGGAGACTGCTCCAATGTGCTGAAATTCCAGTGTGTTGGAGCAAACTCGATTAATCAAGTCTCCTGGAGTGTGGCAATTACCACACTCCAGCGTCCACCTGCACCTCTTGTATCAGTGTCCCTCCCATTAAAAATGGTGGTAGGGGCGCTTGAACTAAAGCTCAAGCCCTACCCCACCCAGGGCACATGTAAAAGTGTCCTGAGGTACCAAATTAATGTACATTAGGCTGCCCTAATGTGCACTAGCACAAGCACATGTTTTTTAGGTTATGATTATTTTACTGCACATTAGCATAATAGCACGGTTTTCACGCACCTCTTTAATGCACAGTAAAATTGTCTACTGCGCATTAAAGTGCATGTGTAGATGCACCCACTGTCTTTTACTATCTCCCCTCTGAGCAGGAATGAAAGTCAAGATAAGCTATTTTCATATAAAAATCAATGGCAGTATTAAAGTGTTAACAAAATGAATGTGCTTACACACAACTATATATTTTATAATAATGAAAACCCTATATTGATGTACTGCTAAGCTAATGAATATGAATACTCAGAGGTCAGAAAATGAGAATGTCAAAAGTAGATAAACTGCACAAGTGTTTAATTAAGAAATATATAGTAATGTATATGCAAAAAAGGGCAGATTACCTATGTATCTGTATTCATGGAGTGAAAGTGACTGCATAGTCTGAGGCTAGGGTATTTGTTGGGAGAGATAGGTGAAGATAACTAAGTTCCAGTTCCTGATACAATGTACAATGTTCTGGTAATTACTAGAGCTGCTATTATCAAATATTACAAATCTGAAGTCTTTCAAGAGGAATAATATGTGCATACCTCCTTGTATGTAAACCTTGTGTTATATTGTTTTAAAAAATCTATACTAATAAATTGGAACATGAGCAGAAATAATTTACAAATAATAAAGTTGTTGTGTATGTGTACATGTAGACACACACACATACACCATTTAACATTTACATAGAAATGTACAAATCTGGCATCAAATCCCCCCTTGCCTTTAATACTGCAGTAATTGGAGAGTACTGTAGTATGCAATTTTTAAAAACATAACTAAAAATCTTTAACGTTTTAGTTCTCTTAATGCCCAGTAGAAATTAGTTGCCTTATTAATTACCTAAAATAGAAATAGCAGAAAATATTCTGATCTCATGTCCTTTGCGGGGGTTTTTTGTTTTGTTTTTGGGGGGGGGGGGGTTAATTTAATGTAGGTAGTTGTCTTGGTTTGCTAAATACTCTTTCCTCACTTCCTACAAATCTAGAATCATAGGCAACATGCATTGCTGCACCTTTTCATATAAGCTTCAAAGATGGAGGAATCCCCACAGGGGAAAATAATTCATGTTCACTATTCATTTACTCTCACAATGGACTCATTGGACAGTTCAGTGTTTTATCTTTAATTTGCAAAGGGAAAACCAAGGAAGGGAAGTCATGGACTTGCTCAAGAGAAAGATCTTGTATGAAAATTTATGATGAAATTAAGTGCCCTCTAGACACCCATTCCTTGGTGATCAATATTCAGCATGATCAAAACTTTCAGTTTCAGTCCTTCCAAACTCTCACTGAAGTCAAACTTGGAAGGGTACTGCCTTCTGAACTTGGTGCTAATAATGACTAAGTATTATTTCACACACACACACACACACACACACACACACACACACACACACCCTACTCAGTTTTATCAATTATGAAAAGAAAAGAAAAAAATCATAATTAGAGGAATATTTTGGATAGAATTACTCCTACTTAGATTATATCATTGAAAGTCATTCTTGGTTCAGAAATGGTATTTAAAGGTCTGTTTTTGGGAATTGGCTTATAGGTATAGATATGTGCATTATAAGGGTTCAAGATGGGCAGCAGGGGTTAATTAATTTCTAGGAAGCTTGGGTCTCACACAAAGTTTCTCATAGCCCTGAAAGCAGACAGTCTAACACAACAAGGATGGACATAGCCTGAGAATTGAGGGGGCATATACCATACTGTCTAACACAAGGCCAACAAGACTGGGAACCGAGGAAGTATGTACCATACTGCCCATAACATGTGATAAGTGGCATCAGCTACAAGGCGTCAGAGCAGGGGAACATGAGTCCTGGTTTGGGGGGAACAGACCAAATTAGGAGAAGGCCCGGAAGGCTATGTGGACATGTGACCACAGAACGACAACCAACCAGTGGTAGCCATGGATGAAGAGTCATCAGGAGACATCAAGAGGGAAGGAGAATACAAGAGCAGAGGTTTGAGTGTAACAGAGGGTCCCTCCCTGTCCCTCCTTTTGTCTTGTCTCTCCCCACCCCCGTCCCTGTCCCCTGTTGCTAGGATTATGTGAAAACTGCATGTATCAGCTTCCCAATTTAAAAGTATGAAATTCTCCAGCATCCCAGTACTGGTATATCTATGGGATATGGTCTCTGATAACTAGTTCCTAATGAAAAAGTAGCAGCAGCCTTATACATCACTCAAAATATACTGAGATTCAATAATATCAAATCCTATTTCTCTGAAGCTGGGAATTGGTTTGCCTTGCCTGTTGTTAATAATCAAACATTCACAAGAAATGGCATGCCATCCATTTGAACTTTAATAACAAGGGAATTTTAATAGGAGATAAAATAAATTGGTTAATGTTACAAGGCGAGAGGGCTATTCTTTGCTTGAACTCTTTGTGCTGACTAAGCAGAGCCCACTTAGTTCACAGATATATGGTTCTATCCATTTGAGTTGAAATCTCAGGAAAGAGTTCAGTATTAATTCCCTGAAGTCAAATCAGGATACAGCACAGCTTGTTTTTCTTTGATTCCTATCCAAGCTTATCAGTTTTCTCAGTCTGTCTTTTCAAACTCAATCTGTTTTTATAATACCAATTTTGCTCTTTGTGAATCACTAGACTCATCCAGTTATTTAAGCCTGAAGAATGTAAAAAAAAAAGTTTAAATCATTTATTTAAAATACTATTACAGAATTCATCAAATTAATAATTCAGTAAGTATTATTCATCCATTTTTACCACCAAATGCGCATTAAATCTAGTCTGAGATGTCATTACAATGCCACAGTTGGCTGTCAAACAGCATATCCATGTCAGTAAACCCTAGTAAATGTACAAGTCCTTGAAGAGGATTATGAGAAATCCCAGATAGATTTGTACACAGTGGGAGCAAGACAGCAAGATGGTAGATTAAGTTTCACTTTGACAAATGTATTCCATTGCACGTTGAAGCGTATTTTCAAACTTTTTATTGGCCAAAGGTCTCCTAATCAGTAGCGTTCTCTGAGGAACCAGGCTTAGGCATCACTGTGGGAAGCTCATTGAAGATTCATGCAGAGTGTGTGGCAGCCACTCAGAAAGATAACAGGATGACTTATAAATGATACAAACTGGCATGCTATTTATTCTACTCAACAGTGGGATGGAATGTCACTATATGTTCATTTCAGTTTCTCCGTTAGTAAAATGAAGAAATTCCTGCATGTCTCACAAGAAGTTGGGGTAATTATTTTGTACAGCAGTTTAATTGGATTTCAACTTCTCTACTTTAAGCAAGAACAATGATCATGTTTACTGGTCATTAGCACTCTGGGGCTGAAGTATAGTGGTAAGGTATATTGGGTGTCTATTCTTTTTAAAAAGCCATTGACAATAGAGTTTCAAAATGGACATGAAATGTGTTCTTTAACTAGCCTGAAAGAGAGCGTCCATTTCCTTGGTTGATGAACAGAAATATCTTCACCCTTGTGGGGTGACATATATATCTGAGTTGACTGTTTCACATCTGCTGATCATTTGCATTGTCACAGAAACAGCCAGATGTGCAAATATAACTAGGTTCACAGTACAGGTTGCATGAGATTTCCCATTTACTGGAAAAAAACAGTTCTCGTCTCAAAATAATTCTTCTTCTTCTTCTTGAGCTGTTTGGGTGAAAAACATATGACAAGTATTTATGAAAGTTTATGAATTTAGGAATTACATTTTGCTTGCACAGTATGGTATTTTAGCAGCATTATCATTATTCTGTATTACTGGTTTTACTAAAATTTGCCACATTTTTTCTACTGTGGGAGTGTTTTTACCAACTTTGACTTTGTGCTTATGTTGTATTAACTTTGAATTGTGTTACTATTTTTAATTAATTTGTAAGCTGAATTCTCAGCACTGATCCAGCATGGCTATTTGTTGGTGGAAACGAGAAATGTCTTTGATTTCAGGGCCTGACCTAGGTGGATGTTTTGTCCCTATGTTTAATTCTTGTTGGGTGGTCATATGAAGAAGTGACTGATAACATGAGCTGGTAAACGCCATCAGGTTGACTGTGCAAACATTCCTAGAGCATCTTTCCTCTCTCAGCCTGTTGCCAGCCTGTTCTCATTATCCACACAATCTCTTAGTATATCACTAACCTAGTACAAACACTTTGGTTAGTCGCCATCTCTCCCACTCCCTCCCCTTCCCTCACTCCCTCTATGTGTGTGTATGTGTGTAAGACCAAATCTTTGAGGCATCAAGGAAAATGTGGGAGACCGGTAACTTCATACAATATGAGAGAGCTTTCTTTTCTCTTCTTGTGCAAGCCTACCTCAATTGGCAAAACCAACCTTTATAACTGTAATAGGTCTTTGGCAAAGGGCAAAACCTAAACTAAATGCATTCCTTGAATGAAAGTGTTTTAACCTGGAAGCAGTATGTAATTATAATTTAGAAATGTTTCATAACAGGAGAAAGAAGAAATTGGGAGGTAGTCCCTGAGTTTGGTAGTAACAGCTAGTTAGAGAGAGTGACAAAGAAAAGGTCTTTAGAAGTTTCCTACTGCTCCACAATAAAGTTCATTGTTTCATTCTCATTTATTGTATGCCTGTATTTATCAAACCCAGTGATCAGCAGCAAACTCCAATCCTTTGTGTAGACCATAAAGATAGAAAATGAGACTTATATACATTTTTCCTGATAGGAAGCAGTACTTCCCTGGCTTTTCCCTTTAAAAAACAAATCATCATCCTACATGGACACAAACATAGATGTCAAGGTCAAATATTATTTCTACAATATTTTATTTGGGATATTTTATCTGAATCTAGTTACAAAATGTATGTGTGAGACCTGTAATGGGGACAGAGCTTTGGGAAACTGTCTTACCATCTGCAGCGGTACCTTGACAAATAGTGTATTCAGGATTGGAGAGGTCTTTTTTCTGTCTTTCATTGACCACATGTACCACTTTGAAATACTATGTAAACAGAAGCCTCTACTTTTCTTTAGGGGAGAGCCTACTGGACTGGGAAACAGAGCACTGAATTGAATCTTAGCAGATATAGGTCTACCTTTAGCTTAATGAATGATATTAGGGAAGTATGTTTATATCTCTTTGCCTCTGCCTATCTATCAACTGGGAATGATGCTACTTAACTCCTTGTAAAAAAAATAATAGATCAACTGATTGAAGTATGCTACTATTATAATTTATCTGTAGTCATTTTTTTCTGTAAAGCAGAGTGAAATCGTAGCTATGTAACAGCAACTTATTATTTTATAAATGTTTTTAGTTTAACCAGGTTGTGATGGCCAGAACCAAAGGGGTTAATGAGCAACTTATAGCAAAAAAAGATCTGCTTCTTGAGAGTATCTGGTAATGGCATATAGTTAATATTGGCTAAGTCAAAACTTGCAAGATTGTTTCACGCAAACATATCCTGTCTGTCAGAAGCATAACAATAATGTTAACATTAACTGTCTGTACCAGTCATAAGACTAACATGGGCCCCAAGAAGTGGAACTAGAAAACAAAATTGCAAACTTTAGCTGATCTAACAATTTTTGCTTAAAGGTCAGTAAAACTGACAAACCTGACCACAAGGTATAATTAACACATTTCAAAAAATTCCAAGTGGGTTGAACTTAGGCGGGGAAAAATGCTAATCTCAGACCCCAAAGTGATGTGGTGTAATTTGCTTATTGGGTAAACCCAAGTATAGGCAGTAACCTATTATAATTATTTCTAACACCTTTTAACCCCATAGGGTAACAGCTGTAGGGTAAGATTGTGAGTGGCTCTAATGCCAACAGATTAGCATAGGACAGGATATAAAGGAACACGCACGTCAGGTGACCAGTAGGGAGGATGGAACAGAATGGTTATTACTGTTCCAAGCCCAGACTCCAGACTCCCAGTGTGAGCAAGGACCAGATCCTGACTGAAGGATCTTCCCCACTGCTCCCTCCAACAGCGTGGATCAGGGATGCCTGACTTCACTGGATCAACTTGACGTGTACCTGGCACTGAGGGACTATCAATAAGTTGCCAACCAAGTGGGAACTCTTTGTCAATTTGTCTGTCTGTTTTTATTATCACTGCCAATTTTTAACTTTTATTGCTATATCTTTTGTTTATTAGCTTAACCTTTTTATTAACTGTTATACGTGTAAACCATATTTTGCTGCATAGGCATATTTTTGTTGCTATCTTGCTGCCATAAGTAAAATATATCTTTACTGTTATAAGTGAAACTTGTCTTTGCTTCACTCCCAACTACGCCTCCTCGATCCCAAACCAAACAGCCCAGTGGCTGATACAGTTGCAGCACCCAGTCAGCCTGCAACTAAATTGATAGACTCACAGTGCCCAGCTGGCCTCTGACACCAGGTGAATAGTAAAGGTTGTGCATTTGAAGGTTCTTTCTAGTCCTCTAGCAAGGTTCTAAAATCTAGAAAAACTGCTCTCTTACTACTTCATTTAATAAACAGAAGAAACTTCATCACCAGGTATTTTGAGGTTCTTGGTTGAGATTCCCCCCTGTCCTTCCTGTAAATCATTATTTATTTATTTATTTATTTAATTCATAGATTGTAGAGTCGGAAGGGACCACAATGGATCATCGTGTCTGACCCCCTGCCCCTGGCAGGAAAGAGGACCGAGGTCAGATGACCCCAGCCAGGTGGCTATCTAGCCTCCTCTCGAAGACCTCCAAGCTAGGTGATAGCACCACCTCTTTTGGAAGCCCATTCCAGATCCTGGCCACCCTTACTGTAAAAAATTTCTTCCTAATATCTAACCTAAATCCACTCTCAACTAGTTTACACCCATTTTTCCTAGTCAGTCCCTTCAGCGCCATAGTAAACAGCGCTTCCCCTATTCCCCGTTGACCTCCCCTAATAAATGTATAGGTGGCCACAAGATCTCCCTTTATCCATCTTTTGTGAAGGCTGAAGAGATTCAGCTCTCTCAACCTCCCCCCATAGGGTCTATCACGGAGGCCACTAATCATGTGAGTGGCCCTCCTCTGGACGCTCTCGAGATTCCCCGCATCCCTCTTGAAGAGCGGCGTCCAAAACTGGACACAGTACTCCAACTGCGGCCTGACCAGTGCCGCACAGAGGGGGAGCATCACCTCCTTTGTTCTATTAGTCATGCAACTGCTAATGCATGACAAGGTGCAATTGGCCTTGTTGATGGCCTTGTTACACTGCTGGCTCATGTTCATCTTGGAGTCAATTATGACTCCAAGATCCCTCTCTGGCTCTGAGCTGCTGAGAAGGATACTCCCCAACCTATAGGTGAGCTGAGGGTTCCTCCTTCCCAGGTGGAGTACCTTACGTTTATCTTTATTAAATTGCATCCTATTTCTCTCTGTTCATTGATCCAACCTGTCCAGGTCAACCTGAATCTGCTCCCTGCCCTCTGGTGTACTAACTTTACACCATAACTTGGTATCATCAGTGAACTTGGAGAGGGTGCTCTCCACGCCCTCATCCAAATCGCTGATGAAGATATTGAATAATATCAGTCCGAGGACCGAACCCTGCGGGACCCCACTGCCCACCTCCCTCCAGGTCAAGAAGGAACCATCCACCACCACTCTCTGGGTGCGGGCCCTAAGCCAGTTGGCCGCCCACCTGACCATGTAGGCATCCACTCCACAGTCTGCTAGCTTCCCCTTGAGGGCATCCAGGCAGTGTGTGACCTGGTCATAGAAGGCTACAAGGTTTGTCAGGCAGGATCTACCTGTGACAAACCCGTGCTGGTTTCCCCTCAGCACCGTTTCCCATGTTGGGCCTGCACAAATGTGTTCTTTGATTATTTTCTCTAGCATTTTCCCAGGAATAGAGGTAAGACTGACTGGTCTAAAGTTACCCAGCTCACCCCTTCTCCTTTTCTTGAAAATGGGCACCACATTGGCCCTTCTCCAGTCCTCAGGGACCTGGCCAGAGCATGATGAGTGCTCAAACAGGTGTGCCAGTGGCTCAGCTATGACACTGGACAATTCTTTCAGCAGCCATGGATGGATGTCATCTGGGCCTGCTGACTTGTACCCATCCAGCTCCTCCAGGAGCTCCTTAACTATTTCAGAACTAACCCTAGGTGGACTGGTGCCATGTGGACATCCATCAATGATGGAGGTGAGGGAACTGGCTTGTTCGGTACATAGAAATACTGAAGCAAAGAACTCATTGAAGAGCTCTGCTTTTTACCTCGTGTCAACCACCAACTGTCCTGATTTGTCCTGCAAGGCCCCTATGTTGCTCTGAGCTTTCCTTTTGCCTGCTATATACCTGAAGAAGGACTTTTTATTATCCTTGATTGTTGAAGCCAGCCTGAGCTCAAGCCCTGCCTTGGCCTGTCTAACTGATTCCCTGCAATAGTGCGCCAGGGAAATATATTCCTCCTTGGTGGCTGCTCCCTGCTTCCATTGCCTATGCATCTCTTTCTTTGCCCCCAGACTCTCCTGGAGTTCCCTGTTCAGCCAAGAGGTCTTTTTTGCCCCCTTACCTCCCTTCCTACGTAATGGGATAGACTCCTTTTGAGCCCCAAGGATCACTCCCTTGAGGTATCTCCAACCCCCCCAGATCCTCAGATGCTCTATGTTCTTGAGCTGCATCCCCTCACTAACTAGCCTTCTAAGCTTGCTAAAGTTGGCCCTTCTGAAGTCCAACACCTTAGCCCCACTAGTTACTTTACCCACCCTTCGCTACCTACCTACCCCTGGATACTGAACTCGAGCAAGAAAGGGTCACTATCTCCCAGGCTACCATGAACTCGCATGTTCCCCACGAGATCAAGCAAGGCGCTACCCCTGGTGAGACTAGACACCACCTGGGTTAGGTGGAGGTCCTGCACACAGTGTAAGAACCTCCATGAGCAGCTTGTTTTGGCTGTCTGCTCCTCCCAGCAGATATCTGGGTAGTTTAGATCTCCCATGAACACCACCTCCCTCACCTGCGTGGTGTCTGCTAGCTGCCCAGATAATACATCGTCTAGCTCTTGATCCTGATGAGGAGGCCTGTAGTAGACCCCCACAACCAAGTCCTTTTCTCCTGGCCTCCCCTGGATCCTGATCCACAATGCCTCGGTGTTCCCCTCCTCCACCCCCGACTTAATGGTGGAAGAAGTATGCTGTTCCTTAACATAGAGTGCTACCCCCCCACCTTTTTTCCCCACTCTGTCATGCCTATTCAACCTATGCCCCTCAATGCCTACCGCCCAGTCATGTGCAGAATCCCACCATGTCTCAGTTAGTCCGACTAGGTCATATTGGGTGCTAGCAAGCAAGAGTGCAAGCTCCTCCTGCTTGTTCCCCATACTCCTGGCATTTGTATAAAGACATTTTAGTCCCCCAAAGTGGGTTTTTGATGCCCCTGTGCCTTAATGGTGTGTGTTCCCTTTATTACTTACCTGGTGTGGTCTGGTGCCTTGTTTATGGCTTACCAACCCCTTAATACTTACCTGGTGCGATCTGGCATCTGGTTTGTGGTTTACCAACCCTGGGCTCTCTTCAACCACCGGTTCCCCGACCCCTGTCAAGCCTAGTTTAAAGCTCTTCGGAGGAGATCAGCCAACCTGTGGGCGAAGATACTTACCTCTGGGAGAGAGATGAAGATCATCATCTCCCAGAAAGCCTCGTCCCTGGAAGTGCTGGTCATGGCTGTAGAATCTGAAGCTCTCCTGAAGACACCAACTCTGAAGCCACCAGTTGGCTTCCTTGATGTGGGCACCCTGGCATCTCCGGCTACAGCCAACTGGAAGGATGGAAGAAAATACAACCTGTGCTCCAGTCTTCTTGAGGCTGTCTCCCAGTTCATGGAAGTCCTTCATGATGCAGTCAGGGTTGGTCCTAGCTGAATTGTTGGTTCCCACATGGATGAGGACCATGGGGTAATAGTCAGAGGGCTTAATGAGAGCAGGAATCACCTCAGTGATGTCCCTGATTTTAGTTTCAGGCATGCAGGAGACTTCTCTCACCATAGGATCCGGTCAACAGATTGGCCTCTCGGTGCCTCTCAGGATCAAGTCTCACACCACAATCACTCAGCGTTTCTTCTTCTGCCTGGGCAGTGATCCCCCAGCCTGCCCAGTAGAAGCTACAGGGACCACCACCTCTGCAGGAAAATGCTCCTCCTCTGTCTCCTCCATGGTTGTCAGGGCCCCGTATCTATTCCCCACATGCAATGGGGAAGCAGACACCGGGCCCCGCCACCTAGATCCAGAGGTGACTGTCTTCCACTCCCCAGCTGCAGACTCCTCATGTGGAGTTTCACCCATGGGCATCTGGAGCTGTAAGGAATGGAAATACCCATCAATCACATCCTCATCATCCCTGATCCCCCTTAGCCTGCTCACTGCCTCCTGGAGTTCCCTCACTTGCTCCTCCAAGGCCCGATGGTGGGCACATGAGGGACAGGTGAGAGGGCTCTCCCCCTTCCCCGATGGCAGAGTCACCGCCAGGTCACCCCTGCAGGCAGGGGGGCAGGGCTCCATCGAAGTGGACACCTCAGAGGAACCACGGGTGGGCAGCGCCTCCCCTGCTCTTACCTTAGCTGCTCTTACCTTAGCTGCTGAGCTTCAAGTCATCATCGCTCTTGCTAGGTGCACCTTCTTGTCGCTTACTCTTTGTGCACCCGCCTCGTGCAAACGCAGGCATGACCTTACAGAGCATGCCTGTTTGCGCACTCTGTTTGCACATGGTTCGGGAGCACGGCTCCCTGCCCAGCTCAGCAAAGAGGGATCCGGGGGCTACCCCTCCAGATCCTCTGCAGCTTCACCAGCTCCTGCCCCACTTACCTTCGGTGGGTCAGCTGCTGCTGCTGCCCCCGCTGTTGCTTCTCAGCCTCTGCCACCTCAGGTACGTTGCAGGGGGCACACGTGTGCTGAGAGCCCGCACGTGTGTCCAGTCAGCCTCCTCTCCCTCCTACTGCACCCAACTGCTGGACGCTGAGTCAAACCGGGGCTTTTTTAAAGCTGGCGGTTTGAATTTTCTCACGGTGGCTGAGCAGCCAATCAGGTGGCTGAGCAGTGGCCGAGCAGCCAATCAGGTACCCCGGATTACCCGGAAGTGCCTGCCGGCTACCTCTCCACTCTCCCCTCTTGCTGGGGGGGTTCTCAGATCCTGGTGCTCCAGGACAAGCCCCTAGGAGCAGCCTCCAAGGGGATCCCCTTTGTCACCCGGGGGAAGGATCCCCCCCAGCTGGCTCCCTGTTTGCACGCTCTGTTCATGCGCGGCTCCCTGCCCGGCTCAGCAAAGAGGGATCTGGGGGCTTCCCCTCTGGATCCTCTGCAGCTGCGCCAGCTCCTGCCCCACTTACCTTCGGCGGGGGCGCGGG
>NW_005842388.1:1017900-1028063 GCF_000455745.1 Alligator sinensis
CCGGGGGGCTCCCCCTCTAGATCCTCTGCAGCTGCCCTGGCTCCTGCCCCACTTACCTTCAGCGGGTCAGCTGCTGCTGCTGCCCCCGCTGTTGCTTCTCAGCCTCTGCCACCTCAGGTACATTGCAGGGGGCACGTGTGCCGAGAGCCCGCACGTGTGCCCAGTCAGCCTCCTCTCCCTCCAACTGCACCCAACTGATTCTGTTCTTAGTTGAAATACAGCCAGTTTGAAATACACCATCCAAATTCTACACCATAGAGATCTCCTATAGTGATTTTCCTTCAGTGAGACTTGTGTCAACCCCTTACATTTATTCATGCATATTATAAAGGGGTGGAATAAGCTCTATTCTGTAGCCAAGTTCTGTACTCTGGGGTTCCTCATAGGAATTTCCTTCCAATCCAGTTTCAATTTTTACTTTTTATTCTCAATCTCTTTTAATTACACACTTCAGGATGAGCTGTCTGAAGCTCTTATTGTACTACAGTGGTATCTTTCTCTCATACCTTTTGCATTTTACCCGTTTCACATGAGCTCATTACAATTCTCTTTCTGAAGTAGATTTTTAAAAGGATTTGCAAAATTATTTCTAATCCCTTGTCTTTTAGTTACCTCTTAGCAGTTATGGGCCAGAAGTGAGGTGCTATCAGTTTATTTGTCCACAAAAAAGAAGCATTTTAAAGATGAAATCAATTAATGTATTTCTCGAAGACACAAATGAAATATTAGCCTCCTTACTATTTTTTACCTTGAATCAGCAGATTTTATACTGTAAAATATAGTCAATCTGTTGATTCCATCTGTCTGGTTTTAGTGGACAAAATTCAACCTAGATATATTTTCATTCATCATCATTATCATCATCATTATTTCCAACATTGTGCTGCGTCTGACAATATACTAGCTCTATTCATCACTTTCACCATCTTTCAGTTGTCATTTCTTTTCAGGTACCATCCCTGTCAGTCGTCATCTTTTGCTCTTCTATTCAGACTCTTTCTTTCAATGTTCTGTGCACCATATTGTTTTGTGCATTTTTTCACATGTCCAAATCACATTTGCTTATGTATTTTTACTTACATCTTCCAGTTCTCTTGATTTCAAATTCATCACTTGGTTTGTTTTCAACTTGTAGGAATTGTCCCTAGAAAAGTCATATTTGCATCTTGCAGTGAATGAAATCACTCATTGTTAGAACCTAAATCTATGAACCATACAATATAATCAGAATGCAGTAAGGCCCATATAACACCAACTTCACTTTGTTAGGGATATTTCTGTACCACAGTAATCTGTGAACACTTCTATAAAAGTCTTCGGCCTTCTGGTTTAGTTTGTCTCCTATCTTTCTGTCATTCATGATCATTAACCCAGGATATTTAAATACATCTAACTACATTTAACACTTATTCTCTTATCTACCTCTTCACTTTGGGACCTTTTCCTTCCTGCTTTATTATGTCCAATCAGTTGTATTCCCAAAGGAAATTTAATATGGGGGCATTATAGTGTAAATAAATACTGATTGTTAGCCAGTCATAAAATACAATTGCATCCCTATATCTATAGAAAAGAAGACACAAAGGATGCCATATAAGATGAAAGCTTGTCTTCAAAAATAGTAGTTAAGGAAAGATTTTTCAATGAGTAAGTAGATTCTTACAAGATGTGCATCTACCAGAAGAATGACAAATGTGAGTAATTGACACACCCAGTAGCCAGGCTGGTGGTAGCATGGGCTCATGACATGGTGACCCACTCTAGAGTTCTCTTTGAAGTCTAAGGCTGGGCACAGGGGAGGGTCCATGGTGACAGCTGGGCACTGGGGACTTGTGCCTGATAGCCAATCAGCAATGGCCCCTGCTTGGCTGCGCTCAATGCCCTTGGCAATCTCTGGTAGGCTTGGAGGCATAAGGAAGTACCCCTCACCTTCTGGCCTTGGCCAGTGCAGGCATCTGCATTTCCCCAACAACCAGAGAGTGAATATAGTTTCCATTCACTCCTGATAAAGTAAAGGCCCTTACTCTACTGCTCTCCATCCTTTCTTTCCTCGGAATTCTGAACTCAATCATCTTGTGGTCATGGCTGCCCATGTTGCCAACCACTACTACATTCCCCACCAATTCTTCCCTGTTTGTGAGTAGCAGGTCAAGAAGAGCATGGCCCCTAGTTGGCCACTCCAGCACTTGCACCAGGAAGTTGTCTCCAACACTCTCCAAAAACTTCCTGATTGCCTCACACTGCTGTATTATTGCCCTCCCAGGAGATTTCAGGGTAATTGAAGACCCCCATGAGAACCACGGACTGTGGTTGGGAAACTCCTGCTAGCTGTTTGAAGAAACCTTCATCCACCACTTCCTCCTGGTTGGTGGTCTATACCAGACCCCCACTACAACATCACCCTTATTGCTTTCCCCTCTGATCCTAACTCAGAGACTCTCAACAGGCCTTTCTCCAGTTTCATACTGGATCTCTGAGCTCAATGGCTCTTTTACATAAAGTGCTTCTCCTCCTTCTCTTCTCCCCTGCCTATCCTTCCTGAACTGTTTGTACCCATCCATGACAGTGCTCCAGTCATGCAAGCTATTCCACCAAGTCCCTGTTATTCCAATCGCATCATAGTTCTGTGACTGTGCAAGGACTACCAATTCTTCCTGCTTGTTTCCCAGCCTCTGTGCATTCATGTACAGGCACCTGAGGTAACTAGTTGATTGCCCTGATTTTTCAGGAAGAATGAGAACACCTCCCGTGTTCCTGCTTACCTTCCTCCAGGTCATCCACTTCCCCACTTACCACAGGCCTTTGGTCTCCATCCTCTAGTGGACCTAGTTTAAAGCCCTCCTTACCAGGTTAGTGAGACAGTTCAGATGCTCTTCCCTATGTTCATCAGGTGAATCCCATCTCTTTCTATCTGTCCTTCTTCTTGGAACATCATCCCATGGTCAAAGAAGCCAAAGCCCTGATGGTGACGCTACCTACACAGCCAGACAATGAACTTCAGGATGCACTTGCTCCTGCCTGAGCCCTTTTTCTTGACCAGAAGGATCAAAGAGAACACCACCTGAGCCCCCATCCCCTTCACCATTGCACCTGGAGCCCTGTAGTCACTTTTAATCTGCTGAGGGTCTCCTTTGGAAGTATCATTAGTGCCCACATGGATGAGCAGCAGGGGTAATAGAGGACCAGATAAATCTTGGTAATCCCTCCATGACATTTTGGATCTGGGCTTTGGATAAGCAGTGGACTTCTCAAGACAACAGGTCATGTCAAAAGATGGATCCCTCTGTCCCCCGCAGAATGGAGTCTCCAATCACTGCATCCATCGCTTCTTCTTGGTGGCTGAGGTCTCTGTCCTTCCCACCTTGGGGAAGCTTGGTCTCTACCCCTCAACCAATGGAATGTGCTTCTCACCCTCTCTTGCTAGAGCTCCATATCTTTTCTCCAGATGAACTGCTGCAGGTGGAGATGAGGATTTCTGCTTGCTGCCAGAGTAGACAAAATAGGGAATGCATCAGGCACACTTGCCAGAGGGTTACATACTTACAGATTCAAAGGCACCAGACAACATCAGAATCACCAGATAAAATCAATTAATTTTAAGCAAGGACATGTTTTTAAATTGTGAATAGTCCTATTTCCAAACAGGAGAGATTTCAAGTGAGGGGGACAACAGCCAAAAAAATCCACTCTACTTGAGTAAATTATCATGGTGATGACATCACACTGAGATGGGGGAAGGGAGATCAAGGATTCCTGTCAGCTTCTACAGCAGTTAGGATACCATGTTCCCCATAAAAGAAAAAAAAACAAACAAGTTTAATCACTTTCTTAAAAATGTAGGGTATTCGTTCTACTAAAAGACACTTATTTCATGCATTATCAAGCTCCCAAAATACTTAGCAAAAGCAGTCTCTAATATCTTCTACCATATATGTTTTTTTCTTTAATTCTTTAAACAGTGTGACAGCTCTCAACCAGGCGTGGTCAAACCTGTAGTACAAATGCCACAAGTAACAAAAGCAGTCACTGTGTGTGGTACATAGCAAATTGCAGAAAGGCAGAGCAGTAGCGGACAGGACAGGAAGCAGAAAGCATAGCAGCAGCTTGGTCAGGGACAGCAGAGCAAGGAGTAGCAAGCTAGGAAGCAGATTGGGTAAGAGAAAGGATTTGGAGTGGCATGTGGGGAAATGTCCACATTTAGCTGTATGGCTAATTTATGCCATACTTGTCAAAAAGTTTTCCTTCACTCTTCTAAGTCTCTCAGCTTTGCTCTCCTAGGAGCAGCACATTATAACTTGATGTTGTGTTCTCAAACAATGACAGGTAGGCTTTAATGGGCTATTCTTTTTTTTTTTTATATAATTTTGGGTAACTATGTTATTTCAGTATAGAACCCAGGTCTAATACTGAGAAACGAACCTTACATACTAAATCCCACTGTGTGCACACAGGTTGCAGTAAAAGGTTGTATGGTTGCTTTTAGGAGTGTCTTTTAGATTGTGCTTTCAGGACTGACACTATAAATGCCCAGCACAGACCTAACAGTGACTAAATGATATGCTTTCAGTGTGTAGAATCCATGCAATGGGCAATACAGGCTTGTGTTTTAAAGGATCACTCCACATGCAGCATAGACAGATAGTAAACATGGCATTTACCTTTATGTGCATACTTATACTATGCAGAGCTGGTTAAATGCATCCCTACTCTCACATCATAGATTGTATTCCTTGTATCATTAGAAAGTCTTCATGGAAAAATATCATGGATCAATTTAGGTCAATGTGGGCAAAATAGCAATGGATGCCTGCTTTGCTGGATCATCCCATGAACTTGAAAACAAATACCTTTCTGAATGCTGAATATTTTACAAATACCTTACCGAATGCTGAATATTTTCATTACTTACAGTAGATTTTTCAATTTTTTTCCATTTTTTTTAAAGAATTATATTTTTATAATATTTTATATTTTTATGGCAGTGGGGCTTTAGGGCAATAGAAAGAAGCTGATAATGAAGCCTGAGAGGGTGAAGATGGGATGTTTGCTGCAAAGTGTGAGATTAACATGTGTGTGAAATTATATGCATTGAGGATAACGTTTTATATTTATACAGTGAAGAGACTACAATTGCTCTGAATTATCAGCTATTGCATGTAAAATATATATCTTGTCCAGACAATGCTATTACAAAAGACAAACTTTTTTGCAAGAACCAATAGACACAGCTAGCTTGAAAGATACAATTTGTCCATTAACATCTTAGTAAATAAATAGATAGGGGAGTGTTCTCCTGGCATACTGTCTATGTGTTCAGGACATATGGTGCAATTTGCCTTCTAGCTCCTATTCTAGTGACACTTATGCAGCATGCAGTTTGCACATTTTCACCTACATTATAGATGGAGGTGAGATATTTATAAAATAGATAAAATGGATAAGAGAGATGGAAATGTTATTCGGTTTCCAAAAAAATGATGTACGTGTCATACTGCTCAGCAGTTACACAAAAGATGAATGCATGCATAAAGCCTATGTTAAAAACAGACACAAAGTGCTGTTAAAAGAGATAAATGAAATATCTGTCCTTTTCAAAAAGAAACATTTGTCAAAAAAGCCATTTGGCAATAAATCATTACTCGTGGTAGGCTGTACATATATATAGTGCTTGAAAATACATATAAGATGCATACTCCCTGCACCAAGAGGACCCTACAGTGTAATTCAGAAAGGTAGATAAAATACATGGGAAATCAATTCCAGCAGGGGAAATCAATTCAAAAGAGAATGCAATGTTGGCAGGGGGACAAGCATAATAAGGTTTTTTGAAAGAAACAGAAAAACTAAATGACAAGGAGGGTGCCTTGCAAGCAAAATCTGTGAGGCTGTTCCATGAACACAAACAAGGTATGGAAAGTGAGCAAGAGTGAAAGACAGTTACAGTCACAGGGTATATGGAAATTCCAGGATTCATTATGGAGTAATGGATGGAATTGTTTAGATCCCTTGAAGATGAGGGTGAGGAGTGTGTAGTATATCATATAGCAAGATATAGTAAGATCTACCACTACTGGGAGGGTTGGGGGGATGGCTTCTGGATACAGGAGCTGTGAAGCTAGATTGTTCTCAGTGGTGACATAACAGAACAAGGAGCAATGGTCTCAAGTTGCAGCACGGGAAGTTTAGGTTGGATATTAGGGAAAACTTTTTTACTGGGAGGGTGGTGAAGCACTGGAATGGGTTACTGAGAGACATGGTGGAATCTCCACCCTTGGAGGTTTTTAAGGCCCAGCTTAACAAAGCTCTGACTGGAATAATCTAGTTGGGGATGGTCCTGTTTTCAGCAGGGGTTTGGACTAGATGACCTCCTAACATCCCTTCCAACCCTAATTTTCTATGATAATAATTGATTTTTCTGTTCAAAGTGGACTGAAACCTGGGTAAATGGGACCTAGATCCCAGCCTAAAGGTTACATTGAATCCTTCCTTTATAGCTATTCTACTACTTTACACAATACTTAAGAGTCATTTAGATAGCAAGCTTCATGGCTAAGAGCAGTTAATTGGGAGGTGGGTTATTCCTTGTAAAAAGTGAAACAAGTCAATAGGAGAGATTGGGAGTACCTCACTTCTTATCACCTGCTTGTTAGTATAGTTCCTTGGGAGGTAGAGAATGAGAGTTCCTTCAAACAGAGGAGGGAATTGAACCGGTCTTCGGTCTTCTTCGTAAATGTTCTATGGAAAAAAAGTTTCATATTGTTTTTCCATCCAAACCAATTTGACAAATTTGACTCAAATATGAATATTTTGAGAAAAACCTAGGCCATATTTTTTTTCAATCACTATTATTCTCAGTAAAGACTTTTTTTCAACTTTTCTCTAGTCCTGGCTGTCAGCAGTTCTGGCCCTGTAACAAACTCCAGTCAATGGAAGTTGGAGACAGACTCAGAGCAGAATCTACAGGTGTTTGTGAGGCTAGTCCCACAATGGCAGACAATAGATTTATTTTTACATACATATGACTGAACAACAACTTGTTCAATTTCATCTGTATCTGATAGTTGCAGCAGGTATCAGGTAGGAGGGTTTGACTGTATGGACTGTAGGGTGGAATAGAGTCTCTGGTAAATAGAATTTTTTTGCTATAGGACTCCTCTTCACATTGAACAGGTCAAGGGAACCAAGCAGACCCAGAGGAGGAGGCGTCGAGTGATCGTCATAGGTGACTCCATCCTGAGAGGTACGGAAGGACCCATTTGTCGCCAGGACCCCTCAACACGAGAGGTCTTCTGCCTGCCCGGAGCAAAGTTTCAGGATGTGATGGGAATGATCCAGGCCATGACTCAGCCTACCGATTACTACCCCATAGTCCTAGTCCATGTCACAGGTGGTATTCTCTTCTGTCCTACCAGTGAGTGGACATGGAAGACGACACGAGAACTGCATTAGAGAGACCAACTGGTGGCTTCGGCAATGGTGTCTTGAGGCAGGCTTCGGCTTCCTTGACAATGACCCACACATCACAACGAGAGACATGCTCAGTTGGGATGGGCTTCATCTGTCCCCCAAAGGTAAGCGTGTATTCTCTTCTAGGTTGGCGGATCTCCTCCAGGGGGCTTTAACCTAGGCTTGTCAGGGGGAGGGGATGATGAGGGTGGGGGAAGCCGTGGACCACCAAACCATGTGGCACCCACAAGGGCAGCCCAGCCTGAAGAAGGAGAACATCAGGAACCTGCAATCCATGGGGTGGCCAGCAGTACACCACAGGTAAGCAATAAGCATGTAAGCAATAAGAGGCCCTTTGGGCAGCAGAGCCTGGGGGCAACAAAGGCACCAGTCACAGGGCTCAAGCGCCTATACACTAACGCTAGGAGCATGGGGAGAAAGCAGGATGAACTAGCACTCCTGCTTGCAGAAAACACCTACGACTTAGTAGGGCTAACAGAAACCTGGTGGGATCCTTCCCACGACTGGGTGGTACACATTGAAGGTTATAAGGTGTACAGAAAGGATAGAGTGGGAAAGAGAGGGGGAGGGGTGGTACTCTGTCAATGAGCGATATACATCGACCTTTATCAAAACGGAATCGGAGGAGGAGAAAGTAGAAGGATTGTGAGTTAGGTTACATGGAGGTCAAGGAGAAAGGGATTTGGTGGTAGGGGTCTGCTACAGACCCCCACACCAAGGGGAAGAACTTGATTTGGGGCTCCTGAGGCAGCTCCTGGAGACCATAAAAACTAGGGAGGCAGTAGTCATGGGGGACCTAAACTACCCAGACATCTGCTGGGAGACGCAGACAGCAGCGTCCCACCGTTCACACAGGTTCCTATCCTGTGTACAGGACCTCCATCCGATGCAGGAGGTACATGGTCCCACTAGCGGGAATGCCTTACTGGACCTGGTATTGGCAATGGGGGGTGACATGGTAGGAGACCTACAGATCGGTGGTCGCCTGGGGGACAGTGATCACCAAATAATAGAATTCACCATAAGACGTTGAGTGGGTAAGGTAACTAGTAGGGTGAAAGTGCTAGACTTCAGGAAAGCTGATTTCAATTAACTCAGGCGTTTAGTCAAGGATGCACTGCAGAGTAAGAGTTTTAAAGAATTGGGAGCTCAGGAAGGGTGGCTGTGCCTTAAGGAAATGATCCCTTGGGCACAGAGGGAGATGATCCCGATGAGGGGGAAAAGGGGGAAAGGGGACAAGAGGCTTCCTTGGCTGACCAGAGAAATCCAGAGCAGTCTACATATAAAAAATGGAAACGGGGAGCGATTACTAAAGAGGAGTATACCTCCTCTGCTCGCGCTTGTAGGGAGGCAGTTAGACAGGCCAAAGCTACCTTGGAGCTGAGGATGGCATCCCCAGTAAAGGATAACAAAAAATTGTTTTTTAGATATATAGGGAGTAAAAGGAAGGCCCAGGGAGGAATATGCCAAGCAAATATTGTTGTTTGTGAGTTTGGTACGTTCCAGTCCTGGTATGGTGGAAAATCCCGTTCGGTCTGTCATTGATTTGATTGACACATGGCACAGCAAAAGTAGGTCACGAGCAAAAAATTCCGCTTAGTCAGGACCCTGTGACTGTGTGCCATGTCATGGAAAGTTTCAGATTAGAAAAGTTCCCGCCAAGTTTATGCAGCTGCGTGAACCACTCATTGGCCGATTTGAAATTATTCATGGTGGGCAGCTGATGATTGGTCTGCCAGCCGTTTAAAAGCTAAATTAGTTTCCGCCCACAGGGAGCTGCTCTGCAGTTTTCTCTGAGAAAAAGGCGACTCTGCAGTTTTCTCTGAGGAAACATTCGGGGAGCACTCCCACCATCGATATCCACTTGGCGTACCCTTTCCCACAACCGAGTTATCTTGTTGCATCACTTTTCATCTTGTCACATCGGTTCTTTGCAGCTGGTTAAGCAGTTGTAACCAAGTTGAAGTCAACTGTGCCTACGCTACAAACAACAGCAGTGTAAGTAAAATGTCTTTTTTCAAAAATCAATACGCTATCCCGACCTCTCCATCACTCGCCTGCCTGACGATCCGGTCTTAGTCTTACCACGTGACTGCCACAAGATATAAAGGGAGTAAAAGGAAGGCCCAGGGTGGAATAGAACCTCTACTAAATGGGCAGAAGCAATTGGTGATGGACAGGGGGGACAAGGCTGAACTCCTCAATGCGTTCTTTGCCTCAGTGTTCCTAAGCAAGGGGCAAGACAAGGCTCTCGCTGGGATTGTAGAGAGGCAGCAGCAGGATGCCAGACTACCAAGCGTAGACCCTGAGATGGTGCAGAGGCACTTGGAGGAACTGGATGCCTTTAAGTCGGCAGGCCCAGATGAGCTCCATCCGAGGGTACTGAAGGCACTGACTGACATCATTGCACAGCCACTGGTGGTAATATTTGAACACTTGTGGCGCACAGGCCAGGTCCCAGAGGACTGGAAAAGGGCCAATGTGGTCCCCATTTTCAAGAAGGGGAGGAAGGAGGACCCAGGCAACTATAGGCCAGTCAGTCTCACCTCCATCCTTGGCAAAGTCTTTGAAAAAATTATCAAGGCTCACATATGCGAGAGCCCGGCAGGACAAATTATGCTGAGGGGAAACCAGCACGGGTTCGTGGCAGGCAGATCGTGCCTGACCAATCTAGTCTCTTTTTATGACCAGGTTAC
>NW_005842388.1:1029180-1029409 GCF_000455745.1 Alligator sinensis
GGAAGGCACTGGCTGACATCATTTCAGAGCCACTGGCGGGAATATTTGAACGCTCGTGGCGCATGGGCCAAGTCCCGGACGAATGGAAAAGGGCCAGTGTGGTCCCCATTTTCAAGAAGGGGAGGAAGGAGGACCCAGGCAACTATAGGCCAGTCAGTCTCACCTCCATCCTTGGCAAAGTCTTTGAAAAAATTATCAAGGCTCACATTTGTCAGAGCCCGGCAGGACA
>NW_005842388.1:1029561-1103938 GCF_000455745.1 Alligator sinensis
GGGGTCCTACAGGAGGGCCATGATCTCCTTAAGGCCCCCTCTCCGTGCCAAGTTGGCCCAAGGGCACCCTCTATTTCTCGTCCACCACGTCTTTGATGGTTTAAATCAGTTGGGAGGCTGCCTCACGTCTTCTTGGACATGGTCTGTTGTACCCTCTGGTCCTGTACACTCCTGGACCCCTCGTGGGTCTTGTCCTGCAAACGGGTGCTTCAGAGCACCCTAGCCTTATGGGCTATGCGTGGCTCCAACCACCCCTTATACCACGCCCCAAGGCTCGCAGTTGGGACAGACGTTCTTTGGTCAAAATACACTCGCCCTCTTCTCTAGGGCCTTCTCTGTACCGCTGCCCTCTCCTCTAGGGCCTTCTCTGTGTCGTCGCCCTCTCTCTGGGGTCTCCTCTGTACTCTCGATAAAGCCAGCCCTCTCCTGGGGGCATTCTGTGCCCACTCTGAGACTTCTCTAGAATACTGCCCCTGTCTTGGGGCTCTCTCCCCAATGCTGCCCTTTTCCTAGGGTTCTCTGCGCCCACTCTGGGCCTTCTCTGTGGTGTCGCCCCTCTCAGGGTCCTTCTTGATAAAGCTGCCCCTCTCCTGGGGGCCTCTATGCCCACTCTGGGACTTCTCGGTTCAGCCTCCTGTCTCTCGGGCCCACCGCACTGCTACCCCCCTTTCTCCAGGGCTCACCGCACCACTACCCCCTCTCTCCGGGGTTTACCACAGTACTCTACCCTTCTCCGGGGTTTACCGCAGTACTCTACCCTTCCTCAGGGGCTCACCAAGCCCGCACTAGGGCTTCTCAGTAGTACCCCTTCTCTGGGGCTCGCCACACCCGCACTGGGGCCTCTCAATAATGCCCCCTCTCTGGGGCTTACCCCGCCCACACTGGGCTTCTCAGTAGTGCCCCTCCTGGGGCTTGCCACGCCTGCACTGTGGCTTCTCCATAACACCCCCTGTCTGGGGCTCGCTGGGCCCAACTTGGGCTCTCCAATAAGGTTGCCCCCTCTCTGGGGCTCGCCATGCCCAACTTGCACTTCACAAATGCCCCTCTCTGGGACTGGGGTCTATGCACCCCACAAGCTGCGCCCTTACTGGCGCCAGGATCCCCACGCTACTGTGGGTTTCCTATGAGTATGCTGCGCCCTCACTGGCACTAGGGCACCCACACCACTGTGGGTCCCGATGAGGCCTCCTCCAACCCCTTATAGCCTCACCCTAGCCACCGGTTTAATAAATAACAACAAAACAAACACAAGCCTCTTGGCTACAACTTAACTTAAGACCGCCTGGCTATAACAACATTGCTCCAATATCCTGGAGTTGCCATCCTTTACTCAGCTTGAGTAGTACCAGCAGTTCTCACATCTTAGCTTCAGGAGCTCCTCCCTGTCTGGCTGCTGGCAGGTAACTGCTAGCCTGGCCTCAGCCCTGGGCTTTATAAGAGCCAGGCCCTGCCCCTTCTAGTCAGCTGACTTCATGGTTGCCCTGGGCAACCCCCAGCTGTGCTCGTTATTCCCTGCCAGGGCTCTCTCCCTGGCAGTTTGCCCTCTCTAGGAGCAGGGCACCCCAGTGCTCTGCGACACTGGTGAACAAGTTAAGAGGCTGTGACTTGGATGACTACACAGTCTGGTGGGTGGCAAATTGGCTAGAGGGTTGCACCCAGAGAGTTGCAGTGAATGGGTCGGTATCGACCTGGAAGGGTGTGGGCAGTGGGGTCCCGCAGGGCTCAGTCCTTGGACCGATACTGTTTAATGTCTTCATCAGCGACTTGGACGAGGGAGTGAAGTGTACTCTGTCCAAGTTTGCAGATGACACAAAACTGTGGGGAGAAGTGGACACGCCGGAGGGTAGGGAAAAAACTACAAGCAGACCTGGACAGGTTGGACATATGGGTGGAAAACAACAGAATGCAATTCAACAAGGAGAAATGCAAAGTGCTGCACCTAGGGAGGAAAAATGTCCAGCATACCTACTGCCTAGGAAATGACCTGCTTGGATCAGTACATTACTGTCCCAGCACTAGTGATGCTGGTTGCCAAGCTACAGATGATTAGTGACATCTAACCTACAAGTAATTTCTCCTTCCGCTTTATTCCTCTGACAGTCTGTGGTTGGGAGAGGGGGCAGAGATAAAGATAAACCTTACAAAGCCAGAAATATGTGGAGCTGACAGATGACAGAATTAATGAACTTTTAATTTGTGTGCCAGATAGACATCAGATAGTGTTTAGTTTTATTTCTTAAATGCTTATTTGAATTATTGATAATACACTATCTGAACCCAAAGCTAAAATTATCTAGTTTTATTGAAAATAAAATGTTTAAGATCTGCATGAAAGGCCATACAAATTATTTGAGCTTAAATAACCAAGCTCACTGTACCAAACTTAAAAAAATCTGTATGGTTAAAAATAAAAGGGATATTCTTGATTTTTATACTTAATCTGCCCCTCAGTGATAAGTATTTATTTGCTTCAATTTAGATTCTTATATAACTCTTGCAAATAAAATATAACAAAAGGAGAGTTGAACCAAAACATGGCATCTGGCTGGGGTCATCTGAACCCAGCACACTTTCCTGCCTATGCAGGGGGTCAGACTCGATGATTTATTGAGGTCCCTTCTGACCCTAACATCTATGAATCTATGAATCTCTGACTTCAACATTTTGTACCCTAAATTGTGGACTTTGGTATTGTGACTGGTGAAAATTGAGTGCCCTGACTAAATAAAACAATAAGGTTTCAAAAGTCCCCTTTCTTTGCCTGCACAAAGTACATATGAATATGTTAGATATATAATATTATAGACACCCAGGCCACATCCAGATGAGCACAGCTGGGCGGTATATAATGCCACTTCAACATTTTGTACCCTAAATTGTGGACTTTGGTATTGTGACTGGTGAAAATTGAGTGCCCTGACTAAATAAAACAATAAGGTTTCAAAAGTCCCCTTTCTTTGCCTGCACAAAGTACATATGAATATGTTAGATATATAATATTATAGACACCCAGGCCACATCCAGATGAGCACAGCTGGGCGGTATATAATGCCACAGACCCATCTGTGGTTCCACATACCACACATTGAACCATTTCACATGCTGCTACCTTGCAGTGCAGGGTTGATTTTTTTTTTTACCCCTGGAGATCTAAGGTTCAAAAAAACCTTCACAGAGAAAAAAGTGGAGCTGTACACACAGGGACAGCATGCACTGCCAAAAACTGGAGCCTATCCAGTTGGAGCCACACTCCAACTGCCAGCCACCTCCAAGGTACAGGAGCAATGCAGCTTCCAGGACCCCAGGTAAGGCTGCTGGGGCCAGGACAGTTGTTGGTCCCAGGCTCCCCTACCGCACCTGGGGAAACCTGCCATGTGCCATAAGGCACATGGCATGGGCATTTCCCACTGCTAGTTGTCCCTGGGGAACCCAAGTCTGCACTTGTCTGATTGTGGTCCCAAAGTACAAAGAAAAACCCTCTGTCAAGTAACACATTGTGTAGAATTGACAATATAGGAACATGTATGGCCACAAGTCACTGGAAAAGTCAAAGGAATATGCCTCATTTTAGGGAAAAGGAGTTTAGTTCAAACAGAACTTAAGGGAAAACTGTGTCCTTTATTAATTTAGTTTTGTTTTTGAAAAGGAGCTGGATTTTTTTCATTTCTTGTATTTTTCAACAGCACCTTATGGCTAGGTGCAGACATTAAAAAAGCCCAAAGGCAATCTATGTGGGTTTCTCTAAGCTAGGTAGATTGCATTGGGAGTGAATGGAAAACATACTCATTCTTTGGTTGTGGGAGAAATGTAGATGTCTGCCATGGCCAAGGCCTGAAGGTGGCGGGTGCTCCCTCATGTCTCCCAGCCTACTGGAGATTGCAAAGAGCAGCTGAGCACAGCCAAGCAGGGGCCATCCCTGATTGGTTGTCAGGCACATGTCCCCAGTGCCCTAATGTCACCATGGACCCTCCCCTGTGCCCAGCCTTAGACTTCCAAGCAAGCTTCCCTCCAAGGTGCATGAATGCATGGCCATGCAGGATTTAAAATCTTGCTGCTCACTAACTTATTAATGCCAAGCACCTGCCTGGAGTGGAGCTGTGCAGTGGCTTCCCAGAGAGGAGCTGGGTGCTGAATGTGGCAAAGGCACTGGGGCCAGCATGGGACACTTATCAGAGGTAAGCTCAGGCAGCGGCTCCTCCCAGAAGCAAGGCAAGGGTGGGGGCGGGGGTGGGGGCTGGGGCAGAATGTCACCTCACCATGTGCCTCCTTACTCTCCAAGGTGAGGTGAGGATGGAGGCAGGGGCTTGGGGCAGGTGCCAGGGAACTGCTCCACTCCCCAGTCCTGACACCATGTGCCTCCTCGTTCCTCAAGGCAAGGCGAGGTGAGGCAGGGGCAGGGGCTGGGGTTGTGGGCTGGCTCCAGGGAACTGCTCCGCCGGCTCCAGGGAATTGCTCCACCAGCTCCGAGGAACTGCTCCACTCCTCAGCCCTGATGCCATGTGCCTCCTGACTCCCTGAGGCAAGGTGGGGGCTGGGGGCTGGTGCGGGCTCTGGTTGCAGCCTGCAGCAGTGACAGCTGCCCTGCCCGGAAGCTATGCACACTGGCTGGGGCTGGGACCCTCCCGCTGGCGAGTGTGGCAGCATATCACACTGTCCCAGGGGGAATAGGCTGGGCTCGGCCCCATGTGGAGCGTAGCAGCCCCTTTGGGCTCCAGGCCCCTGTCTCTTTTCCACATGCTGTCCATGTCCCCTAGGGTCCCTGGCCCAGGCAAGGCTGATCACCTTCCACTATATTCCCAGGGTTCCTGGCCCTTATAGCGCTCTATGCAGGGTGCCCCTCAGGCACCTGTGGTTTCCAAAGCAGTGTGCGTCGAATGGGGGAGGTGGGACTGAAGCAGCACACTCACAGACCAAAGCAGTGTGCTCATGGACTGCTACACCTTAGAGGGAACATTGCTTCCAAAAGAGCCCTAGAGTGGGTCGCTATGACACAAGTCCATGCTACCACCAGCTAGGCTACTGGGCCTGTCATGGGGCTCTCCTGCAAACCAAGGGCTGGCCCCAGGGGAGGGTCAACCATGATGACAGGGGATGCCTATCAGCCAAAGAGGGATAGCCCAACTCCTCAGGAGGAAGGATCAGACTCCAAGGGGCCCAATCCTTTCTTCTATGGAGTGCTCCTGTCCCCACTGCCTGGTGCAAGCCTCCTGGACTTCCCAGCACTTCTTGCTAGCTGCCACTCATTCTGATCTTTGAAGGACCTGATCCTTCCTCTATGGAGTGCTCCTGCTGCCCAGTACAAGCCTTCTTCCATTCCCCCCCCCCTCCGATTCTGTGCTGTCTTAGTTCTACAACAGCCCAGAGCAGATGAACACCCAGTGAGTGCTAGCATGTCTCTCTGTGAAGTGGAGCTGGGTGGGGGCATAAAGGCCCCTGGGATGCTGGTGGACAGCGATCTAAGTTCAGTCAGGAGGAGATTTGGTGTAGAACTTCGATAGACTGGTCTAACCTAAGCCAGTTAAATCTGATACTACATCCATTCAGATATATATTTGACTGGGTTCTGCATTTTTTAAACTAGTCTATGTGCACTGAACTTCTGTCCTGTTACACGTTTAGACTGGTTCTTCGTCACTTATACTGGTTTATGTGTAATGTCTGTACCTGGCCTATATGTATCAAGGTAGGAGATGAAATCAAGATCTTCCTTTTTTAGATTTATTGTCCTTCTTTTTATTGATTGAATAAGGTTCATAACACTATCATATCTGACCTGCTTTATAAAAGAACATTTTAAAGGATCATTAATGTAAAGAGCCAGAAGTCAAAGAAATTATGATGAGATCCCTATTTAGCTTATTCTTTTTCTCTTATTCATTCTCTTTAAGTAACTGTTAGACCCTGACTCCATTAGAAGCCCAGTGACTAGGGAGACAATGGATCAATGCCATCATGCATCACCTGCACACTTTGCTCGTCAACAGCTTTTTCAAAATGGAGACAACTTTGGATTAGCTCCAACAACTGGGGAGCCGCAGTGAACGTTAATTTTTTTCCATATTTATACACCTTGGTTTATGCTCATTAACATCTACCCCACCTTTGTCCCTCCTTTGTTCCACCCTTAGTCCTTCCCAGTTTAAGCTCCACCTCTGATTACTGTTTGTTTCATTAGCATGGAATTGCCTATGTATTTCACTTATTTACATGTCTTTTTGCTATGAGCGCATGCTAAAGACCCTGAACCCTCTTCTTCAGTCACTTGGGCAGACTTCGACTAAAGCCTGGAAGCTTCTGGAGTGGCATTAGTTTCCTTTATAAAGATTAGATAAATACAAGAAGTGTCTAATAACATTTTGGACATTTATCAAGGGAGTCTCAGTCTCCATGAAATCCCACAAATGTTGTTTTGTGTGCTTGAGTGTTAAAGCACAACAGGATTGGGGGAATAAAGCAGCAACTTTGATTGATAATTTCCTCACTTGTGTCTTTTTGCCTCTGTTCCTTGATGTTTTACATTGCTTTTAATAATTAATGTATGATTTTAAAATTAACATGAAGGCTTTTCAAAACATTTTTGTTCTGATGACCTATTTGCACTGTCAACATGCAGTGCTAAGGCAGCTTCTTCATAATCAGCAAACAGTTGAAGGGTTTTATACATGAAACACCAGAAATATAGTCAGTCAACGGAAATACATGTACAATTATGGTGAAATCTGGAGAATCCAGAGGTTATTTTTTTTATATTCTGCTTTTCAGTGCTTCTCTATGCTGCAGAATAATTTATCATTTTAAAACATAAGATTGATGATATATTGGTTTAAGTCAGCTGAACTATTTGTAAGGTTCTACTGAGAATTATGTTCCTGGTTTATATATAAGAAAAAAGTCACACATATATATAAACCAGGAACATTATTTTCCAGTAAAATAGTTGGCAAATAGTTCTATCGATTTCCACCAGGTTAAATTTAGAGTTGGGTATAATGTGTGTGTGGGTATCAGAATCTGGATGTAGATTATTAACGAAAGGTCTTATTGCAGCATTATACTAAATTTTGCCTTTAAAAACTCTCTTGGGCTTCACTTTATACCATCCAGAATTGAAAAGAAAGTAAAGAAGAAAGTATCAAGTATATGAATAGATTACATATCTGTTTGTACATTCAAAATTTGTGATTTTACAGCTCTGAAAGGAGCCAGACATCAGGATGATAGGGATACTTGTCCAGCACCTTTGATGAGCACCTTAGCTAGCTGCTTCTGACAGGAGGATAAGTGATGAATTGGTTAACAATGTTAGCATTTAAATGGTAATGGTAGTAATTGGGCTTCAGAACTGACATCCTATTTAAACAAATGGGGAAAAATACATCTCTCTTGCTGCTCTTGTTTTAATATATCTGGACATCACTTCAAAAAGATGATAACAATATTCTAAAAATGGATGAAAGAAACATGAAAAAGCCCTCAGCATCTGTGTGTGTGTGTATGTGTGTGATGGCTTGGATTTTTTTGAGGATAATTACTGAATTTTTATTTTTAATTTTACTTTTTTCTCTTAGTTGTCTTTCTTCTCAGCAGTATAACTGAGAAACCTTACTGAAAGTACATTTTTGGACTATTATACATGGTTTACCACTAGTGATAATGGGAAAATAAAATCTGCTTTAATTAAACAATAATAAATTATCTCTGATGATTTGTTCAGGACAATTATTCTTTATTAAACAGTGAAGCATCATAATACATGTTGTTCTTTTCATGCATCATCAATTTATTCCTAAGTATCCACTCTACAGTTTTGACTCAGTCTTCATGTGTTTGCTGTAAGGCTGAAACAACCAGTGATTAAAACAGTGTCCCCTATGTTTTTGAAAAAAACTAATGGCCCCCTTTGGAGTTGCTAATTGGCAAGTTCTGCAACTCCAGGCTTTTGAGGTATGGTTGCCATGGAAAATTTGCTTTGAAGTTGGCAGTTGTGAATAGTTGACCACAATTTTTCTTAGTTTGGAGTATGGATGAAAAGCACTGTCATCTCTCCCACAGGGCAAGAAAAAGATCCAGAGAAGCTCTATAAAATGATTACCCATCAGAATGGACAGAACAGTGGCAGACAATGACAAACAAAGCTTTCCCCAAAGGATTTTCTTTTAGCTTTTATTTTCTTTCTTCTTCCTCCCTTGCTCTCTTTTTTTCTGGGGGGAGAGTGGGGGGAGAAGGCAATCTTTGCCTGACTACAGGATATGTAGATGAATAAAGGTTAATAACTCCTGTTTAACCTAAACAATTGCAAAGGAACTGCACTATCACCAAGAGATATATCAATGTTACATCGGTACACCATAAAAATATCCCTCATAAATTGGCTTTGTTAAGAATTCACCTCATTTGCATGGGGAGAGAACAAATTCTGGCCCAGTTGTTCCAGAACATTGAAACAACCAAGGGTATCTTTTGTAAATTGTTTATGTCATATCATAACGTCAAGCAAAATGATACATAGGCTCAACCCATCATGTAGTGTCATGTCACAATCTGTGATGTTTTCCAATGATGTATTAGGATGCCTATTGTCTGTCTGTCACATTTTTAAACAATCTTTTTTTATATCATTTTGCCAGTTAACAGAAAATTTAAACTGACAGTCTTTTGACCTTAACTGTTTTATGTACCAAATGCAATGAGAACAAAGGCAGACTGACACTGCTTCTGAAAAAAGCAAATTCCTTTTGATTCTCTGGCATCTCATTATTCCTCCTTTCCCCACTCTCATAACACTGAGAAAGGTGTATTGATAGTGCCAGACATCTAGTGGATGTGGACACTATTAAAGCCTTCCTGCGCAGATCTGCTGATATACTTCAACACTAGTCCTGCTTTCATTTCTTTTAACAATGAATGCCTATCAGGTTGAATTGTGCACCCATTTTGATTTGGACAGGTATACACTTGGGATCATGTTGAGTGCACCAAACTTGTTTTATTTTTGTTCAGAGCTCGAGTTCAAGAAACTGCATCTACAAAGGAGGAAGGGAAGGAACCCTGGTAATCCATTAACCTTAGGTATCATTATATCCAATATTTTAATTATTTTTATAAACAGTTTCTCATAAATTCTATGCTTCCCAATCACCCAAAAGGATGACTTCTAAAGAAGAACTGTATGTCATGTTATCTGAATATTCAATAATACCCTATACAACTAACTAAAGAAAGGAATGGCCAAATAAAAGGATAATTAATTTATCCAAATTATATATTTATAATTATATTAATTAAATTATATATAATTATAAATGATCATGCATCCAAATAGTGCAGGCCTGACTCAAAGGTCACAGAAGTCAACTAATAAATATCCAAGTTTTGTTAGGTTTATTGGATTTACCCCTTGTGGAGGATTCCACATCACTGAATCTTTCGTTTGCAATAGAATGAATGAGATATGTTTTTATATATGTAATAAGCATGGCTGAAATCCTGGCTTCACTGAAATCTGTATCAAACTTTATTTACTTTATTTATATAAGTAATATAAAAAATAAGCAGTGTAACTCAGTTTGTCAAAAACAAATCAGCTTGTAAAGAAAGCCTTGTAAGCATATTCATATATACTATTTTTTACTACATTTTTAAATCCCACTCCTCCTCTCCACCTCATCTAAAATCAATTGGAGATTTGGAAAAAGCTCTTGGAACCCATCATTTTATTTACTTGATTGCATGATGCTAGTGACAGGGGCCTGAATTAGGTAATGTACAAAAGTACAGGAAGATCTAATTTTCATCTTAAATTACTTGGTTCCTCTTGGACACAGAATTGGATGTTCTAATGTTTCTGTATAACTACTATAATGTTTACTGGGTTTTACAAATACAGGCATAAATGAATGAGAAGAACTAAACAACAAATTTAAATTGTGGAGCATCAGGAAAGCCTCTGTAGACCCTTTGTCTCTCTATAACTGGCTCTAACAGCATCCCAATCAGTCTTCTGCATGAGCACTACTGTGCTATTACTAATTGAAAGTAAATTTGCTACTTGCATTTGTATTTGAGTATCCCATCAGGACACTCATTATTCCTAAACTGGGGCAGAGTTCATTAGATGGTGACTTATTGCACATGTTGCTGCTTAGGTATTTTGTCAAGACTGGCTTGCCTGATCAGAGTCCCTGACATGGCTAAGGAGAGTGTAAGCATGCCACTGCATTCACCTGGATCTGCACTTGCTATTGGTGAATGGAGGCCTGAGGAAGACATGTAGGTTTAGAGAGGTGTGGGACTGAAGATACAACCCTGCCCTCAGTCTTTTCTATTGCCAATATTTAGGTGGCTTGCTACTTAGCACACATATATTACTCACCTGGCAGATTAGCATGCCAGTTGTTTAGGATTGTATTCTCCAGTGGTAATTCTCCTCCTGCACTATATGAGGAATTTAGCCACTTATTCTGGGAGCCATGTTCCTAAAATGCATTGCAACTGCTAAAGGTCTCTCTAGATCCAGTCTATAATCCTTTCCCATAATGCCTTTCCCATAATGCCAGTCTATAATCCTTTCCCATAATTCTCTTTTTCATTGTCCTTGGGCATGTCTACATGTGCCTCTTTTAAGCCGGCTTAACCTAAAATCACTATTTTTAAGGCACATTAAGGGCAGGTGTCTACATGTGTACCCCCTTAATGTGCTTTAAAAATGGCTATTTAAGGCTATGTGAGCCTAAATTTGATATCTGCATAAAGTGGATATCAAATTTAGGTGCAAATAGCTAAGTTGCATAAGTGCACATGTAGATGTTAATGTGCATTAACGTGGTGTGCGTCAATCAACACACACCGCATTACTGCGCATTAGTGAATTTGCACGTGTGCTAATGCTACTTAGCATTATTTGTGCCTAAATTGAATGTGTACTAATGTACATTAGTATGTGCACATTTAGACGTGTGCCTAAATCACCTTAATGTACCTTAAGCAAAGGCTCATTGAGTTTAGGCACACATAAATACATGTGTAGACATGCCCCTTCTTTGTGTCTCAATATTTTCTCATCACCTTTTTGAATTACAGCTTGTAGGAAAGATTTACTGTTCTTGCAATCAATCGTACTTTAAAAGTATTTTGCAATTATAAATTTTGTTTGAGACCAGATTCCTTACCAGTGCTGCTCATTTGATTTTGGTGAAAAACAATCAATTTTTATACAATATATTTTGTGAAGCTCCTCTCTCAGTATAATAATACCATACCTCTATGGAAATCTTTCACAAAGGATAAACATTGTTGCTCAAAAGAAGTGCCTTACTAGAGCTTTCAGGGTGGAGCCATAATATTTAGTTTTTCTTTTTCTCCAGCACTGACTCAAGGCAGGTTAATAATATTGACTTGAATTTAGTGTGCTAGGGAGGGAGACCAATAAAATATCATAAGTACAATTGATTTTTTCTTAAGTGCTAAGGTTTGTAAGGGGAACATTTGATAGAGCATACTGCATGGAACAGGTCTGTGGGCTCTATCAATTTAGTTGGACAACATAAGGTAGCTACAAACTGGGAACACCAAACATATGGAAAGACCTTTGGGGTTAATAAGTGAAGGTTTCTTCAGACTTGCTTCATAGGCAATTGTCAAGGCATCACAGCCTTTCAGCTTCACTCCAGTGGAGCACCTTTATAGTGGAGACACTATGAACTTTAGTCATCAGGGGTAACAGAGAGAAGCTGAGATAGCTTGCAGGTTAAGTTATGCTTCAATACTTCACAAACACAGGAGATACAGCTAGCCCACCAATCATGTTCATAACCTCCAGATCAACATCAAACATATTCATGACGAAAATATCACGTATAGCACTGCATTCACAAATAATGTCACAATGCTAAATGATCTGTTTCAACCTTCCATTACATCTGCTGTTCCCTTTCTGACAGATTACCCTATGTGACACTCAGCATACCATAAAGAGTATACTTTCCCAAGGCCAACCACTGAGCAACAGATCCATCAAGGTGCCTGGAATGTATTTTCCAGAGGTTAAAGTGATCTGGTGGTGTTCTGAATGTGAATCATTTTTCTACACAGAGAAACAGAAGTTGAAAAGACATGAATTTCAGATGAGGCTGGGACACAATTCCAAAACATTTTTTCTATTTGGAGGCTTTTGGTGAATTTCAATGATTAAAAATAAAATATCAATACATTAAGCTGAAGCAGCACAAAACATGAATTGACCTTGCAACTGCTCTACACCTTGTCACCTAGAGGGAATATGCAGATGAGCCACAAAAGCTAGGAACCTGAGTATTAAGTCCTCATGTAGTGATTAAATAGATGTAGCAGGACCCCTGAAACACTATGTTTGGGTAGCCTTTAAACAGATCTGTCACCAGTTCAGAACAAGCACAAGTTTTTGCCTGCAGCATGCTTTAATCTATATATGAAAAAAAAATGCTATTTTCTTTTGCATAGATTTACAGTATGCATAAGGGCACATGGGCTGTGTGATAAAATACTTTTCCTAAAGTTAGCTTCTAAAGCTTATGAGAAGATTTGCATGTGAAGTGAAAGCAGTTAGTGTATGTATTTTCATTATATCCTGTTTTCATACTGTGAGTCTTCATCAAGAATAAAAAACAAGCAGGTTTAAGCAGCAAAACAACTTTGCATATAAAGTAAAATCCTGGAACCAATGCACAGCCTAGGGAGCTGTGCTGCAGCCTGGAAACTCTCCTGCTTTGTCCATAATTTCACAAGAGCTGTTCTGTGCCAAGTACTGACATTTCAAGCTTCTAGTCAATGATGTGACTGTGGCATATCATATATAGATTAAAGCATGCTGCAGGCAAAAACTTGTGCTTGTTCTGAACTGGTGACAGATCTGTCTCACACAAAAGGACTCTCAGACCCAGAGAAATATAATACATCCAGCCTCAACTTCCCCTGTACAAAATGAAGTTTATTTTCTACCTAAGAGGACTTTTTGAACCTTTGATTTCTCCCCAGCCTGAAGAAGGGTGAATGTTCCTGAAAGCTTGCAAAGAAAGATTTTTTTTTTTTGCTATGTTTTAGTTGGTCTAATAAAAGGTATCACATCTGAACTAAGAGTTTTAGAGTTTTGTATTTCTCTTTGTCTCACACTGACATGGCTACAGAATAGATCCCTTATAGCTACAGGGCACTTCAAAGATGGTAACTGCAGCCCCTTCCTGGGGAAGCATTTAAAGCTCAGGGGCCAGTCATCAGGATGTCAGCTGCAAAGGCTGTGGAAGTAGACTGGGATTCTCCAGCCTTGAAGCTGACAAGGAGAGGCTTTCGGTTTATGACTCAGCCAGACCATCTCTCTGGAGGGGGCAGGGAGCTGGAGCAATATATGCTGGAAGTCTGGAGGGCAGAGCAAGAGCTTCTGTCAGAAGGGTAAGTACAAAAGCATTCATTATTCTGGTAGAAATTGTACTGGAGACCACTGCTACTTTGTTGGAAGCAGTTGAAGTTTCAACCTGACCCACTATTTTTGGTCTAGCAGAAACTGTGTGTATACTTGGGGTTTCTACTGGTGGAACTGTAATCCTTGTACACTCCCTCAGTGAGTGATGGAAAATGTGGCTGTCTATAAGAGGGATCTGTGGAATGAAAAATGAAGCAGAAAAGGACAATTTTCTTGCCATTTTCCAGTTGGTCTAATAAAAGGTATCATTTTGGCACCAAGAGTTCTAGTTTTTTTTGTAAATGAAACACTAAGCACTTGAGTATGAAACTTGTTCTTAATATAAAAGACAATCATAGTGAAAATGGAGCTTGGTTGGTTCCAGTCCACGGATCAGCTGAGAATATGAGCTCAGACTTAGAGCAGAGGTTTTCCTGTGTGGATAGTAGGGGTGAATGTGGGGCTGAGAGCCTGGTGTAATTATGCTGTAGGGGCTTATCCCTTTTCTTTAAAAGGCTGACTCAGTCTTCTATTCACCCCAGAGCTGAATCATGAACTCACCTTTATGAGACTATGGTAGAGAAAAAGATACTGTGTGAAAAATCACAAAGGAGCACACTCAACATTTATTACATATGTGGCACTCCAGCTATGAGTGGAATAGCCAGCGCACCTCAGGTAGACATAAATGTGTTTGACCTCACTATCAATTTTTTCCTGCCTAGCAGCTTGCATTGTACACTGTGGAATGGGAAACTCCAGTGCATAAAATGAGTAAAGCTTAGATCTTGTGAAATTGCGTAAGTTTTTCACAGTTGAACTCTTGATAGCTATGGAGAAAATCAATAGGTCAGAACAGCCAGCAGCTGACCATGTCTGTGTAACAGTAGGGGACTTTTGGTTTTAGTCCTAAATGTTACCCACATATGCAAAAACACAACCTTGTTATTATCAGCTTTTAATCATTTCACACAGTGGAAGTAGGAATGCAGGGAATAATTTCTGCTTTCCAAATATCTTAATCAGTATGCTAAATAAGTAGGTGTATGTATATGCCCACCAACTGCACTTGTAATGAAGTGTAAGACTAAGCAGTCAAATGTGTGTTCTGATTCAATGTCATAATGTGACTTTCTTGTACTATTAGTAACAGAAATGGCACAGTTTCAACTTTAGTTCTGCTGTCAGATTTTTTTGAGCAAAATTCATGTTTTTTGTTGGAGAGAAGTTAAATGTGTCTGTCTTCCAATTGCTGACAAACAAGGTCTTAAAAACCATATACACTTCCTCTTTTTTCTATTCTCATCCTTTTTATTGCTGCATATCAAGTGCACACCAAAAAAAAAAAAAAAAAGAAAAGTAGAGTTATGCTGATGTGATAAATATTTAAGGATCACACTGTCATATTGTATATTAGTCTCTACCACTCTTTGTCTTTTTGTATCTGATTCACTGTACACAGGGAACTAGTGCCACCTGAGTCGGGGGGGGCACTTGCTTCCCCTGCAGCCAGTCAGCAACCGGGGCCAATCGCACTGACCAGGGTGGGGGGGCTTCCCACGGCCGATGGCACTTCTGGATACACTGATGGCACTTCTGGGGGGCCATGGGGATCACTTCTCCTGGTGCCCCCACTCCCTGGCTGGTGCTTTCAAGGGGGGCACCAGCACTCTCACCTGCCCTTCCTGCCCATTACTTAGGCAGAGAATGCTGGCTGTCAAGGGGTGCACATGCACCCCCTTGCACCCACTACACATTGCCACAGACTTTACAGATGTCTTTTAAATGCACCCTCTTTTAGTCATTTCAGATATATTTAGTTGTGGTTTTATTTTATTTTTTAAGGCAGGTGTACTTGATAAAATTCTTCAATGAGATACCATTAAAATATGCTAAGTAAATGTGAGTGAGATGGCAATGACATTTTTAAAAGGTTATGATCTATGACAATGCTTCTTAGCTTAAAGTTAGCTTAATTGAATTAATTGTAGCTGTGAAGACACTAAAGAACAAAGAACACTCTGATTCTGAACATTTTAATGAAAAATATTTGACCTTTTCAATGTTACTTTTTGATTGGCAGGTCATTCTATTGGTCCTTCTTAACAGTCTTTTTTCCCATAAAAAGGCAAGTTGGTCATATGTCTGAAATACAGCTTAAGAAAACTTCCAATGTAAAGTGTGTGTGTGTGTGTGTTACCTGTGATTTTTGATGAAGTTTTTAATAAACTACACAAAAATTTGTTTTTTGGTCAAAAGTCATATGTTAATCCAATAATTTAAGACTAAATCAGTAGTTCTCAACATTTTTGGAATCAAGTCATTGCTTCATAACTTTTCTGAATTGAGTCACACCCAATTTCAGAAACTAATTATGATGTTACTGTTCTTATTTCCTTGCAGAGGGGGTGGGTAGTATGAGTGAGCAATTGGCCATGCTAACAAGCCTGGGACTATGCTTATTTGCTTGTCTTCTCACACCTTGCTTATCTCCTTGCATATTGTTAGATCCCTCAAAGGAACTTATGGCACCCTGGCTGAGAATCAATGATCCAAATAATCAATTTGGAAAATAATCCACATGAATTTAAAGGCCTGTTGTAAATTAGACATAGATTTTTTTTTCAGGTTATCCAAATAGATGTGGTTATGTGAATAGGGAAGTTTGAATGATCTGGTTGATAGGAAGGTGTGGAGGCCCAGTGCCTTTTTTGTGAGGAAGGGCATGTTGTCTTACTAGAACAGAAAACTTTTGTTTTGGAATAAAGGCCAAGATCTTCAGTAGTATCTAGGCAACCAAGTCTACTATTAAGGCACCACTAATGTCCTCAGAATCTTCACTGAGCTACCACCCAGACTGAAAGTACCAAAGTTTCCTCTAATGCAGTGGTTCTCAAACGTTTTTTTTTCGTGGACCACTTGAAAATTGCTAAGGGTCTCAGTGGACCACTTAATAAACTTTTTGTTGTTCTACAAATCAAAGCACAACTCATATTTTAATACTAGTAATCTTACCTTTCTAATGTGATGGGTGTACCTGTTTTTTTCCGCAAAGTTCTGGGAAGTCAGGTGTCATGTTTGTCAGCTTTAACCTTAGGTCACCTTTCTGCGGACCACCTGAATGGAGCTCATAGACCAGTGGTGGTCTGTGGACCACAGTTTGAGAACCTCTGCTATAATGGATACTTGAAACACCAATTTCATGTTAATGATACCTGACAGCTAACAAGTTGTGCAGAACCCTAATTGAAGCCAGTCTTGATCTTTTAGTTATGTTCAAAGCATATTAAAGATAATGATAGTGTAGTGCATATTAAAGATAGTATGGTGCATCTGGTTAGGCTGTTTATCCAGAACAAGGAAGACTAAGATTTTGAACCCAGGTGTAAATCATGATACAATGTAGCACAATAACTCTAATTATCAAGGTATTGGGTATTTTATAGTTAGAATTTTTCAATCTCACCCCACAGCTTTTCTAGATGGTATAAATATTCATATTTATTTATATTTCTTAAAACCCATACAGGAACTTATATTTGAAGTTTTAGTGCCTCAGCTATTGGACAATAAAGTCACTCTCTCTTTGACCCAATGAACATTTAATTATCTAATGTAAGCGAAACTGTGGAAGGAAGGAACCTAGTGCTTAGGATTCCTGGTTTTCACCCACATGTCCTGGGTTCCACTTCCAGTGTGGGAATGGCTAGCCCTTGGGGGCTGGACCCAATGATCTCACAAGGTCTCTTCCAGCCCTAAACTTATGTGAATCTATATATTAGTTACCGAGACCCATATATGCAAAGGAAGGAAGGAATAACTGCCCAATGGTCTGATTCCTAGAGCAGTTGTAGGAGACCTGATTTCAAAACAAGCAAAGCAAAGCAGATCTTAATCTAGATCTTGCACACCCATTGAAGTCTTCTATTCAGTAGGTTGTTGGTTCAATTGGAGTGAGTTGTCTCTCCTCTTTCATAAACAGGGAAAAAAAAGGATCTAAGCACCTAACTCAAAAGAAGGTTCATAGCTCGGATCCCGAGTAGAGGGAGGTACCTCTTGGCCTTGTCCCTTTACTCTGCCATTCATTCTTGGCTTGCTCAGGAAGCTCACTATTCAGCCAGTTTCTGAAAATCCCTTCCTTAGATGCCTAATTCTCTTCATGTGTTGTACTTAATTGATGGGCAAAATGATAGGATACCTAGGAATTTCATGTTATAATGCTGAAATGGCTTATGAGTGCTGTCACAAGGGGAATGCTTTTTCCTTAATGTTGATTTTTCTTCCATGTTTTGGATATTATTGAAACTGGTTTTCTGTGCTTTTATGTTTTCTCAAAAGAATATAAGTTGCCAAAGCTAATTTATTTTTCTATGAAGTAATTTATGATAAATGGTTTTGCATTTTGCATTTCATTTTCACCTGAAAATATTAACAGTTGTAAAAGTTACATCTATTTATTTTAAAATATTTCAGAAGAAAACTCAAATCTTCTTGCCTGAAAAAGGGTGCTTGTGCCCAAAAGCTTTCAAAGAACTTTTTTCCAACTACTCAGTTGGTCTAATGAAAGATACCACATCTACCCAAAAAAGCTTGCCTGCCAAATATTCTTTAGTCTTTTTCCTACACCAGATACATTTTAGGGTGAAATTATGCATTACATTTAAACCATACTAAAATGCAAGTATCTGCACATTAAAGTGGCCAAGTGCCTTCACAGTGTGCCCTGCCATCCAAAGACACCAGCCAGAGCCATATGAACCAGCCAGGACCGACTAGAGCTGCCAGCCACATGAGCCCCAGCCACATGGTATAGCCCCCAGTAGAGGAAGGGACCTCCCCACTCCTGCTCTTCTCCTGTGCCTAGCCCCTGCCCCACTCCCCACTCAGCCCATCTGCACTCCCCTGGTCACAGATTCCCCTCCACACCATGCAAGGAGGCAGGAGACAGTTTAGAACTTTATTGAACAGCCTGTGCCCCAACTGCTAGATGGGCATGGGCCTCTCACACACTGAAGAACCTGTTGATGGCAGTGATGATGACCTCTTCAGCTGCTTTTGGCAGGGACATTTAATGCAGCCACATGTAGCCCTCCAGGTGGCAGCAGAGGTTGTGGAGCAGCATGGGCTTTCCCCCTGTGCCATTGTAGTTCAGGGTCCTGCACCAGGTGCACAGGTACATCCAGGATACCATGGCCATCAGCAGCAGCAGGATGTCATAGGTCAGTCACCCCTCAGTCAATGGAAACAGCTCCTCATGCACTGTCTGTGACACGTACAGCAGGGGCACACTCATGCCAGAGTGCCACTATACTGGGGGCCTGGAGAGACCCCCCTGTGAAGAAGGCAGGGGTACAGGAAGCTCCTCATCCCAATCATCTGGGATCCCCATGCCCCCTGAGCCCAGTCGCCATGGCCTGGGCTGCAGCACAAGAGAGTGGCTGGCCTGCACAAGGAGAGTGGAGAAGTGGAGTCTGGAGCTGCAACAGCAGGTGCTTCCAGGAGGGTGGTCTGTCCCAGCCTAGGAATGGGGCAGGGGATTTAGGCTGCCTGTGGCCAGCACCCAGTAGACTGTTGGCCCCAGGGAAGCAAGCAAGGATGTGGGGCTTGGCCAGTGGCTGCCTTGGACAAGGCCTGCCTGCCCAACTTATCATGGTCCTTGGGTATCTGTGCATGCCCAAGCCCCAATCTGAGAGCCCTGCTACAGAGCATCTTATCTGAGCAATTTTGCAAGCTCTGGCAAACAGCTTCTGTCTCATGGCTCTGAAGGTCCTGCAGCTGCATGCAGTGGATGGCCACCCTTGGCAGCCGGGTTGTGAATTCAGGGTCACCATCGTCTACTGCCAGGGCCCCACAGATGCTCCAGCTCCACCAGAGATGGACACAGGACCACACCATCCTCCTGAAGTGGCTGGAGGAAACATTGAAGGACTGACTGGAGGACTCATGGGCCTGGAGAGCAGAGAACATCACCCACAAGGATGCATGGAACCTCGAAGACTGGGAATTTTGGACACAGCTCATAGTCCTGGAGTATGAGTGTCTCAATCTGCTGCGGGAGCACAATACCATCCTAGCCCAGGCAGTGCAGGTCACGGATGATGATTGACAGGTTCTGGACACTGTTCTGGCTCTGGCAGTAGCCTTTACTGCCGTCTTCTGATTTAGCTTCACTTGCCCCCTGGCAGCCAACTTCTGGGCCTGGGAGGAGGTCCTGTGCTGCCTCTAGCACCCAGAAGCCCCTGCTCCAGACTCCGCCTTTGGTCTGGCACCACCTGACTCCCCCAGCTGGGCCCAGCTTGCCCTTGCTCCAATGGGGGCATGCATCCAGAACTGCTACAGTGGGGCAGGACTGCAAACTGGCCCTGCTGGCCCTAGCCACCAGCCACCAGAGGTGGAGATACCTGTGACAGGGGATGAGCAGCTGCTGTCACTCCTTGGTTGAGCTGTCTCCCCACTGCACTAGCCCACTGCAGGTCTGTAGGAAGTTTAGTGCTAAAAGCAGCACATCTGCTGCCTTGGGCCTACATGTATAGACATCTCTTAATCCACAGAAGTTTATTCCCGAGTAAACTGAGTCTGGATCAAATGCATATGTAGATGTTCCCACTGTGTAATAGAAATTCCAATATAGTTTTGTTAGTGGGCCAGGGAGTCTCTCTCTCTCCTCTTGCTAAATGTAAGTTTGCTTCCTTGTTGGGCCAAGAGCCCAAACTATTCTAACTACTTCTAAAATAACCGCTAGGGGATGTGCTTCAGCCAATCCAACTATCCCCCTGTGGGTGCAATCAGTTGGGAAATTCCTTTTGTTATCAGACACTCTGGAACATCCTCTAGATTACAATTATTAAATATCATTCATTTTTCATGATACCACCATTCTTCATCAGAGGCAAGAGGTACACACATTTGTATTAAGCACCCCCCACATCTCTCAAGCCCCCAACAAATTATAAATATTATCCTCCATGTTCAGTCCTAGTTAGAAGCAAAGTTTTTTTTTTCCTTGAGCAGTTTTTGATGTGATTACTAATAAAATTTATAATTTACACAACTGTATTTGTGTTTGCTCAAAATGACATTTCTAGAAGGCATTAGTTCAAAGATACTGTATTGGTTTAAATTGAAATGAATTAGCTTTGGGAAAAATGCATTAACTTCAGCAAAGAGACATAGCAGTGAATATAAATGAAAAAAAATATTTCACTAGACTATTTTGGCCTGAGTTCACATGAATTGTTTTTTTGTGAAAATAAATTGAATCCAAAGCAGTGGTGGCTTATGGCATTGTGTATGTATGAATTTCAGCAGGGGAGAAAAGGTGGAAAAATGAGAGAGATATGAAATATGAATCAGATGGCCTTAAGGTCCCCCTCTTCCCAGAGGATTTTACCTACCTCCCTTTATTTATTGTCTGATTTAATAGACACTTGAAGAATTTTATTTTATTATTTGGGTGGTGGGAGGACTAAATCAATTTAAGTGCTTAATGGGATTCCTGGTTTAAATGGGAACCTCTGAACAGACTGATTAATGCATTCTTATTTTGTGTGTTCTGCTAAAGCAACACACACCTACAAATTACTAGGTCTTGTCCCATATTGCTTCTCATACATAGTATCTTTCAGAAAGCTTCCACTGCATAAGATACTATTAATAATGCCAGATCTTTGATTTATTTACTTAAATTTGATTATATATTTAAGCTTGAGGTAAGGCTTACTTTATCATAGCTCATAACTCATAACAACAAAATATATACTAGAGCAAAATAAATATTTTAAAATGCTTTAAAAGTGTGAACTATTTGTAAGGGGAAAGTCACTTGGATATATGGACTACTCTGGGTAGCTAATCACAGATTAGGGTGATTAATGATGCATGATCAGCAATAAGGATGTCATTCAAAGCCCACTGAAATCAATGGGAGTCCTTCTGTTTGATTCAGTGGCCATGTGATCAGTGTTCTTAAATTATTTTTGTAACAGTTCATATAAATTCAAACAACATATGCAATAGGCTCTCTCTTACTTAAGTATGTTCAGGCCAGGTACAGACAGTACACTTTTACCCATATAAGTGATCAGAAACCAGTTTATACCCATAACAGAACAGAACATAACAGAGCAGAGCAGAAGTTAGGCACACGTAGACTGGTTTAAAAGTGGTGGAACCAGGTCTAAGATTTGCCTCCCCCACCCCTACCAAAAGTCTGTTCACTACCAATCTAAACTAAACCGCTTAAAGAAAACAGCATAACTTAAATCGATTCTGATGTGGGCTTTCTAAATGTCTGGTACCTAGCCTTATTCATGATTTTCATTAACTAAAATTCTGCAACTCCTTTTTCGCATAGGTAAATTCTGATTTTTATTGACCTTGATAATTTAATATGAACTTAGGTTATGTGCTCTTGAACCCAATGACACCTATAAACCTGTTTGAAAGTATGTAGCCAAAGATTTGTGCCTCTGATTTCTTTAATACAATATCTTAAAGGGTTAGCATATTATGGAAAGCCAAAAATCTACCTTGGTTGGCATTTTGTGTCACTATACAGGCTGTAATTAATAAACTAATGTAGATTTTTTAAGACTATCTAGTTTCCTCTATGTCCATAGGGAATATATTCCTAGAATAATTTTACTAGCCACTTCATTTTGTCATAATTAACAGAAACATTATTAGTATTGCATTACTAGGATGAAAATAAACCACTAAAATAAAATGTAGAATTTGATTTGGAATTCACATAGTGTGCCCCAATATTCTAGAACAGGGGTGGTCAGTTATTTTGGCTGGGTGGCCATTTAATGAGTTTTGGTGAATTGTTGAGGGCTGCAAGGGTAGCCCTAGCCCTTGACAGGTGCTCTGTCCCCTAGTCACCATTGTGGCTCTGGAGGTACCACTCCTAACTCCTGACCGTTGCCACCAAAAGTCTCTTCTCTTGCCCTTGGAAATCCTCCTTTGGGGAAGCAGAGAGTGGTGGTGGTGGGGTGGGGGGTTTGCCATCTAGGAACCAGGAAAGAAAACCCAAAGCATATACTAAAAATCAAACATCTACTATAACATACCTTAGTTAGGACTGTCAAATGATTTAAAAAGTTATGCGATTAAAAAATGAGTTGCAACTAATTGTGATTTTAATTGCACATCTAAACATGCTAAATTATGCACAGAAAAACTCAAAGTTATGCAAAATTATGCAGGTACTTTGCATGGTTGGAGGGTGTGTGTGGGGTGTGTGTGGGGGGGTTGTGAAGGTGTGGAGGGCTGTAGGTGTGAATGTGGAGAGCGGGGTTGGAGCCCAGGGAGGGGGGTTCCTGCATACATGGCAGGATGTGGGGTACTATGGGTCAGAAGTGAGGGGAAGAAGGAGGGCTGGGGAGGCAGTGGCTTGGGCGTGAGAGACAGACAGACAGACGCACGCATGCATGCACACGCGCACACACACACACACACACACACACACATTTTGTCCACCCCTGTTCTAGATAGATAATATAGATAGACCATTATACTCCTATATTCAGCAACTCCTGAAAGAAACACTACCAACAGAGCACCCAGAAGGAGTCAAGGAGCACTGCATGGGACAGCTGTTCTCTCCTCCTGTGAAAATACCATAGGGTACAAGACCAGGAAACATCAAGACTGGTTTGACGAAAATGACACTGAAATTCAAGGTCTCATTGGCAGGAAACAGAAAGCTTTCTATGCCTGGCAGAATGACATTAACTCTGTCATCAAGAAAAATGCACACCAAGAAACAAAAGCAGAGGTGCAGAAGAGAGCATGAGAACTGAAGAATGAGTGGTAGATTCAAAAATAATAAGAAATCCACCATTTTGCTGACATCTGTGACACTCGTGGCTTCTTCAGTGCTACCAAAGCTGTCTATAGCCCTAGCACTCAAGGCCTTAATCCTCTAAGCTCAAAGGATGCAACAACACTCCTGAAAGACAGCCAATCCATCAATGCTCACTGGAAAGAACATTTACAGAACCTTCTGAATCATGATTCAACTATTGATGAAGATAAGATCAAAGACTTTCCACAAAAAGAATCAGAGAAGACCTCAGTTTGCCGCCTACCCTGGCAGAGGTCGGGAGTGCCATTGGGAAATGAAGAAAAACAAGGCAGCCAGTATTGATGGAATACCTGCAGAGATTTTCAAAGGAGAAGGAGAACAATTTACATGGCAGCTTCCTCTCCTCATCCTTAAAATCTGGAACAAGGCAAAAATCCCAGCCAACCTAACAGATGCTTTGATTGTTACCATCTTCAAGAAGAGGGACAGAGCTGATTGCAGAAACTATGGAGGCATCTCACTGTTGCCCACTACTGGGAAAGTCATCACCCATATCCTTGCTAACTGCCTTCTCCCACTTGCAGAAGAAATTCTTCCATAATCTCAGAGTAGCTTCAGACCTTCTTGAGGAATTGCAAACATCTTTACAGCACGTCAAAATGAGGAAAAGTGTCATGGGCAAAACTGACCTCTATTTGGCCTTCATTGACCTCTCTAAAGCCTTCAGTTCTGTAAACTATGAAGCCCTATGGAAAATCCTGTTCAAAATTGGCTGCCCAAACAAGTTCATCAGTGTTCTGAGACTTATCTATGACAACATGTCAGTAAGGTTTCTCAGCAATGGGAATCAAACAGAACCATCTGAGGTGAAAGCTGGAGTGAAGCAAGGTTGTGTCATTGATCCAAATTTGTTTTCCATCTTCATCTGCACCATAATGTACCTCATGGACAAAAAGCTCCCACTTGAAATGTTGTATAGGATGGATAGAAAACTCTTGAACCTCAACTGACTCAAGTCCAAAATGAATACAACAACAACATGCATAATGGAGCTACAGTATGAGGATGATAGTGCTGTCATTGCTTAATCTGAAGCAGACCTCCAAGCCACTCTTAATGTATTCTTGAAAGTCTATGAGAGTATTGGCCTAACTAAGCATCAGGAAAGCACAAGTCCTTTACCAACCTGCTCCAAATGGAGAAACAACCCCCCGCCCCCCTAATCCATTCAAATCAACAGAGAATTGCTGGACAACATGGATCACTTTGCCTATCTTGGAAGCCATATTTCATCAAAAGCAGACATCAACATGGAAATACAACCGCTTGAAATGTGCAAGTGCAGCCTTTGGGCGTCTGTGTAAAAGAGTCTTCTTAAATCATGACATTCTTGCTGAAACAAAGCTCTTGGTTTATCAAGCCATTGTCATTCCAACTCTGCTGTATGGCTTGGAAACTTGAGCCACATACAGAAGACATGTCAAGAGCTTGGAAAGGACCAGTGATGCCTTTGCAAAATCCTTCAGATTAGCCGAGAGGATAGATGCTGAAGCAAATTCCAACAGCATTGAGGCTACGATCATCCACAACCAACTTTGCTGGACAGATTATGTTGTTCGCATGCCTGATTCCTGTCTTCCAAAGAGAATCTTTTTATCACAACTGATAGGTCAGCGGAGGGCAAAGGAAGTACTTCAAAGACACCCTGAAGGCAAACATGAAGAGGTGTAACATCAACATCAACACTTGGGAGACCCTTGCTCAGGACCAACCAAAATGGAGGAAGGCTCTTTGGAAGGGACCTCAACACTTTGAAACAATTCATTGACAGGCAGAAAAGGAGCAGAGGAACAGGCAAAAAGAACACCAGGACATTCAGCGCAGCAGCACAGTGCCCATTCCTCCTGGAAACACCTATCCTCACCTCAACAAGACATGTGGGTCTAGAATTCAGCTATGGAGCCACCTGCGGACTCACTATTAAGATCCTTGGAAGACAACCTTACTCATTCATGACTGATCACCTATCATCATCATCATACTCCTTTCCTTTACAAGAAAGACAAAGCATAATCACAGAAAAGTCCCCTTTTTTCTTCTTCTTTTCACTCTTGATTATTTTTCACTCTGATTCTTTTTGGCAAATTATTTTAATGAGCCTACTTTTTTACCCAAGGAAGATTTCAGCTGAAAACAAAGAAAGGAAGCAGGCAAGTGAATGCATTATAAAGGTACAGCTGGAAAACCATCATATTTACCATCTTCATCTTTTGTTCTGTTGTTAACAGACAGAGAATGACAAGAATTACAAAATCATATCTTGATTTGTACCTTCCCAAAGTTTAATTGGTGCATGCCTGTAGAGTTGTAGGTGGGATCTGAGGCCCCAATATCAGCTCATCACAATAATTGTTATAAAACCATAACTGGCAGCAAAGTTTGGATCCAAATTTAAATTTTCTCCAGGTTTCAAGACTTTATAATTTGGGCCTATTTGTACTAAGAAATGGAGATGGTTGTCATTTATGTTCTATGAAAAACAATGTTTTGCCCCATAGGAATGTTCTTTAAGATTACGTTTATACACCTCTGCAGTGAAGTGAGGAGTACCACCCAGGAAGAAGTCCTCTTGCTCCAACCATCCTCCCACCCAAAGCTGGCAGTGCATTGTACAGACCATGTATTGTCTTGGGACCATGAATAAGCAGCTCAGAGCAGCCCTGATTGGACACTCCCATGCTATGCTCAGAGCCTTTCAGGCATAGTCCTGAGTTGTCTAAACTGCCTAATATGCAGGCTGAGATGTGAAAGGCTCTGCTCCTAGCCATTTGTTTTCTAGAAAACTGGGTTGTATTCTCCAAAACCACCATTTAATTCACCACTTATCTGTTCAGCTTTGAAAACTCATTTGTGCTGGTCACTTAGGTGCTTGGAAGACTAACATCCTTTAAAGGCCGATGATTGACTTGGTTGCCTGCATGTCTTATCATTCTCAGGCAACCGAGTCAGCAGTCAAAAGGCAGTCAAACCAATCAAAATTTACTATACAGCACTACATTCTCAAAGTAAATAAATCACTGCAATCTTTCACTTGACACATTGGCTTCACTAGGATCCAATTACAGCTCCTTTGCTTTTTATAAAAGTTTAAACAAGAGCTTAGATACAAACTAATGAAAGAATGAGAGGACAAAAGCTGATTCAATATAAGTGGATTATTAACAATAGTAACATCTACTAGGGACAAAAATGAAATGATAACATTGCTTTCCTTGCCTCTGCCCTGCACAGTCTGCAGGGTCTAGGCCAGCCATTTTGATAAGAATGGAATAGTAAAAGGTAAAAACATGACATTATAGTCAATCCCCTTCCATTTTTCCCTTTACACCCTATCTCCACAAATATTTATTTTAAAGACTTACTAAGAAAAAACTAAAAAATCTGTTCACTTTCCTAATGCTTTTCATCAATGCATGTCATCTTCAAACCAGTTCAGAAGAAATAAAGAAAACAAATTCTCAAGTAACAAATAAAAGCCAATTGGCTGTGAACTGAAAAGTGGTTTTCCCACAATAAAACTTCACAGTGCAATGTAGGTGAATGTATTAGTTTATATTTAATTAAATAGTGTCTTTGGCATCAGGCAGCATGTCTTGTTCTTATCCTTTTGTTGTCATTGTTTTACCCCATAATTAAATTAAACAATCACTGGGTAGATCACCCAAGCAATTTGAAGTATATTAGTTATAATATTGTAATAAATTATTGTCATATTGAAAAACAGGAGCATGGTGGAGATACTAACACATTGCACAAAGGGAAACCAATATTACTGCATTCGTATCAAAGAGCAGTAGTATGTTTTAGAACTTGCTTTTAATGGCCACCATACTTAATGGCCTGTCAGTATTTTCATTATAAACCCTGTTACTGAAGGGTTTGTAACTTATTTTAATCAGCGCTACGCTGAAACTAGGCTTGTAGTTTAAGCTCAAATCTGCTAATTTGTAAAAAAGACACCAAATCATTGTATTTTCTTATACTTTATTTGTTTGTTTTGCAGTTTCAAAATGTTTACGACTACCATTAAAACAATTCATCTTTAAAGTAAAGAAATGTCTTGTTTTTCTTAAAAACCATAGCAAATGATAATCTTCTACCTTGCCATTTAAACTTTGAAATAATAATGACTTCTGAGCAATGGGCAGGCATATGCTTAGATCCAGATCTTCACTGGAATTGTTTGAAGTCAATTTGAGCTATGTCAATTTGTACAAACTAAAGATTTGTTTATTTCATCCTTTTCTCTTTCTTTTTCTTTGTTAAAAATGTTGTTAATAGCTCCTTATGTTATGTCAGTGCTGCATTCTACACACAGTATATTTAAGCAATAAAAACTGAAACTCAGGGCTTTTCCTGGGGATTAACAGCCTCCTGGGAACTCATGACCCACAACACTTGTGGGGGTCATTAAACCGAAGAAGTGCCTGACTCTGTGGTTGGTATTATTATGGGCTAAAAATGTATGACTGGGAGGGATGGAGGTATACTAAATTTATTTTTCCTGTATGTGAATTTTCTTACTGAAACATGTAGAGGTTATTCCCAGAAAAAGTGTTGTAGATCATGCTGTCTGGATTGCTATGGTGTCTGAATCTAATACAATGTACTGAGTTTGGATTCAGTATCCAGAATATGTGTGTATGAATAGAGTCAGTCACAAGTTAAAGGTGAAAAATTTGCAAGAACATGAGATTCTAAACAGAAGAAATTATTTTTTAGGACAAGAAGTTGTTGAAGATGAGGAAAGGCAAACTATACTCAACAGATGAGAAAGTAACGTGAAAATCCTCAAGCAAATTGCATGAAAAAGACCAAAAATTAAGAAGCTAAATGGGAGAGAGATTAGAATCTGACCAAAAATGTTTACAAGATAGTTAAAAACTGTTTTTTATGGCATTTCTTCTGGACTCATAGAAAAATATGATTGTTTAGAAATAGAGAACTGCTGGATGGAAATATTTCAAGTAAACCTTACGTTTTGTCCAAATGTTATGACACCTCTTGATTTGGATACTTGGTTCCTTTTCAACATGATCCAGCTGGACAAATGCTATATATTTTTTGCCTATAATTAGAATAGCACCTTTTCAGAGACAAGTAGAAATTAGAAATTTTTTCCATAATGAATGGGATGCTATGTCCGACTTTGTAAAATGGGGGGTTGAACAAACTAAGCTATTAAGATATGCTTTGCAAAGGACAAGCCAATTAGAGTATATCATTTCCTTTCTCCTCCTGTTTCATATGCATTGCTCCCAGCACTGTTCTTTCTGGCATGCAGGCATCACTTTGTAATACTACTAATAATTTTAAAATACATGTGAAATATACCAGCAGTAGTTTCTCAAGTGAGAAAAGTATTTAAGCACGTGTTTAAAATTTAACACATTATATATGTGTGCTGTGTACATACATGCTTAAAAAAAAGGTATCTTTCCTGAATTGGGGATTTAATACATATATAATATATTCAGAAAAAATATGATTCTTCCCCTCCCCCCACAAAGTTTACTGTGCTTGCTGTTAGGAATCGTGAGATGATACTTGGAGTTAGAATTTTTCCCTGGTAAGATTGTCTCTGGTAAGCTTATAAGGATACAGTTCTAACTTTTAAACCAAAGGTTTAATGTTTGCCCTGTGGAGTTCTTTAAAGTGTAATTTCATATCCTAGGGGCTTGTCTCTCTACTCACTTATAGCAGAGTCAATCAGAAGTTGAAGTTAGCAAAATGGATAGGAGAACCAGACCCTAGCTATTTTATTCAGCCTGGGGCAACTCTGCAAGTGAGCAAGGAAGCTCTGAGAATATGCATAGCTCCTGCCGTGAAGATATTGGTTCCTAGCAAACATGCCTTGCGTGTTAAAACTCAGACTCCTGTCACAATAGGTTTTTGTTTGTTTGTTTTAAAAAGAAGTGATAGGAAAACATTATATACATAAATAACCTATTCCAGTATATGTTAGAAGTACATTGAGTATTAAGTTTGACTGTGTCTTACAGGTTCTATGCAGTACTGTAGCAAACCATATGATACCAGGTGCAACATATTTTATAGTTGAATCACTTTCATTCAGCCTCGTCCAAGGTTATGGCTAGCAGCACACATAAGCATGGCTATAAAAATGTCCTGTGAATAAATTGTAGTTTTAATTTCTATTCATAGTAAAAACAGCATATATTTTACCTAATATATAAAATACCAGGCCTTGGAGATACAATAAAGGACATTAGAGAAAGATAAGCAGTTCCAAAACTCAGCATTTTTATGGTGAATCATAAACCATGGACAAGTGCATTCATATATATTTCACATTGCTTATTGCCTCCTCACTAGTGTTATCAGTAAAAGTTTCATATCAGTAAAACCTGAACATAACTCAGAAGGCAGCTGCATCAATTTATTGTCACTAAAAAAAAACTCAACAGAAAATGCAATTTTCTATTTATCTCAAAGGACTTATAATTAATTCTGAAAATAAATTGAAATTAAATTACAGATTATATTTGGTGGGAAGCATTTTAGGAAACCCATAAATAGGTCATATTTTGTGCTGGGCATATTTACTGTTGCACTGGTGGAATTCTAATATAAGAGAAGGTAATATAGTTGTGAGAGACCCAACATGGGCCATGTTCTCCTCATGCTCAGAATGCTTTGAGGACTCTGTTACCTCCATGATTTTCATCTCCAGGAAGTGCCCTTCCTGAGTCTGATGAAAAGTGTACTAAAGCCCTTGGAAAGACTCCCATTGACTACAGTGGACTTTCAAGAGGTCCCTGAGCTCCTTTTTTGTCTCTTGCCAATAAAATGTCTCAGAATTGATATTATTTACATTACTACCCTCAGTCTGCACCACTATTCTCATTTTAATTTACAGAAAATGATGTGGTGCAGATGATGGTATCACTTACTTTAATTTTACACTAGTGTAGGTAGCTCCATAGAATTTATGGTTCTTGGTTGTAGCCATGTTGGTCTTAGGACATAGGCAGACAAGGTTCTTTGGATAGATGTGCTATCTTTTATTAGACCAACTAAATAGTTGGAAAAATTGTTCTTTGGAAGCTTTTGGGCACAAACACTCTTCTTCATGCCTCTCTAAAGGCCTCAAGAAGGGTGTTTGTACCTGAAAGCTTGCAAAGAACATTTTTTCCAACTATCTAGTTGGTCTAATAAAAGATAGCACATTTACCCAAATAACCTTGTCTGCCATAGACTTTACTGGATTTAATCATTATGCATACTGTAGTGAAAAAAGAATCATCTCCCAAGTTTCTATTTTTTCCGCCAATATTCTGTTTCTCCTCTCTTTCTAATTTCTGTCTCTCGTTACTTTATAATTAGGTCTCTACTCAAGTTATGATTTAATGGAAACTCTGAAATCTGGGATTGTCCATGAAATCAACTTTAAAACAACTTAATAAAAATAAAATGATGACTCCCCATTGGAAGCCGGTGTTCCTTGAGCTGCAGCCCAGCTTTGCAGCCTGTCCAGTGGGGGGAAGGTGCTGGCTGGTGGTGTTTCATGAAGGGCAGAAAACAAGATGGCAACCTCCTCCTCACTGCTCTCCCTCCTCTACCAATCAGCACCGAGGGGAGTGGCCAGCAGAGAGCATCTGAAATATATCCTCTAAATTTGTTCTTTATGCTGCAACCAACCCATGAAAATTGTTTGGTTTTACCATGATTTAAGTAGGTCCCTATTTATAACCAGTTCTTCTTCATTTGAAGTAGTAGTAGTAGTGGAAATAGTAGCAGCAGCAGCAGTAGCAGTAGCAGTTAATTTACAGCTTTTGCTAAAATGATATTTAAGTAATGTGCTATCTCCTACCTAAAGCCTGAACTTTTTTTCCCATGAACTCTTCAGGCTCAAATCATCCTTGTCTTCTCCACCTCAGCTTTTCCTGTGTTGATATTATCCTCTGTTATTATCATCTGTCTTTTGTTTTCACAACTCTGTGTTTTTTACATGACATTTCTTGTTGCTTCCACAAATCTGTCACCATCATCATCTCTGTAATCCTTAGCATGGGCAACAGTTCTTAATTCATTACCCAACATTCAGGTCAAGATAACAGTACTATCCTTATAACAAGGGATTCTAGTTTTCCATGATAAAAAATCACAAATGTTCTGATAAAACACCCAAAATCTGTAATTAAAATTAAAGTTCCCCCCACAATCACCCCCTGGCCCTGCTAGTGTTCCTCACTTCCCGCACAGCCTCCCCAGCACTGCTGGTACCCCTCTTTGCCCCCACAACAGCCCCCTAGCCCTGGAAGGAAGTGGCATGGAGCTCCACCACTCAGAGCAGTGGCAGGCACAGAAGGCATGGCAGGGCTGGCAAGGAGATTCTGGTGTGGACCCACTGTTCTCAGTTGTGCCAGGTCTTTCCTGTGGGGCTACACCAGCCCTGTTGAAGGGAAGCAGGACTGGAGTTCGAGCTCGCAGTCTGCCCCCACACAGATCTTGGGGCATGAGTCCCCCCTGCCCCCTGAGAGTGAACAACATGAAATGCCTGACTGGCTTCACATCTCCCTACTCCTGTCCAGCACCTCCATGTGCAGCTTCCCTTAAGGGCTGCTAGAGCCACTTCAGTTTCATGTGCCCCCAGGCCAGGCACTCCAGCCACGAGTGAGGTGATGTGGAGCTGACTGGGCACTCCGTGTATTTCCCCAACACCTCCTCACTCATGGCCAGAGTGCCTGACTAGGGGCACATGAAGCCAAAGCAGCTCTAGCAGCTCTTAAAGGAAGCTGCATATGGAGGCGCCAGCTGGGCACTCCATACATTTCTCCAACACTTCCCCACTCTCTCAGCCCAAGCCAGCTTCCACCCCAGACCTGCCCTGCAACCCCCCAGGCCCCTGCAAACCCTACTTATGACTTCACAGGCTCCTGAAGGAAAGTGAACCTGACTTAGGCTTTGTGACTAACTTAAAGCCACAGGCTATGCTCTTCTCCCTCTCCCTCTCTCTCTTCCTCCCCCCTGCCCCTCTGGGCAGGGTTGGGCTTTCCCACCATTTTTGTAAACAGCTCTTGCAGGCTAGAACTCTACCACCCTGCAGAGCTCTTTGCAAAAGGGGGAAATCCATGGGTTTCTCTGCTAAAATAGAAACGCCATGTTTTCTCTGATAAAACCAGGAAATCCATGGTTTTCTCCATTTTTCCATTGGAAACAGAAAACCGAAACCCCTGCTTATCACTGTATATTTTCCACTTTAAACAAACTGAGGCTTTCTACTTAGTAACCACTCTTCATCAATGCCTTCATCTTATTATTCTGCTTCTGATTTCCTCATCCTGCTCTGCATTTTATAGCACAATGAACCCCAGATACTTGAACCAAAACACAGATGGTCTTATTGAGAGTTAAAACATTTCTTGTGCATCATCCACCCAACCATGCAAATGGGGAGATGCCTGTGTGAACAAGCAGGAGGTGAAGTGCATCCCAGAAAGGATTTGAATTATGATGATTTACTAGACTCTTCCCTTCTGGGAGAAACCTGCTTCAGTGTGTTTGCAAGGTTCTCACTGGGTCCAGAAAGCCAACACAACCAGATAGATATAACTGATAGCCATCAGTGAGTCTAGCATTGGTATTTCTTTTTTGGTATTCTCTGTTTGCTGCCATTTTTTGCATAAGTCAGTCTTCCAATAAGGAGTTTGGAAACAAACATTTTAATAAATTGTTCCCCAAGCTGGTATAGGATTTTTCAAACTCAGGTATGTTGCAGGGCATTTTAAAGGACAATTTCTCAGTTCATGTTAATTCACATAATTTCATTGAATATACTTCAAATTAAATGGAGAATTTGTTGGCATTTATTTTTGTCATCTAACTATTTTCATACTGTGTTCATCATTAGATTACCTAAGTGCAAGGTCATATATCTCATGAGATTGAAGAATAGGCAATTACCTTATATCTTGATAGAAATCAGCATTTTTAATATTTCTTATCTTAAAAGAGTTTGGAAGGCTTAAAGATAAAGGATTTTGTGTTTTACCTATAAAACTTGAATTGAAAGCACTAAAAATAATCCCAGTTCAGCTTTTTATACATTATTAAATATACATATGTACTAATAATTTATGAGTCCTTAATTTATGCTTTTATATTCTGGCCCAGACTGAAACCCTAGCTTATTTTAAATACCACCTGACATCATGAATTGTTCCATCATGAACAAAATAGGACTACTGACACACTAAATCATTACTTACCATATTTCATGGTGTACAAGTCAAATTTTGAAGCCCAATTTTTAACCCTTAAAATTCAACTTCGACCTATGTACCAAATCACCATCCCCTGTGAGTGGCTCCAGGCTCCATACATGGCTGGTGTGGCCCAGACAGCACCACTCCCAGGGGGTGAGGTGGTTCCAGTTGAGTGCTGAGCCTGGCCCTGTCTGCTATGAGCAGCACTGCTGAGCACCGAGCACAGCCCTGTCCCCTACAAGCAGCAACAGGCTCGGCTGGCATGACTGGGCTTGGTGCTTGGCAGCACCATTCACAGCGGACAAAACTGGGCTCAGTGCTTCGCTGGTGCATCCCAGGGAGCACCTCTCACAGGGGATGGGGGCATGCCAGCCCAGTGCCATTCACAGGGGCTGGGTCTGGGGCTGGGCTCAGTCTTTGGCTAGTGGAGCCCCATCCCCTTTGCATCACCACTTGCAGTAGACTGGGCCAGGCTCAGTGCTCAGCTGAAGCAGCCCCATCCCCTGTGAGTGGCAACAGGTTCGGCACTCAGCTGATGCAGCCCAGGCAATGTCACTCACAGGGGATGTGGATGGGGCAGTACAAGTCAAGCACCGAGCCCCTGTTTCCTGTGAGTGGTGCTGTGGCATGTGTTCACCCACCGAATGCCTGGCCCACAGTGAGGCTGCACAGGGGCTAGTATAAGTAGACCCCATATTTCTGATCCAGAAACTTACCTTGACTTATATCCTGGATCTATGAAATTCCTAATATTTTGGATCAGAAAAATGGGGTCAACTTATACATTGTATCAACCCATACACCGTGAAATATGGCTATGTGAATAAATGTTTAAAAATTTGGCTCTACATTTTTACGTATTTTTTGGCATGCATTTAATTTTAATTATGCATGTGGATGTCATATTTTCAAGTGACTTTATCTTTTGTATACAGACATTCAAAACTACATGGGCTTTTAAAAATCTGGATCAGTTTTTAAACTATGGTATAAATTCTCTAAGCATTCTAAGCAATTAGCATGGTGTGTTTTGATTCTCTTTTAAAATTATGATAGGTTTAGCATGAAGCAGGATTTTGAACATTCTCAGTTAATACCTAAATCAATATTTTTTTTTCCCACTGACACTAAACTGGTTATTTTCTATTGAGCACAGCTTCCCAATTTTCATTCTTTGGCTCTAATAAAGAACTTTATTTACCTTCACTTCCAGTCCATTTTAACTGACCAGTAAGCAGAATCTCTCTGGTCTGCTATCTACATGAAATGTTTTATAATATAACTAGCCAATTGCCCATCGAGAATGATGGGGGCAGGCAGGCAGGAATAGAGTGCCACCATCCACCACCCTGTGCAACCTCCACCTCCCAGGAGTAGGGGAAGGGAAGCTTGCCCCACCATCCCCTTTACCTCTCCCCCCCCAGCACTGCTGGCCTTATCCACCCCCACCCCCAGCCCTGCTCCTCAGAGGTGGCGGAGCTCTGCCATGATAGTGGGGATGGAGCAGGGGGGCAAGGCCAGCCCCACTGGCTTCCCCCCGCCACACACACTCCATCCTCTCTGTCCCCACCATCATGGCAGCACTCCGCATTCTGATTAGTTGTTTCACTAACCAATCAGAGTGCTCCAAGAGCATTACGGACAGACACACAGATGGACTAAGCCCTTTATTATATAAGAATTGGCTGCTACTCCTAACCCCATTTCATTTGAGAATTTCAAGACTTTTACTCAGATTGCATACTCAATTTATGAAGAATAAAAGCTAATATAAATCTGAACTCTTCCTATGACTCTGTAGGTCCACCTAGAAAATATTGTATTGATCAGTATACCCTTTATTTCTTGCCTTTTCATCAGTTCTCTCCTATGCACTCATTACTCCTATACTAACACACTGCACCCTTGACAATAACACCTTTGAAAAATGTTAGTATTTTCCTTCAGCTCTCCATTACAGCACTTCATAAGAAGCTGTCCATCAAAAGAAACCATTCTGTACCTGCAGTGAAAGACGTATATTGCTCATTCTTGGCCTTTTAAAGAGGTGTATATCTTTTGCTGAATTTATAGTGTGATTTATGGAATGTTTTCTGCAAACTTTAGTAAAATGTATCCACCTCCCTTCCATAACAATCAGATTCTCTCTAAACTATTCCAGGAAATCAGTGAGGCATGATATAACTCATCATGATTTGGTTTGGAACAAAACTGACTATTCATTCCATTCGCTGAATGGAAAGATATTTTTATAGTGCAAGCCAGACAAAACATTATCAAAAGACACTGCCCGTTGAAAAGTAGCAGTTGTGTAAGGGTAAGAACATTCTTTCTTTACTTTAAGCTGCCTAGACCTAGACTGGGAGCAGTGCATGCAGCAGTTTGCCACTGCCTGGAGCAATGTGGGGAACACGGTGTAAATAACTGGGACTGGGGTGAGTGTCTGGGCGTTCCCAGCCCTGGTACTGTGCTGTGAATGCTTATAGGTGTTTATGAGAATGGGTTAACCTCTTCATAGATCAGGTTAGCCCAATCTCAATCAAAGACCACATGCTAATTTTTGCAGGGCCCAGTCTATGATGATGTATTTACTTTACTTCAGCAATATTATCTATCCAAATTTTCCTTGGTTGCCCTCTTTCTTTTTCCGTTCAATTTTACTTGAAATATTGTGTAGGTCAATCTAACCTGGCTCATAATGTGACCAAACCAACTCATTTTTTGCTTCTGTTCAATGTCAAAGTGGCTTTATTTTCCCCCAACAGCAGTTACAATCTTGGTCTCTCCTGGGTTGCTGTAAATCCTATCTAGTTTAAAAATCCCAGGTGCAGTCATTTCTACCATTTCTCTTTAATAACTATTTTCACAGCCTCTCACTCTAAATTTAATGAATTTTTCTAAGTACATCCCATTTCTCCTATTTCTCCTACTTATACTTTGCCTCTTTTTGGCAATAACTCACTTCAATAACTGTATCTCTCTTTCCTTTAGCTGCTACCTAACCAGATTTTTCAGTTCTGTTTATCAGCTTGAACTAAGCTCAGAACGTGAAGATCTATTGTTGATTGTCATGCACCTTTTAAAATGCCAGTATCTTGGAGAAGATCAATAGATCAATCTTGCAGAGGATGAATTAGGGCTGTATCCTGCAAAGATTTATATGTGCACTTATTTTTACAACTGTGAGAAGTCCCATTGACCATTGCAGTATAAAACATTAAGCACGTGCATAAATAATTATAGGATTGAAGCCCCACTTCCGAAACACCTGGAGGATAGAGGATAGGATGTGCCAAATAACGAAAATTATATGTAACCAAAGCAGTATGTACTGTACTGTAAAAGACTGTTGAAATTGAGGGAGTGCAGATTGAGTGGGAGGCTGGGAAAAAGTTTTTGATCGTGACATTATTTTGAAGGTACTGTATATAGAGACTGAACTCCTTCTTTCAAATTTTTCATTGACAAGGACTTGAACCAAATGAGAATGAGTCTCACGAAAAGAAAAGAAAATGCTGCTAAGCTTTTGGACTAGCTCCATAGAGGTAGGTGGATTTACACAAGGTGAGGATACAACCTCACCATTTTCTAGTATAAAAAAATGCAAGTTGTTGCCTCTGTCTTCTGTTATGTTATTAAACCCCTACATTATAGTTGCAAAATGGTTTTCATTTTACCATTATTCTCTATTGTATTTTTCCCTAAAGCAATGCACTCTTGCTATATGCTTTCTTAACTCTGACATATGTAATTGTGCTCTAAAAACATTTAAGTACTGAAAAGCCAAAACACAAAGGTGAGTTGAAATATGATTGGTTTCTGCTACGGAAAGCCATATCTGGGGGGCGAGAGGGAGGGGACACAGGGGACATACACACACTATTTTTTTTTCATATAACGTCATGTATTTAATGGCCAACAGAAATGAATCTCCAAAATGAGGAATTTCAATGATTCAGTCTTCTTCTAATGCATGGGGTAAATATTTACTATTTTGCTAATAATATAAAAATCCATGTAAAACATATTTTGTAATTGACATTTACAAGATTTTGAGATTCATAATATTCTAAGTAACCTACTTGGTATACTCTTTAAGCAGTTTAAAATTCTATATTGACTGTCTGTTCAGGACACTAAATTGAAAGAAAAAGAGATTACATTTATGCTGTGTTTTTTTTGTACCCTGGTTATTTATTTTCTGTATCAAATATCATGTGTATGAGGGAAAATAAATAAATGTTGATATAAGAAATACAAATACATGGACATTTAGTTGAATAAAGGAAGAAATCCTATACTTTTTCCCCATTTGACATTGCAAGTGCACAGGCATTCTTACAGGGGAGGAAAGGTGGTGGATCTGCAGGGAAGATCTTCCACTTTGGCTGAAGAAGATCTTACTTGCACAAGAGATTTTCACCCCAGAAAAAATGCCTGTGAACTATGCTTGACTCCTCTCAGCAGTCAACAAGTTCCCAAATCAAGCAGCAGCTGCCTCCTGCCCCCATACAAGGATCATATCCCTGAAGCCAGAGCCCACTCTTCGTTTGTCCATACCTGTCCATAGCCTAAGGGTCAAAAGCACCCTACATATACTTCCTGAACTTTCACCCAAAAACCTCAGGTAAACTGGATTTTTAGGGCAGACAGAGACTACCAGTTTAAAGAGGTTCATAGTGCAATCAAAGGTTGCTAGGGATGAAGCTGAAGGTAGTGGCAGGTGGATAGGAATCAAATAGGGCTCTTGACACTTTAGGACACAGGGAAAGTGACTGATTTTTATCTGGATTATTTCATGCTGGGATTCTTAGCAGTGAAATGTTGGTGGTATTAAAAGAATCATCCTTACATATTTCAGTGTATATATTAAATGGAATAGGGCAGGTCTTATTTCACTATCAGTTGACTCTACCTATCCAAGAAGGTAACACTGTCATGGTTTATTTTTGGTTCATGTTTTGTGGTTCATGTTCAGTGTCTATACAGTACATAGAGGTCTTGCCCTTTGGACACATAAAGGATGTTAAAAGTTTATACCTCTTTTTTGTGTTTGTACATGCATGTCTGAGGAAGACATTAACATATATACACCTTTATATATATAAATATAAAAGGAAAATTGTGAGTGCCAAATGTGGTATTGTGTGCCTCCGGTATGTGGAGAATAATTTCTAATGTAAGTGTCTCATATTGTATGGCCCTCTATCGCTCCATTTTTTTTCACATGCAACATGCACCTTCCCCCTCCCTGCACCAAAAAAGGAGCTCTGCAAAATTGTGGGGCATGTATTAAGCAAGAAATCTGATTTTCTGCCCAGGATAGAAGTACCCTGCTCCACAGTGCAGTAGCTGTGATATTACTATTCAGAGAGTTGAGGGAGTCAATAGACTTAATGACTCATTGTTCTTTACTTAAGAGATGTAATGAATTGTCTTTCCTTGTTAATAGTCTTAATGTTCCACCAATCAAGTTACTTTTCCTAGGGCAAATTCGCTGTATGCTAGCTCTTCACCCATTTCATAGCCTTTGGGACTCTTTCACACTTTTCAAAATCATAAATCCACTCATGAAGACTTGTCTTCAGCAGCAGCTAGTTAAACTGGAATAGGAGGGTAAATCAGATGAAGATTGGGCTCTGTCCCTGCCCTCTGAGATAACCTTTTAAAATTAATTTTGCCTTCCAAAAATAAAATTCATAATATATTCAGGGGTCTACTGTATGCAAGAATATATGATCATGTGAAAAGTTAATTTTTTTTTTGGTTTTCTTTGGGTTCCCTCTCCCCCATCCCTTTCTTAGCTGGAAAACAAGTGCATAAAACCAAAAAGATCATTTCACCATTACAATAAAAAAAGATTTTCTACAGTAACATTTTTGTGGTGCCTCCAAGTGAATAAAACTGACTGTTTAAAATCTACACAGCTCTCAGGCAGCTGAGATCTCTAACAGTTGGTACATGTTACCTGTATAGTTACCATACTATCCTCTACTGAGTATAAAGTCAATCTTCTTACCCAAATCTCAACTGCAACATACAATGTGTGACAAGGTCCAAAGATGAAAGACAAAATGTTTCACACCGGAAAAATACAATATTATGGAATTCAGTATTTTACCGTAAATGGCAGTGTTACCTCAGTTTCAAGATTTTTGTCATATAAATTATTTTCAACAATAAATGTGGGGGATACTAAATTTGTGGTGACATGATTCATTTTGAAATGAGGGGTGTTTTGAGAAGGGAGTGCAGTTAAAAAGCTTTACCTGCTCAAGAAAAATGCTACAGTGATTGGAAGGGTGAAGATGCCTGGGCCCAATGAAAGTGAGATCTATATTACTGAGGGCAGAATCTGCTTCTTTCTCTACAAATCCTGGAGTTAGAAATGCCCATTTACCATTTGCCTTTTTGTTGATACTGTTACCTAAGAGAGCAATCCCCCAGCATTGCCTTAGTTAGAAGGAGCTACCCTATCACTTTAGGCATAGAACTACAAATAAAATACTGTCCTGCCTACTTAAGTCTTATTTTAATAAGTAATTGAAATATAGTGTTGTAGTTAATGAATCGGGATTGGCAAAGCTGTTTGTAGCAGCTTGTATCCTGCCTACTCAAATTATACTTGGCTCTACCAGTGCTATTAGTCACTTGCTTTCAAAATCCCCCAAATTGACTTAATTTACAAGTACAGCATGGGAAATATAAATTTTACTAGCTAATAACTGCATACAAAACCTGCAGTGTAGATGGAGGTTAGGAAAGTTCTGCCACCTAGAACCTATTACTTACTCTGTCATATATGCATGGTTGCAAACACAAGAAAAACACAAATATGAATCTTTAACAGAAATAATATTTTCCTAAGATAGATCTCCTAAGATTTAAGGGCCCCAGGAGTTCTTCAATGTGCAAGATACCTAATACTAAAGGATGACAGTTTTACTGTCAACACATTTTAAAGATATAATGAGAGTATCTACCAGCAAATAACACTTTTCAATCAGTTATTACTTTATTAAAATCCTACCCTTAATTATCCAACTCTGATACCCTTACTGAAGAGCTAGCAGGATGAACAGAAATCATCCTAAAATCACTCATCACTCAAAGAGTAAGTTTTCTATAAGATCCAAAATACTTCCTCAGCAATAGGTAGAACATCAACCACTTCCCTAGAAAGTTATACTTGCAACCATGAGTGTCGCCAGTCTGTACACTAACATCCCACACCACGGAGGCACAGCAGTCTGCCTAACATGCCCACAAGAATATTGACTAAAATTAGATTTGCAACAACACATACCACAAATCATCCAATCCATTCTCACTTTCAGCAACTTCATTTCCAATAACTGACACTTCCTCTGAGCCATGGGGCCAATAATGGGTACAAAGAAGACCCCCAAAGAAATTATGCCAATTTCTTCATGACCTATCTGGATTTGCTTATTGTCTTCCACCACAGGTTCAACAAATATCATCCCTTGATCAGATTCCCTCTGGAATATTCCTACAGTAACATCAACTTTCTACATACCACAATCTATATCTGGGATGGCACCCTATAAAGCACTGTGTAAAATTCATGGAGCACCATACTTCATCCACAGTCAGCAATCATCCAAGCAACAACAAAAAAGCAGTAATCTACAGTCAGGTCCTCAGATACCACCTCATACGGTCTGAAGAGAATACATGAGACACCTGCTTTGCCAACTTAAAATCTGTCTTTATACAACAAGGATGCTCCTGCAGATAAAGATCCATATCTTTGAGCAGCCCAAATACCCTGCAGTAACCCAGTATACAACAAATCTACAAAAATCCATGGATCCTACAGGTGTATCTCAACCAGTACAATAAATGTCCTCATGGAAACTATGCTGGTAAAACTATATTAAAAGTATGTACCAGAATGAAATACCACAGGAAAAACATATTAAGAACACAGAAACAAAAACACAGGTAGGGGAGCACTTTTCACAGAAAAACCACTTACTTTTTAACCTCAGTGTCATTGTACTCAAGCCGAAATTATAAAACTTCTTTGAAAGGGGTGCCTGGGAACAAAAATTTATAAGCTGGTTGGATACTAACAACCAAGGAATAAACACAGACACTGATTTAATGGCTCATTGCAAGCTACCTGATTCTTGCTAAGTTCATTCTACAGTTAATGATCCTCTCCCCATTTCAGTAGTCTTGATGTGTAGGCTAATTGAGCTCTCCTTTCTTCTGTAATTTCCTTGTCTGTTAGCTATTCCTGGGAAGGTCTGTTTTTTTAATATCATAACCCTGTTTTTAATCCTAACTGTGCCTGCATGTTTCTCAGACTTGAAAAAGAATGTACTGCATTCAAAAGCTTGTCTGAGTCTATCCTAATCATGCGCTTGGTCTAATAAAAGATATCAACCACAAAAATCTTTTCCAACCCCTAATGAGATACTTTTTGCTCTCAATTCAGCAAAACAGTAGAGTATTTTTTAATGTCTTTAGTGCAAAACCCATAAATCCTGATTTAGCAAGCTACTTAAGCACATACCTAACATTGAGCATCTATACATGTGCTTCAGGTTGAGGGGCTGGGGGGCGGAGCTTTAATTACGGTGGCCCTTAGCATCATGTGTATTCAGTGTCCTGCACTTCAAAATGGTGGTGGGGGAGCTTTAACTAAAGCTCGTTCAACAAGCTTTAGTTAAAACACCCCCACCGCCATTACGAAATGCAGGGATGCTGAATACACTTGACACGGTGGCTGCTGGAGTGTGCTAATTAATACGCTCCAGCAGACTCACGGCCGATTCAATTAATCAAGTCTATTCTGGCACATCCTAATTAGCACACACAGAAGCAGAGCTCTGCCATATGTATAGGTCCCATTAAGTCCATGAATAGTCCCATTTAACTCAATGGAAGTACTCTCTGTATTGCTCATCACTCAGAGCCAAGGAACCTGACACCTCTCTGTCTCATTTAGTGTCTGAGCTCTAACTGATCAGCATGAAACTCCACACAGCAAATCAGCCACTTCCAGTTGACAGATTGGATCAAATTGGCAGAACAGACCTCTTGGATTCCTTTAGGAAAGGTCTGATAGCTTCCTTTTGTGGTGAGGTTTGATCATAGTCACTTCCAGATCAGTATGCATTTGCAAATGCTTGAATACTGCTACCAGACCAGGAAGGAGCTTGATGTGCCACATTTAATATCCTGCACTGACTTCTTTTCATGTGTGTGCTCTTTTCCATTTCTATTCCTGTACTATTTCCTTCCTGTCACTTCCATCTTTCTGGACTTTTGATCCTGAGACCAACTGTACTACATTGTAATTGTATGACAGACTGCAATAGCTCATCCAGCAGTGGGCAGTTTGAGAATAATAGGTGAAAAGAATGATCAAATCAGACAGATGCCATACCAGACTGGGGAAATGAGTCACATCTAGAACAAGAGTTACTGTGGCCAAACTACCAGCCCAGAACCATGGATTGTGGCAGCTCCCTTCCCTTGTACCCTGATATTTGGCAACCAAATCTGAATGCTCACCACACCTTTTATTATCTTGTATCTCCACCTCCTGTGGCTGACATTTCATCAAAAGCAGGAAAAGTTGTTACCATTGTCAAAGCAACCATTCCTTTCTTTCCCACCAAGAAATATTGCTTTAAAGAACAAAAGACTGAAATTGATACCCTATATCTAAAGAAAATAGACCTGGATAGGAATTGTATTAACCCCATATTTTATTTACAGGGTCTTTTATTTTTTGTTTTTCATTCTTTTCAACATGTTACAAGCATTCACATCATGAGTTTTGTCATGGGACTAAATAGCTAAGGTCTGCACGTGGCACCCTGAACTTTTCTTACCTGTTCAGTGTTGCTTACTGACAGATCATACTAACATCTTTGACTCTTTTCCTGTTTATTCCATCAAGATTAACAACCTTTATATACCCGGCTCAGTTAACTGAAGGCTTAAGTCTGAATAAGTCCAGCTGCCTATACTGAGGCTTAACATGCTGCTTAAAATTAAACATATACTTGTTGCTTTATAGTATCAATTATGTTGACTTCAAATGAATGAGTACAGAGATTTTTAAAAATCCATCATCGATGTATGTATACAATTGCCATTATAAGGGGACAGAAACAGAAAAAAGCAATTAAAGTTAACACCACATACAGAGCAACAATTATAGTAGGATCATATGTATAGTACCAGGGAATCTGATAGTACATCAAGTACACTTAGTATTTTCAAACAAAAATGTACTTAATACAGAAGTGGATTTCTAATTCTGCAATATCTTTAAATATAAAGCCAGTCAAAAGGTCTTTTCTCGGGAAAACTGACATCTATAGTTCACTCATTTATCATAAATGAAATTTTTATGAACCTTAAAAAAGAGAGTGATTCAGTGCTGAAGGGCCAAAATAAACAAACAAACAAATAAAACACAACAAACAAACCAAAAACCTCACCCTCAAAAACCCCTTCCCAGCACAGCAGGTATGTATGTATACATGAGACACAATTGATGGTGTTCAACACCGATAAATGCAAGGTTCTCCACCTTGGGAAGAAAAACCCGCAGCATCCTTATAGGCTCGGCAGTGCTATGTTGGCTAGCACTAAGGAAGAAAGAGACTTGGGGGTCATCATTGACCACAAGATGAACCCTGCAATGCGATGCTGCGGCTAGTAAAGCAACCAAAACGCTGGCTTGCATCCATAGATGCTTCTCAAGCAAATCCCGGGACATCATTCTCCCCTTGTACTCGGCCTTGGTGAGGCCGCAGCTGGAGTACTGCATCCAGTTTTGGGCTCCACAATTCAAAAAGGATGTGGAGAAGCTTGAGAGAGTCCAGAGAAGAGCCACACGCATGATCAGAGGTCAGGGAAGCAGACCCTACGATGACAGGCTGAGAGCCCTGGGGCTCTTTAGCCTGGAAAAGCGCAGGCTCAGGGGTTATCTGATGGCCACCTACAAGTTTATCAGGGGTGACCACCAGTATCTGGGGGAACGTTTGTTCACCAGAGCGCCCCTAGGGATGACGACTAGGTCGAATGGTCATAAACTACTACAAGACCGTTTCAAGCTGGACATAAGGAAGAATTTCTTTACTTTCTGAGCCCCCAAGGTCTGGAACAGCCTGCCACCGGAGGTGGTTCAAGCGCCTACATTGAACACCTTCAAGAGCAAACTGGATGCTTATCTTGTTGGGATCCTATGACCCCAGCTGACTTCCTGCCCTTTGGGCAGGGGGCTGGACTCGATGATCTTCCGAGGTCCCTTCCAGCCCTGATGTCTATGAAATCTATGAATTACACAGTAATTACTGCACATTTATTTAGTATTTGTTTTATCAAGTACTAAATAAATGTGCAGTAACCTGAGTTACTGCACAGAAGTGCAGGCAAACTTCTTTTAAGTGGTGCTAATGTGCAGTAGCCTAACAATATTGTGTAGTAGTGTATTAGCACTGTCTATGCTGTGATGAGCTACTATGCAGTATTGTTTGGGTACTTCGTAGTCAGCATCTCGTGTAGACATATCCAGCATATATAAACACCTGCTCAAAAAGTAAATTACTTTGATGTCCTTCCACACAATATGCAAAGAGTAAGAATTACTGCAAACAAAAGGAAATAACACATCTATTTGGGAAGTACAGGATACCAGACTACATGTCCATTCTGGTCTCCTTTAAAAAAGGTTTACTGCTAAATTAAAGTAAATGTAACTCAGATCAGACTTTACTTAAACATATATGTAGATTCCCATCTAATTAATGCTTATATGAAACCTAAACAACTTTCTTTCATTATTCAGGTAACACAGGCTAAGTACAGACATTCAAAAAGCCCCTGGCATTAGCACTCTATCATGCTTTACTTAAAGTACTTTGAGTGCAAGCAAACTAGTTGCTGTTTGGTGTGGGGGTAGAGGCTTCCCACTTTAGCCACTGGGGGTGTTCCCATATGCCTCCCAGGAGGCTGCTAGAGTGTCCCCTCTCCCTTCGCCCTGTCCCCTGCCAGCTGACAAATGCCAACAGTGATGTTGGGGGGTGGGAGCAGGGAGTAGGAAAGACATCCCAGAGCCCTTCCCCTGCAGCCTTCTCAAGCTACTGCCTGGCCAGGGCTGCTGCAGAGGGGTGAGATCCAAGATCCCTCTCCCTGCAGCCCCCAGGTCTGGGCTGCAGAGCAGTGCAGTGTGGCATAGCAGGGGCAAAGGCAGCTTCATGGACAGAGACTCTGCATCCTTCTCCCTGCAGCCCCCCCACCATGGCCAGGAAGTGGGGACCTTGGAGCCCTTCATCCAGAGCCCTTCCCTTGTAGCTTTCCTCACCCAGGCTACATTGCAGTGCAGCCCAGCAGGAGCTGTTGCAGGGGTGGGGAGAGACCCAGGATCTCTCTCCCCACAGTCCTCCCACCCGGGCTGTCCTGCATTGTGGTCTGGCCCAGCAGGGGTAGCTTTGGGGAGAGGGACCTTGGGGCCCCGGCCCCAGAACCCCCACAGCTGGGCTGCAGCATGCTGTGGGGCTAGGGTAGCTGCAGGGACAGAAACCCCACCTCTTTCTCCCACCACAGAACCCTTCCCCACCAGGCTGCACACTGGTCTGGGATCCAAGGCTGTCCCCAACTAGGGTCAGTGATAGCTGAGGAGGTGGGGCCAGCCCAGCACTCAGGCTGAGCAGAGATTTCTGCCCAAGGCTAGAGCGCAGCCCTGCGTAATGCTGCCTCAGATGGTGGCAATTGTATTCCAAGTTAATTGTCAATGGGATCTGGTACAGGCATTCAATAATGCAATCCCACAGAAAGCACTTTGCATTAGTACACATCCCTCAAGGGTTAACTCAGAGTGCAATCTGCCATTTTTAAATTGCTCTAAGACCTGTATGTGTCTGTACAGCTATGGCTTTACAGCACTTTCTGCCTGCTTAACATACAATACGGGTAATGTCTGAACATAGCCCAAGTGTCTGCATATTTGACTGTTAGTTTGCAAAAGAAAAATAACTTGATTTTATTTAAATGCCCCCTGTGCTGTTGGCACTACTGCCAGTCTTTGCACAAGCAGGTTCAGGACTGGAATAGCAGAAGTGTGAAAGGTCAGTACAGGTCAGCTGTGTAACCTGCCTGCTGTATATAATAGCTGACTTTATCTAATTGCCTTAGCCATTAGTCTGTCATAGTACTGGTTGAAAACAAAACAAAACAAAACATGTTGTATAACAGAACTGTACCACAGAAGACCCCTAGGCACCCAGGGAAGAAAAAAATAGAGTTTTCATTTTTTGGAACTCTTATGCTTCCCTGTTTGTAGCAAACCCCAACCCCAGGTATTTTTTTCTTCTTTTTAAACTTAAAAATACATTCCCTCTCCTTCCCCAACCATTTCTGACTCTTTCTCTGCCCCCTCTATCCCTTATAAGTAGTTATAGGTAGTCATAGGTAAGCTAAGCTAAGTTCTTACACTCCCTTATAGTAACAAGCCCCTTTTATAATGTAAACAGTGTTCTGTTATGTTTGTATTGATTTTTACTGTTTTATATTGAATTTATATGGTTTAGGCCTGTGTCTGTAAAGTAATGTCAAGTTTCCATTTTGTATGTCAAGCCTCCTTCTTGTGTCCCTTGCCCAGGTATAACCTATTGTACAGTATGTCGTAACTGTGACTCACTTCTAACCAGTCTCATGTAAATTGGTTCCTGAATGAATGGGAATGAATGAGGGTGCTTGAGGCATAATGGTAGCAGGCCTCTACTGAATGATCAGTAACGACTAGACCATCAACTCAATGACCCGACCATTGCCTTGCATTGAATCATACAGGAACCACAGACCTGACCCAGGATCAGAGACAAAACCCAGCATTTGAAAGATAAAGAACCCAACATTTGGAAGACAAAGACCCACAGAAACCAGCAACCCCACCATTGTATCCCCACAGACAATGAGGACACCTGGATCTACACCTATGCACCTGAGCAGGACTGGCCTTACCTGGACATGTCTTTCCTATAGGAGACACAGATTGCCCACCCCTATAAAATGGGTAGTAGTGTGTGACCTCTTTGGGACGCCCTCTCCATCTGGACCAGCACTACGCCACACCACCTATCCACCAAGAGACCGCACCAGCGACTCCTGTCTCAAAACACCTTGCTAGAGAAGACCCTGACTGGCCATCAAGGATAAACTCTCAGCCTGGGATAGGTAGCTATCATCCACCTTCTTCCCCCAAGCAAGGGACCTGAACTCTGTCTCTACATACATGGACCTCAAATCCTTCTATTAAGCCTTTCCTCTCCTGCTACCATTGTGTGTGTGTGTGTGTGTGTGTGTGTGTGTGTGTGTGAACCAATAACTTCATGGGGCTGTGTAGTGTGTTGCCTGTTTAATAAGACTGTTATTTTGGAACCCTGAGTTGGGTTTTTCTCTTACTGACCTCCTGGCCCTGCTCCCGAGTAACCCTGGGTCACCGAGTGATCCTAAATAACCCCAGGACACCTTGACCCTGAGTAACCCTCAGCCAAAGTTACCCCAAACATCCCCTAGTTTTAACACACAGCCACCAAAGTGCGTGTTTGTGTATGTGCATGTGTCTATAAACCCATAGAGTGTTTGTGTAGTTTGTGTGTGTGTGTATAATTTTGTATCACACCCTCCTGTCTAACAGTACAATATTGAGATCCTGAGCGTTGATCTGGCATGTGTCAAGTCAACATGTTCAGAGTTCTGTTGTGTGCAAGTTATGCATATTGCAAATAAAAATAGCCTAGACTATTTATTAATTCTGACTCTGCCATTGATTATCACTTATTTCCAAAAGAAATGAACTACTTATGCAGCTTAAGGGTAGTGTTGCATGTTCAGCTCAACACAGAGTGCAGTTAAAACACAAGCAGATGCTTGTTTGGGAAGTTTAGCACCTGTTATGTGCCCTCTTGGTGTTATGAAGTTGCTCCCTTCCAGGCAAGGATTATTTCCTAACATGTATGAAATATATTAGATTACTACATTCCAGTGATTTGCAACTGTTTCATGAGAACACCTGACAAGTCCCCAGGAATACATGACTGCTTATTACTGTCAGCACAATATTTCACAGAGACAGTGGGGTACCCACATGAGCACCAGTTGAGGCAGAAGTTGGGGAGATGGTATCTGTGGTCCTGTGACAGGGGGCACAAGGAATAGGAGGAGTACCTGGAGCAGGAGAGGTGGTACCAGGAGTGGAAGCTGGAGGAAGGTGAGGTTTAATGGGCCATGTACGTAGCAACTCACACAAGTTTCAGTTAAGTTGAAACATTGAGGCCATTGCCTAGGTGGTAAGATCATTGTAAGTTACTTACCCTAGGACCACTCCCACTCCCACCCCCATGTTAAGCACAATCAGAAAAGGGAATTATATTAAGCTTTATTTGTTTACTATGATAAACTTTTTTTTGTTAAGCGAAGAAGACAACAGAGTCACAATATTCTCTTGCCCCCTTCTTCTCTGTGGCCTGCTACTGCTCCACACCCTGGAGTGCCAAAGTCTCCCTACCACTATTTCCTGATGGTTGGTACACCACAGGTGATCATACTCTGGGTGAGTTGCCCTGTGAAAGGCCTCTCACTTGGCCTCATAAATCTTCCCCTGGCCTTATATATCTTGAGAAGGACACAAGTGGAGTTGATAATAAAGTGTGTTACTGGGTCAGTATCTGTTGAATGGCACAAAAGTGGTAGGGATCCATTTGAGGGCTGGAATCAAAATTGATGAGTTTTGGTAGTAGAAACCAACCAGATTTACTATGGCTCCATTCTCCTAGTGTGGGAGGAGGGACAGGTTACCCCTTAGAAAGCCTGGCCCCTCAGGCAGCCTGCCAAATAGTGGTTTCCTATGAGCTCAGTTGTCCTCAGGACCCTCCAGACACTGAGGCCCATGCAAAGCACATTGGGATCTGAGCACACTGGCCCTATGGCTGCACAGTACTGGAAGCACGTGGTCTGTAGCAATGCAGATGCCCACACACTTAAATATCTACATGCACTTCTCATGTCATTTTTTCTCTGCACACAAAATTTCCCAAAAATTCCTCATGCCTCAATTTAACACCTGTCTGTACCCTTTTTCCTCTCCCATTGGGAAGTTTCCACCTCAAAAGAACTTATGCAGGTGTCAAAGCATTGTATAGAAGTATATTGATACTTATGGTGTTATATATCAATATATTTTAAAGTACAATTCTAATATTATAAAAGCCTAAGTCTGTCTGTCTGTCTGTCTGTCTGTCTGTCTAACACTTTATTCGCACTCTGATTGGCTGATGGAAACAGACAATCAGAATGCTCCAAGCGTGGGCGAGCACTGCCATGCTCCAAAGCTGTGCCAAGGACTAGACAGAGGGTGGGGGAGCTGAGGCCAGCAGCACTGGCCCTGGCTCCCCCACCCCACTCCCTGCAAGAGGAAGAACAGCTTCATAATGAGTCATTAAGTGGTGGCACTCCATCCCAGCCCCCCTGTCATTCTTGATGGGCAATTGGCTAGTATACAATAAAAATAAATTTAGGTTAGTGGTTTTCATTATACCACTAGTACTTTCAGTTCTACTTTCATCTACATATGTGCATGCCCGTGTCCTTGGTAAAGTCAGCTAATATGCTGACCCATCAATATGCAGGAGTTAACTTTCCATGATCCACACCAATGTATATTTACAGAACAATTACCTGGCTGATCTCCGCCAACAAATGCAAGAACATTCTGATCTTTCTCTTTTAAGGAATGTTAAAATGTATTCCCACAACAAAACAGCTACTTCCTTTAACTGTTTTCCTTTCTTTCAGGTTTGTTAAAGGAACCCCAGTTGAAACATTGAAGCCAGGAATCTTAAAAAGGGATCTTAAAAATCCCCCTTTAAAGGCCAGCTGCCTCTGGCAAGGAAGAGCCCACAGAGAAAATATTGTAGCTGATCGGAGGTAGCTACTTTAATTCTGTCTTGTTATACTTCTGTTCTGTTTTGCTTTTGTATTTTCTTTAAACAAAAACAAAACTCAGAGGTTACTAATCATCCTGGTAAGCATTTATTCTGAATAATTCTGATCAGATATGCAAGTTGCTTGTCACTAATACTCATTAGATACAGCTATATAATTGCCTGTAGATAACCAACAGGGAAATATATTTAAATCACTGAACAGTTCTGTTGTATTACAATACTTTTAAAAGGACAAAATATAAAATGTTGTCATTTCATTCTATAGCTATTAGAAATGTGTTTCCTTCATTCCCTTCATGTATAGCCACATAGTTGCCTTAGGCCATACAAAGAAAGAATATGGACCTACAGGACATTTTCTAATACATTCTCTGTATATTTCTTTAATTCTGGCAGTACAATGCAATTACAATACAGTACAATTCTTCTGTTGTACAATACTTCACATTGATTTCAAATTTCCATATCTAAATAAGGTAGAAATAAAATTAGAAATAAAATTCCTGATTTCCTTACACTTGTTTCATATCATACCTCTATTGCCCTCATTAGCATTACTCCTGATTTAAAGTGGTATGAAAGGACAAATCAGGCCTATATGCATTACTATATTTGTAAGGATAACACATTAACTAACTTGTAGGAATCATCCTAGGTAGCTAGCTGAAGAACCTGGGAAGTACATTTTGTTTCAGAAATAAAATATTGGGCTATTTGGTTCCATACACACACAAAACCCCCCAAAAACCCAGTCATCTTGAGACAGAACAAAACAAGTTGCTCACTATATATATGCTTGGTGGCTGTTTTGTTCTGACTCAAGATGACTGTTTTTTCCCCCACAATATATATCTATTTCCCCCCCTCCCCATAACAGGCCATTTATGTAGGTCTGGTTGGGCATAACAGGCCTAGTTTGCAGGCAAGTTCAAGATGTGGTAAAAGAGGAAGTGTTTTTCATAGATAGGAATCTGTTTTGAGAGTAACTTTTCACTGATTTCTTTTCTGACCATGTCTTCTCAGGGAAGCACCTCTTCATATATCTCTCACAAGTCAATATGGCCCCTGGTAGCCTTTCACCTTCGAAGTATTCAGCATGAAATTAACCTCTGTGCTAAGGAACGGCATGAGACCAAAGCAACAGTTAGGTCGCACTTAAATTCTTAAAATGGGACTACAACAAGCATTGGCAGTGTGAACTCACTACCCCTGGACATATGGAAAAATAATATGGTAACACTTGACTACTTATAGAGAAATGTACAGTAGCATAATATTTCACTATACACACTCAAATGGTAGTTACTTAGCCACAGACCCAGTTTGTGATCCTATTCTATGTGCAATGTGGATTCGAAAGTATATGCATAGCTTTTGAAAATGCACAGTAAGTTCGATGCTGACTGGATTTTTGCCAGGTACAATTTCAGAATGTGTCATGTCTGTGCAGAGCTGCATCCCTGCCCAGCCAGTTATGCCGATTATGGCACATTAGGGACTAATATGACACTATAGCAATTATTTTCATTTGTGACCTACTTGGGATTTGAATTTCAGTGTCAAATAGGGAAACATTTATGTATTTACCCAGCTGGACCCTTGTAAGTGGCACTCTGGTAAAAGAAAAAAGTCTTTGTATATACCAAGTTTTCTTTGACCTATATAAAAATAACTCCATGGTATACAACCAATTCCTAATTTGTTGACTCAGTCCATTAAAAAATAGATTTTGACACACACAGAGCTAACTGATATTCATTGATGCTGACATTGTGCAAAATACAGCCTGTGTTTGAGAAAATGTTTTCTAAAGGCTCATGTACTGTTTATTAGCAACATAACATTCATTTCCAGAAGTTCACAAATCTAGGTCTGACAACAGACATGTGTAGCATGCAGAGGATGAAATACCATAACAGTGTCCAGAAAAAAAAGTGATTGAAGGCCTTATTTGGTGTGCACCCAAAAAACAGACCAGCACTTAATGAGCACTATTTAGGTTTTTTGTTTGTTTGTTTTGTTTTCAATCAGTTCTTTAGCAATGCGTTTTATAAGAAGGAAAACAACTGGGGCTGAACACGATGGCCCAGAAGGCACTTCCAGTCTGATGCTCCTGTGAAGATGAATTCTAATTCCGAATGTTATCAACTTCTCTTGGAAATTACACCATTAGAACACATACCACATTTATCCATAACACATATTCATTTAACTGTCAATTCAGCTAAGCAGTTGGGTACATGAGTACTTTGATCCCTATTCAGCAAAATCTAAAATTACACATGCCTCTAAGTATTTTGATGAGCTATTTTCAAGAGATTTTTATTTAGAATTTAAAACACAAAAACTTATACTGTGACAAAAATATTATATATAATATAGTACCATATTAACTCAAATACAAAATGAGTTCCCTGCCCCCTACCATTATGGGGAAAAAGCCCTTCATCTTACATTCACATACAAGGAAACCATATTAATACCTTGTGCGTCTACATGAGATGCTAATGGCGTAGTAGACTAATTCTACTGCACATTAGCATAACGGTTAAAACCCATGCTAATGGCTAATGAGCAGTAGATTTAGTGTACTGTGCACTAGAGTCACAAAAAAGCATACACTGGAACTATTGCACAGTAGTGCCAATTATAGTGCATTAATTCGTACCTGTAATTACGGGTAATTATGGAGCATTAATGAACAGCTAGATGTGACCAGTGTCTCATTAAACTGCTGCCAAAAGCAGTAAGTTCTCAATAATGGAAACCAACTATGAAGTTGGTTAAATTTAGCCAACACTGAGTATGACTATGAAGTACATGGATCATATTGGTCAAACATACTGATAGGAACCTTTTTGTGTGTTTGTGTGTGGCCCTTAAAAAATGGGATAGTGTTACCCCTGTAGGGAACCAACACCAGGCCTGGAAATACTGTGACACCAGGCTGGCACTGGGAGAGTCAGAAGCAGCCCTGACACCATCTTCTTGGTGCCAAAATTGCTACATTTGATATGCTGGTGGGAAACTTTTTTTATTATTATTACAAAACAACTGAAAGAATCTACTGTAACATAAAACCTGAATTGTTCTTCTTACACCCCTTCTCACTATTAACACCTTAACCTCTCACAAACCACCCTCAACCCAGGAGGAAACAACTTTCACATTTTCCTTTTGTCCTTTTGAAATAAACACTACCATTCTTCTTTCCTCCAACCCTTCTCTGCCTTCTCTTTTCCCACCTCATCCACATCTTGATCCACATAATATTTCAATTCATAAATTGCCAACTCTAAACATTGTCTTTTGGTGAAAAGAGTTATTTGATCCCCAGGTTTTTTCTTCTTTTTTTAACTTAAAAATACATTCCCTCCCCTTCCCCAACCATTTCTGACTCTTTCTCTGCCCCCATATCACTAGGTTTCTCATCTTCCATATCACTGCTGTTGTATAAAGTAGTATGGCTCTCAGTCTCAATGTCTCCAGTCCTATGGGCATTAAACCATACAACATCATTTCATAGTTAAGTCACAGTTCATATCAATTGTCCTCAAAAAATGATGCATTCCCTCCCATACCCCTTGCACAAAAGGGCAGTTCTAAAATATATGCAGTACAGATTCTTCAGCCCCATCTCCCTCTCTTTGGCATGCCCCATTTATGCTGAATGCCCTCACAGGAACACTATTCCATATCATGATCCACATGTTATCCATATGTTCTCCTTTCACTCTATTATCTGTCACTTCTTTCTACATATTTGCCATCATTTCTGTCAAATACCCAACTATAGTTATCTTATCTTATCATATGTTATCACCTTCTTATTGTCCTTCAAACACTTTAAGCCCACTCCCTCAAGTTTATTTACCCTTATGAAGCTCTCCATTTTCACACAGTGGGCCAGTGACTGCCATGCCCATGGTTTTTCCCATTCTCCCCTGTACATGCCCCATCCTCTAAACATTCTTTCTGCCAGGTAATACCAGAAACATACAGTCTTTCCCACCACCTCCACTGCCTCTTTACAAAACATATTTATAAAGTAATTGTACACAAAGCTTTACAAATCTGGCATTCCCAAGCCTCCAAATTTTCTGGCTTTCCATAGCATCATTCTGGCTATTCTTTCTCTTTAACTCCCTCCCCCTGCAAAACAACAACAACAACAACAACACATATCTGCCTTTGTACTCTCCTTATCTGCTGCCATGATGGTGGATACACCACCCCAGGTAAAGGTTGATCGACAAGAGTGCTGTTTTCACCACTGCCACTTTACCCTTGAAAGACAAAGTTCTACCACTCCATGATCCCAATATGTCATACTCTTATCTCAAAGTGATACTCTACTGCCTTTGTTCCTGTCCCTTTGGCATTTATTAGGATCCCCAAGTTCTTGATTACACCCTCTACTGCCTGCAGCCCAAACTTCTGTGAATTCTCCCAGTTTCCCACACCCATCAACATACTTTTCACCTTACGTAATTTTGACCCTGATACTTCACCATAGTCCTTGGTATACTTTCATACCCTCTCAATTGATACATTGTCCTAAGCCACTATGTTCACATTATCCATGTATAATGTACATTTATCTTCTCCTCCTCCCAGTATCTTCACACTACTTATCAGCTTATCATCAGGAATTCTCTGTGCCAATGCCTCCATCACACACACAAAAAATAGAGGGTAACCGTCTTACTCCTATTTGTATGGGGAATGCTTTGCTTAAGTAACTATTTACCAGTACTCAATTTCCTGCTTTACTGTACAGCACTTTGACCAATCTGATCATCTTCACCAGAAACCCCATCCTCTGCAATACTTCAAACATAAAATCATGTTCAGCTCTGTCATAAGCTTTTTCCAGGTCTAACTTCATTATTACCGTGTTTCTTTTCCTCTCTTGTATATCCAACATGACATATTTTATTAGCCATAGGGTTTGGTATATCCTCCTCTCAGGAACAGCACACAGTTGTTCTTCTTGTATCACATTTTTAAACAATCATGCTTTCTTTTGGCCAATACTTTTTTCCGTCAATTTGTAGTCTACATTTAAAAGGGTTATTGACCTTCAGTTGCTTAACAAATCTTCCTTTCCTTTCTTGAATATCAGAATTACCACACCTTCTTCAAAATCCTCCCCTATCTTCCTACCCTTCATTATTTTTTGGTATGTCTCTATTATATCTGTCCCCAGCCACTTCCCAAATTTTTCACAGAATTCTACTGGAAGTTTGTCTCTTCCCAGTGCCTTCCCTCTCTTGCAAGCTTTTAAGCAACCCTCCATCTCTCTCATACCTAACTTCTCCTTCAATTTTTGTTTCTTTCTATCTTCTATTCCTTCCTTTATCCCATCAAGAAACACCATCATTTTTCCACCATCATTTTTTCCACCATTTCCACCATCCACTCCTCTTCAACTCTATAAAACTCTGCCACAGTGTCCAACACCTTCAACATCTCTTCTACTGAGATTCCTTCTTCAGTTGTTGTTGCTTTAAGTTCCTTCCTTCTTTTACTCAATTTTGCTGAAAAATACTTAGAGCATCCTTTCCCCTTCTCCACACAAGGAGCTCTGTTCAAAAATATTTTCTCTTCTGTTTTCTTTTTAAACCATTCTTCAGTCCATCACTTTAGTTCTTCTTTTACTTGTTCTCTTTCTACTTCTTTTGTTTGTACTCCTTTAATAATTCCTGCTTCCTTTCCTGCAGTTCTTCTAGCTTTTCCATCTTCTTCCTCACTTCTCTTCAAACAATATTTCTGAAAAGTTCTATTGTTCTGCTCTTCATCATAGTTCACCACTCCCAGACACTTCTGTAATATCTCTTCAGAGTGCTTCATCATGAGTCTTTTGACTTTGGCCCATTGTCATACATAGTGGCAACATCTACACAAGATGCTTACTGTGCAAGTAGCTCATTACTACTGCTCAGTAGCATTGCACAGCACAAACAATGACACAATGCTACTGTGCAGTAGAAATGAGCTACTGTCCTGTAGTAACAAGCTACTTCACAGTCACTACAAAGCCAGTAACACTGGTCATTGTGCAGTTATTTAGTACTTGGGTCTGCAAGTCTCAAGTCTGTCTCTCAAGTATATGCGGCCAGTTTATACAATATATGACTAGGTACAAAAGTGATGCTTAAAAGCGTGTTTATGGAGTTCCTGTGTTAAAACTTGCAGAAGTTTCAAAAAAAGAAAACTGCATCAATTCTTGATGAGCTAAGTTATTGGTACCTGTAGTAATTTCCCTAAATGCAAGTTACTAGAGGTATGGTTATTTCTACTACAGTGTTTTCAACTTTGCTTTACACTTCCATGTTCTCAGAGGGAGCAGGGTCTGACAGTGAGGAAGAGGGGAAAGGGCTGTAGGGGAAAGAAGTTGGGGAGGGCACAGGGCAATGGGGGTTACCAGATGCCTCCCAGATTTATTTTCCCTGCTATAGCAGTGGGAGGAGGAAAAATTAAAGGCAAACCTCCAATAATTAGAATCTATACCTGGAAACTTATAACAAATTTATAAATTGTCCATATATAGAATCTACTTATTGTGGGGCTGTCTTAGACTTGAGTAAGTATGGCATATATATTTGTAGTTTAGTTTATAAGTAAAAGTGTCCTGGAAATATTTCGATCATCAAAGAATATAGACACATATAATTTTAAGTTTTGCTAAGTAGAAATCAAATTACTCATATCCTCTGCTCCCCCCGACCCCTTCCTACCCTCACAACATGCTCCCATCTAAGACATCTTGTTTTGGGAACGCAAAATGTTTTGGGAACGCAGAATGAGGAAACAATATTTTTGCATAGTCATGGCTGAAAGATGACTACACAGAGCAGGGAGTAAGCCTACTCTTCAGCTTACTCACCCTTTCATTGCTGCTCAGGCAAAAGTTAGCATTTTAACCCTCTCCTGCTGAATAACAGCATTTGACTGCTCAGCCAAAAGCTGCTGCCAATTTGGCAATGGTTGTGAAATGGTTAGCTCTATCTCTGACACTAAAGAGTAAATTCTGCCCCTGCCACTTCCTGGCCAGGACAAAGGGAGTAAAGCACAGCCCTTATAGCATCCCCATGTTTTCATTCTGATTCAAAAATCAGCTTCATGCTTCAAACACACTCACCCCCAGTTCTGCAGGACTAATTTTGGGGTATGGTATGGTGTAGTATACAAGTAAATGTAGTACAAGTATATATAAAATGCAAGGCTCAGATTCAAGGCTCCCTCTGCATCAGATTTACCTCATATTATTTTTTCCTAAGGTGTGGGGAATAAATCTAGAAAGGAGAAACCACAAATAAACCCATAAGTGCCTGCTAAGAAAAAAATATTACAAAGGTTTCTGGCTTGGTTAGCACTTCACCTTGTTTTTAACAATAAAAGGAGAATGAATTGCTATACTATGCAAATCACTTTTACAAAGTCTGTTTAATCTCTAAGATATTTGCAACTGGTTGAAGGGTTGATCTTGTCAGACTGCAGTCAATACCCTGCATCAATTAACTAGGAACATTAAGAAAAACTGACTTAATGCATAGTTATACTGATTTGTATCTCCCTTAAGCATCCTGAACATCCAGTCAGGTGATTTTGACAGAACCAAATGCTACCACCCTGACACAGTAGACAAGTGCCCTTTAATAGTACGATGGGATATTGTTTCAGCAAATATGAAAGATACAATTCACAGGTCACATCTGCAAGAGATGCTGACTGCACAATAGCCTGATACTACTGTACAGTAGTGTCATGAAGCAAAAGCCATGATGCAATGCTACTGCTCAGCAATATCAGGCTACTGACCAGTAGCATCACGAACAAGGTATCTATCAGCTCTACTGCACAGTAAATTGGCATCAGCACCTGCAGCTGTACCCTGCCTTGGTGTGTAGCACATGTGCAGTGAGGTCTCTGAGCTCACCGGCTTGTCAGTGCAGCTCCTGGCTAGAGCCACCACTTGGGCACAGCTCCACAACCCAGGAGGTGAACACCACTGCTGCTCCCCACCAGCTCCCTTGCCTACAACCAAATTCAGAAACAGGGAAAAAAGGCTGGGGGCTGGGGCAAGGCACTCTGGGTTCTGGAACAACACCAAGGTGATGACTCCAGACAGGACCTGTACAATAGGGTTGTGCGAAGGTTCAGTCCCTGATCAATTTAGCGGAGATTCAGCCTGATTTGGTGGCTGAATCTCTGAATCTGAATAGAATCAGAGGACCCTTTAATCTCTCTAAATCAATTCAGAACCCTACAAATCAATTTGGAGAGATTCAGTGATTTAGAAATCTAGACAAAGCTTTAAATTTTTTTTCTACATGCTTCTAGGTAGCAGGTGGCTCATGAATGCTGCAATGGTGGGGTGCATGAAGTATCCCACAGAAGTTTGGGGGGCTCCCCAGAGCACTCAGCAGCAGATCTGGAAGTGGACCCAAAGCACTTAAGGTCCACTTCTGGGTCCATTGGGAAACACACTGCCCCCCACCCCCCACACACCACCCCAGCTTGGTGACTGGTGCCTCCTGGGTCTGGGGGGGCACCTGGGGTCCCCCCATGGCCAATCGCTGATCCAGGAGGGCCCAGAGGCAGGGCCCCAGCACACTCCCTGGCAGACCTGGAAGTGGACCAGAAATAGTTCTGGTCCACTTCTGGGTTCGCCACCGAGCATGCAGCCCCCCTCCCCCCAGCTCTAAAACTCCTTTGGGATGTTTCACTTGCCCCACCATTGCAGCATTCATGAGCCATGCCTGGCACCTCGTGGTATGTTGAAAAAACATTTAAAGCTGTGACTATGTCCAAATTGCTGATTCTCTGAATCAGCATTGAATCTTCAGATTTGAAGTGATCTGAATCAACAAATCGAATCACTGGCCTTGATTTGGGCCTAATCCAAACCAAATAGGACCTGTTTCACACCCCTCTGCTGTACAGAACCTGCACCACAAAGTCAAAGTGAGATTCAGCCATCCCTCCACCCCTTATTCTGGATCTGTCCACATGTACAGCTTCTGCACTAGGAAGGTGTTTGCAGAAATAAGTAACTCTTTCTAGCAGCCTACACCTTTTAAGTATACATTCAATATTAAAGTCATCCTAGACCACCTCCTTTCCAGAATGCACCCCTAAAAAGGTGCAGAATGGTTCTTTTCAGTTATAGAATTTGCACATTATTTATCTGGTGGCAACTTTACAACAGCAACACCTGCTAATGCAGCTTTAAACATATAATTTCTACTTCACAAAGTTCAGTTCCACTGCTTACAGGCAGAAGTTCAAATGCTCAATTGACCATACTGTTGTGGCTATGTTACTCTCAACTGAGTTGTTTTTACAGTGACTGCCTATAAAGTGACAGGCTCACTCTTTGTTGATAATATGGGCTTCTAAAGAAATTGCTTTTCTTTAGTGACATTAGACACCTTTTACTTCAGTGTTGTAGTGACAAGTATCCTTCCTCTCACATCACTAGCTGATATTACGTCAAACCTATACCTTTGCTCTAGTGTTACTAATATTATTGAACTTGCCCATCTCATAACAGCCATATAATATCTGGCTGCTCCTCTGTTAATAGCACATCTTAAAATATGCTCCAACAACCCAACCATTTGTAGCTTTCTTCAGACTTACCATGATGGGGTCTATGTTCCCTTTCCTTCCTATTTTGAATTGAAGCACCTGCTTGCTTTTCTCTGCTGTGTTGATATTTTATTCAATCTGAATTCTCCACTTCTGATTTTAATCCTTTTGGAGAGAACCTAAAATTCTTTATCATGTAGGAAAGTGTTGCTTTAAAAAAAACCCCAACAAAATGTTACCTCCTTTTTGTTCACTGCAAGATTTATGTTCTTGGCATATCTCTTTTGGCCTTATGCTCATCTCTGTGGCCTCTTCCCATAATTGGAAAAAGAATTCTCAGGATTTATTTTTCATCTTACTTGTCATTATCACACTCAAAGTCTGTCACTTTTGATAGGGACATGTCCCTGCTACCTCTGTTTAATATCATGAATTTGAATTAGGACTAACTTAATTAAGTAACATAGGCACCTAACTTTTAAATACATAGTCCCTGATATCCAGAACTCTGAATGAGGCTTCTGGGATCCTTATGCAGTGGAAGCAAATTAGACATCTCAGAATAGGATCTAAATAGTCAGCAGAATATATAGAAATCTGTTTAAATTCATGGAGCTGCCTAGACCTAGCCAACAGGAAAACTGAGGCTGGAGATGAGCTTTAAATTCCAGCTTTCCTCATGACAGCAGGGAGATGCTTCTACCTATTCAAGATCCACAATCCAGAAATCTCTCCTGCAAACAGAAGCCTATACCCTTCCTTTCAAAGAGCTGATCAAGCCGAACTAATTTTTTTAAAAAACAGCTTATAGAGGAAGAATGATATGGGTGTAGAAACCCCTTTTTATATAACAGAATTGTGATTACTGAATTTGCCCAGAGAATTATATTCAGCTGCTTCCTTTTCCCATGTCTCACCTCCCATGAATGTGCTTTAACCATCAGGGTATAGGCAACTTGGGGATAAGGGATGGAGGAGGCAGGAATCCCAGTCTTCCTGTTGAAGCAAGCCTTTTACATAGAGAATTTCAAGAGTTATTGGCTCAGAAAAAGAACAGAAATCATGCTTTGTAATCCAGTGGTTAGGGCACTGGTGTGTGAGAGTAGATAGCTTGGTTTTTGTCCCTTTTTCCAAAACTGTTTCTGTTTTACATTTAAGACTGATGGACCTGAGGCATCAATAGAGTTAGGTGGTAACTTGCCAAAGGTTTTCAAGATCATACTTTTTTACCTGGGTACCTAAACTCTGCCTAATGCCTACTTAAAGTATCATTTTTTTGAAAATATGGCACATGGCTCTTATCTAAAAGAAAAATTACTGTCTCTAGAAACAGCCACAATGGACTTACAAGTTTCCTCAAGCTAAAGATTGTTTCATAGTGACTTGTTTCATAGATGAATGATTTATCTTTATAAGGTACCAGGGAATTTAATAAGCCCATTTACTGAGCATTTAAGACCCAGTCCTGAAAACACTTAAGCATACATAGAACTTTACACTCAAATAGATCCATTGACTGTGATAGTGATATTCACTAAAGTTAAGCAATAAGCATTTGTGTGATAAAGCCTTGAAAGCCTTTCTAAAGTTTAGTGTTTTCTATGCATCTGAGATATGGAGGTTTAATGGTGTGTCAGATCCAGTAAGTGTTAACAGCTTCTTAGCCTTTATTGCCTTTAATGAAGTGTGGGGGGGGGAAGGGGGGGGCAACAGGGTACATGAGATTAAAACATGAATTGGAACAGTCCTCTGTGCGTGGTATTTGTTTGAAGGAATGGGAAAGGACAGAAATGCTAATACCAGAATGCTATGGCCTTCAAAAAAAAAAAGGTAGAATATAATTCAGGATTAAATAGAGGGATTTTTCAAATTCCAAATTAGCATTTCCCACAAAGAATTATTCTTGCTGAAATGGTTGCTCTCAAAACAAATTATTCTACAAATATATCCTTCAAAATATACTAAGTTTGGAATGAAATCCTGCTTGTGGTACCTCTGTAAAAGAGACTGACATTAGTCAGTCTTGAAGAAGCAAAGAACACTACCCTATTGTAGTAACATTGTAGTACTGTATTATACTGTAATTGCAACTATGAATATATATATTTTAAATATATCTTTATAAATTTAATATACCAAGAACAACAACAGCAAGAAGAAGAGTAACTATAGGTTGTCGTTAAATTATCTTTAGTGTTAAGGCAGCAACACTACATTAAAACTTATGATTTGTGCAGGAAAATTTAAAATACATAACCAAAAAATACATCACCTATATCATTTTTTAGTTATACCAGCTCAGTTCCAAGGTCTTGTGATCCTTTGCAAATGGCATAAAAGTTGAAAGATGCCTAAGGGTCAGTTTTTTTTAAATATTGAGTATTGCTCTGCTCACCACTGCAAAGCATAAAAAGTCTGATTTAGTATTGTAAATTAGAGTTAAGCTCTAAATATTTAGTCACTTTTGAAAAATGCTTTCCCTGGTCACAATCTCTCTCAATTTTTATAGGGAGGTAGATCAAAAATATAGTATGAATTAGTGAGATCTACCTTCAGTTTTACTGCTACTCTGTACAGATATTTAGTTTCTCCTTGCTCCCCAAAAGAAAAAAGAAATGTACAGATGGTCAGGCTTTTCTCCAAGAGAAGAAGATGTACAACAGGGAAGCAATCTACTTCAAATCAGGAGAGGTTGGAAATGAGGTATGGACATTACTTAGCAGAATTTGAATCCACAGTAGAGAAAACCACTAGCAGAATTTTATGCTCACTCCACCTTGCAGCACAAATCTATGACTTTTTAATGGAGATTTAAATATTTACACAGGACCTTCAGTTTCCCCAATATCACAATTAAATCATTGTACTTTACCGTGTAGGTAACTTCTGTTGAGTCACTTCCATGGGCGGATCTAGGATTTTGAAACAGGCTGTGCAGATGGTGTTGCACATCATCTCATATAGCACAACACATTTTACTTCAGTTAAAGAGAAATTAGATGATTTATTGATATACTAGGGGGCTGGTGCTATACAAATATGACTATCGGAACATGCACAAATTTACAAATTATATATAGTTTAAAAAATCACAACAAACTAGGTAAAAAAAACAGTCAAAATAGTCGAAATAGTTTCATTAGTCCTGTAATCATTATAGTTAAATGTCACTTACTCGGATTCATAAAAGAAAATCTAGCCCCCTTGAGTATCTTGAGTGAGTATATCTTGAGTGAGTATATTTGTGTGAGACTATGACAACATGCAGCAGCCTTATACTTTAAGCAGATCCAGACCTAGGAGGGCCTGTGATTGTTCTAACACACTTGTGTTGTTTACTTTATTTTACTTTTTTAAATCTGACAATGGTAAAATTGATCATACACTCACAAGAACTTGCCTGGCCATATTGCATAATTGTTCAGGCACTTACTTTGAGGAGTGAAGATCTGGGTTAGTCCCTGCTTCAATGCATACTTAACAATTTCATAACTATATTTAATAATATAAAATATATTTACATTCATTGCAACAACAGGACTGAAACCAAGTTTCCCTGCTATAACCCATCACAGTATCCTAACTACTGGGATGTGGAGTCATGCACATTGTTTCTATTGGCATCACCATTATTACATTTTCCAGATCAAAATCGAGCAACTTTAAACTGAAAGAAATGAGAGCCCAGTCCTATTATGCTTAGCCCTTATGATCTGGTGGGTGGATAATTCACTTGGGAGATGGACTATCCCTCAGATCTGATCTCTACAGACAGATGAGGGAATCAAATCAGGATCTCAGTTCCTTTGGGAGATTGCCCTAACTACTAAGCTTCTGTACAAAACAGACCATCGCTACCTCTACTATCAGCTGTTTTGTGCAGGGCTTGATATGATAGCTGTATTCAGAGAATGCATACCAGATGTGGCACTGTAGGTACAGTAGGTAGAGGAATGCTTAATTTGTGGCTCTGGATGGGGCTTAGGCAATAAACTAGGTGCTAAGCTGCTCAGCACCACCAAAACTGAGGGGCTTCTGAGAATGCTCAGAATCAGACCTTTGGGCCCCTAGGGAAATCTACTGGTGAAGAATTAGGGGTCTACAGACTCTAGGTGCTTCCCAAGTTAGGTGGCAGTTACATGCTCTTTTAAGGAGCTATATTTTGGACATATATGCTTTTAAGGATCATTTATGTGCAACTTAGGCATCCAAGTCCTTCTGTGGATCCCGCCCTCAAAATATATTCTATTTATATATTTGATGCAAACATTCTCTCATCATTTTCCCATAAATATATTATATATGAATACCAACTAAATTAATAAGGAACAATCTAAACGTCAATATTTGGCCTACTAACATGTATGTCACCTATAAATCTTTCAGCTGTAAAAGGAACTGTTCAGCAATTCACAGTAAAACTAAAGAAACTGCACCACTGGAAATATTTTAACTATTTCTATTTCCAAATGAAATCAAGCTCATTCATAGTTAATTTGGTGCCTCACCTCCTACCCAAGATCTCTCCTATGAAGGTTTGTGAACTGGGACTGACCAATGATTTAATTTTCATGGAGAGATAAACTAAGTTAAAGTTATACGCCTACAACTATATTTAAATCCTATTCCCTACAAAGCTGGGCATGTATACTAGTTCTATCTGGGAAAATAAAAATGTAAATTTTACTGCCTGGCAGGCCAGGGTAAATGGGAGGCTGGGGTGGGAGGGAACTGAGTGACAGAAGGCACAATGCCATTGAGCTGCCAGTCTGAGGGGAAAGTAGCCAAAGGGGCCGAGTGGGAGTTAAGCAAAGAGAATTGAGTTTTGCACCTACAGTTTTGTACAGAGCCACTGAACTGAGCTGCCACTCAATTTGATTTTTGCCACACTGAGCTTGGGAAGAATGCAGGGTTTAGGATGCCTGAGGCAGAGCCTATTTGAATTAGCTGTGGACTAGTTGTTATTGGAAGCCTGTGGTGACTATGCAAGTGAGAGATGAGGTGTGATTTCTTTAGATACAGCTTTCAAAGTTATCTGTGCCAGAAAGCCAAGAAACACAGTAATTTTGCAGGCCATCCAACATAGGTTCTGTAGCATTTTGAGCCTTGTAAATATAGCACCTGCTGCTACTGAAGAGCACAGCTGGATCTGATTTTAAGCAGGGTAATAAGAGATTGCAGGCTATGAGCAACAGAGACAGTTCAAAGGCAAACAACAGTGTAATTTGACAGCAAAGCTAGACAAAGCAAATTTTTATCTTCTTTCAGGATTTAGGGGGCGGGGGTGCAGGGGAGATTGCAAATCTATTTGTGGGCACAGTCATAGGCTAGGGACAGGTATTACACATAAACCAGTTTAAGTGATCAGAAACTGGTTTAAACCTGTAACAGAACAGATGTTCAGTGCAGTGCACATAAAACAGTTTGAAAATGTCTGAAACTGGTTTGAGATAAACCTGATTGAATATAGTATCAGACTTTGGCTCAAACTGTTTTATGCAATGTCTGTCCCAGACCTTGGTGGTTTAAGATAAATCAAACTCTTCCAGCATCCCAATATGCTCTCTGGGATGGGCAGGTGTCTCTGCTCGACAGCAGGGCTGGCCCCTCTCTGCTCCCTGGCTGCAGCTCCAGAGATTGCAGGGCTGCTTCCCCACTCCCCTCACCACTCCCTGCTAAGCAGGAATTCCTCCTCTGCACTGCTGAGTAGGTGTCTGTGTATTAGCTAGCAGACCACATGCTGGCTATGATCCTGTGCTGAATCAACAGGTAGAATCAACAGGCAGAATCAACAGGTAGCTGGTAATGTGCCTCTGTTGTTTTCTTAATGGGTGATAAACACTGAGTTAGGAGTGATTAACACTTTTATCATCAATTCCTTTCTGGGCTAATCTGAGCATCTTGCTGGGGTCTAGTCACCCCGCCCCCATCCCTTCCCAGCTCAGTGCCGTGCAAGGGAAGGCTGCTCTAGTGCCCCCTAGCTTCTAGCTTCAGCCACTGAATTTCTGGTCTGTCTGTCCAGTTACAAAATTTATTTAACCTAGCCAGGTTAGACTAACCTGCAAATATTGAATCAATTCAGGCTCAGGCTTTTTGAATGTCTGTCCCTAGCCATAATGTTTAGTCAGCAGCATCAGACAGCCCTGATGGAAGATGAGACTAGTTCTGTTCAGTAGAATTGGTTCTAGAGATCTGACCCTGGCGTATACTGGTTTTATTTATTGTTTTACTGAGGTGTTTTAGCTATAGAGAGAAAGGATGATGCAGTGATTAAAACCCATTTGTGTACCCTGGGTACAACCCCTGCATTGTAGACAGAAAATAATGCAGCCAGGTGCCTGCGGTACCTGCAACATACATGGGCAGTGCCAAATGCCAGTTGCCGTGGCCATGATTTTGCAGCTGTAGCAGCAGGGGGGGGGGGGGGTGTCCCCCCCATGTCTCTGCTCACCCACACAGGCCCATTGGCATCCATGACAGCTATCCTGGTCATCCCACCCTAGTTACTCTACCGCTGCTCTACTACAGAATTTTTATGTGACCTGAAATAAATCATCTGGCTTTTCTGTGCCTCAGTCCCCAAACCTTAAAATGAACAAAATGCTGGCTTGCATCCATAGATGCTTCTCAAGCAAATCCTGGGACATCTTCCTCCCACTTTGCTCGGCCTTGGTGAGGCCGCAGCTGGAGTACTGCATCCAGTTTTGGGCTCCACAATCCAAAAGGATTTGAAGAAGCTTGAGAGAGTGCAGAGGAGAGCCACGCACATGATCAGAGGTCAGGATAACAGACCTTATGATGAGAGACTGAGAGCCCTGGGACGACTCAGCCTGGAAAAGTGCAGGCTCAGGGGCAATCTGGTGGCCACCTATAAGTTTATTAGGGGTGTCTGGCGGAATATCTGTTCACCAGAGCGTCCCAAGGGATGACAAGATCGAATGGTCATAAACTCCTCTGAGACTGTTTCAGGCCGGACATAAGGAAGAACTTCTTTACTGTCCAAGCCCCCAAGGTTTGGAATAGACTGCCGCTGGAGGTGGTTCAAGCACCCACTTTGAACACCTTCAAGACACTTTTGGATGTTTATCTTTCTGGGATCCTATGATCTCTGCTGACGATTTCTACCCCAGAGTGCTGATGGAATTAGCAGAAATCATTGTGGGACCCCTGGCACAGCTTTACAATTTACAAGCACTCATGGTGCTCTGGCGAGGTGTCAGAGGACTGGAAAAGGACCAATGTGGTCCCCATTTTCAAAAAAGGGAGGAAAGAGGACCCAGGAAATTATAGGCCTGTTAGTTTTACCTCAGTCCTGGGGAAACTTTTTGAGAAAATTATTTAGGTGCACATCTGTGAGGGGCAAGCAGGGGAGTATATGCTTAGGGGCAACCACCATGTGTTCATTAGAGGCAGGTCCTGTCAGATCAACCTGGTGGCCCTCTATGACCAGGTCACAAAATCCTTGGATGCAGGTGTTGCAGTGGACGTAGTCTTTCTTGACTTTAGGAAGGCCCTTGACACTGTCTCTCACCCTATTCTCATTAAAAAATTAGAAGATTGTGGTGTTGATGCCTACACAGTCAGATGGGTCACCAATTGGCTGGAGGGCCACACCCAGAGAGTGGTGGTGGATGTGTCATTATCAACCTGGAGGGATGTGGACAGTGGGGTCCCCCAGGGCTCAGTTCTCAGGCCCACACTGTTCAACATCTTCATCGGCGACTTGGATGAGGGGGTGAAAAGCACCTTGTTCAAGTTCGCAGATGATACTAAGATGTGGGGAGAAGTGGGCATGCTAGAAGGGAGGGACAGGCTGCAATTGGATCTGGACAGGTTACAGGGGTGGGCGGATGAGAATAAGATGGGATTCAATACTGACAAGTGCAGGGTACTGCACCTAGGGAGAAAGATCCAGCAGCATACCTACAGGCTGGGGAACTACCTTCTCTCCAGCACAGAGGCAGAAAAGGATTTTGGAGTCATTATAGACTCCAAGATGAACATGGGCCTCCAATGTGTGGACGCAGTCAGGAAGGCTAACCGCACCTTGTCATGCATCCACAGATGCATCACGAGCAGGTCCAAGGAGGTGATCCTCCCCCTCTGTATGACATTGGTCAGGCCACAGTTGGAGTACTGCATCCAGTTCTGGGTGCCACACTTCAGGAGGGATGTGGACAGCATCGAGAGCATCCAGAGGAGGGCCAGTCACATGATTGGGGGCCAGCAGGGCAGGCCCTATGAGGAGAGGCTACAAGACCTGAACCTGTTCAGCCTCCACAAGAGAAGCCTGAGAGGGGATCTGGTAGCCGTCTATAAAATGGCCAAGGGAGACCAGAAGGCAATGGGAGAGTCCCTGTTCCCCTGAGCACTATTGGGAGTAACAAGGAATAATGGCCATAAGCTGACTGACAGTAGATTCAGGCTAGATATCAGGAGGCACTACTTCATAGTCAGGATGCTTAGGATCTGGAACCAACTTCCAAGGGAAGTGGTGCTCGCTCCTACCCTGGTGGTCTTCAAAAGGAGGCTAGATAGACACCTGGCCAGGGTCGTTTGACCCCAGCATTCTTTCCTGCCCATGTGAGGGGACTTGATGATCTGCTCAGGTTCCTTCTGACCCTACCAACTATGAAACTATGAAACTATGACTTCCTGCCCCTGGGCAGGGGGCTGGACTTGATGATCCTCTGGGGTCTCTTACAGCCTGAATGTCTATGAAATCTAAGAGAAGAGCACTTTAAAAATGTTTGGCTTAGGGGTCACACCCAAAGAGTGGTAGTGGACAGGTCAATATGGAACTGGAAAGATGTAAGCAGTGAAATTCTTCAAGACTTGGTCTTTGGTGTTCAATGTCTTCATCAGTGACTTGGATGACAGTGTGGAAAGCATCCTGTCCAAGTTCGCGCATTGATACCAAATTATGAGGCAAAGTTAACATACCAGAGGGTAGGGAACAGATCCAGGTGGATCTGGACAGGTTGGAAAAATGGGCAGAATGAAATAGGATGCAGTTCAACAAAAACAAGTACAAAGTGCTGCACCTGGGCAAAAAGAACCACCAAGACACTTACAGGCTGGGGGATCACCTTCTTAGCAGCACAGCAGCAGAAAGGGATTTTAGAGTCATAGTTGACTCCAAGATGAACTTGAGTCACCAATGTGATGAAGTGATCAACAAGGCTAACTGCACTTTATCATGCAATAGCAGATGCATGATGAGCAGGTCCAGGGAGATGATGCTTCCCCTCTACGTGGCACTGGTCAGGCCACAGTTGAAGTACTGCATCCAGTTTTGGGCACCACACTTCAAGAGGGATGTGGAGAATCTTGAGAGGGTTCAGAGGAGGGCCACTCGTATGGTCAGAGCCTTGCAGGCAAGGCCCTATGAAGAGAGACTGAGGGAAGGCTGAGAGGTGCTCTTGTGGTTGCCTTTAAATTCATAAGGGGAGGGCAGCAGGGAATAGGAGATCCCCTTTTACTAGGACACCCTGTGGAGTAACTAGGAACAATAACCACAAATTGATGGAGAGCAGATTTAGGTTGGATATTAGAAAAAAACTTCTGCACTGTAAGGGTTGCCAGAATCTGGAATGGGCTTCCAAGGGGATGGTGCTCTCCCCTGCCTTGGGGGTCTTCAAGAGGAGACTGGACAAGCACCTAGCGGGGGCCATCTGACCCAGCGCTCTTTCCTGCCCAGGGCAAGGGATCGGACTTGATGACCTACTGAGGTCCCTTCCGACCCTAACATGTATAAATCTATGAATCTGTTAAAGATTCTGACTCTCAATTTCAAGCTGGTAGAAGATGTTGCAATATTAAGACAAGGACAAAGCTGAATATATAATTTCCTGTGAGGTACAAAAGTCACACAAAAAGCAATAAAAGTGAGACTGCACCAGGTCAAATCAGAAAACAAGAGAAATTCTGTTAAGTAGCCATAGTGGCAACACATTTTTAATTTATCTAAGAGACACAGCAGTTCTCAATGTAAGGAAACCTTGTTTAAATGTCAGGCAGTCAAACAGAAATCTTGTTTGATTTTGTGTCCATCCTATGTATGGTGCAAGGGAGAAATAAATTTGCAGGAATACTTCTTGCTTGCTTGGTACTTGCAAGCTCTAGGACTGGAAGCATTCAATGTCATGTCCTCTACTCTGAATTCAGACAATTCTTGACAGGTTGAAAATCTGGGCTGAAACTCAAAGGATGAGATTCAAGGTTGACAAATTAGCTACATTTTGAGAAAAATAATCAAAAATAGACAAATACAAAATGGGTGACAGTTGGCTGGATGGTGGCATTCTGAAAAAGTAAATATGAGAAAACAGCATGATGCAGCTGCAGAGGAGATGAATGCAATTTTAGGTTGCATCAGTAGGAGCTTTAGGAGGAAGACATGGGAGTAATTCTTTACTTAGTGTTGGTTAGGTCTCACCTAAAGTATTGTGTGCAGTTTTGAGTTCCATATATTAAAAAGAATGTGAAGAAGTTAAAGAGGATGCAGAAGCAGGAAACAAAAATGACACGGGGCTTGGAAGACAAGCCATATAAGAATCTGAAGTAAACAGACATGTTCAGGGGACATAATAGCAGCCTTCCTAGGCCCAAGATCCAGTACAACTTAGATAGACTGGAGAAATGGTATGCAATCAACTAGAGGAAATTCAATAAGAACATGTGGAGGGCCCTGCACTTAGGGTAAAATAATTGTATGAAATGCTTAACCCTTTGAAGCAGGCAGAGGACCCCTGGCTGGGTAGCCTTTGTCCCAATAGCTCTCTTAATTGAAGCAGAGGTGTCTGTTTAGTGCTGGAAACTTTGGGTTTCACCCCCCAAAATAGTAACATCATTTTCTCAGGAGCAAACTGGATGCTAGCTCCTTGGGGTATGGCTATGGATAACCATGGAGTATGAAGGAGCAAAAGCCCGGGTATCAGAATTGGAACGAGCCCCGCCCTTGCACCCCTTGGTCCCAAGAAGCCACATCTGGGCTGGATTTGGGTGTGCATACAGTGGTTCTCTTATAGTGATCAGCCAACTCTGAGATGGTCCTAAGCTAACACCCTTCTAACAGTCTCAATGACAGCTGTTACTAAGATACTGAGAGTGCTCCAGTGCTCTTGAAGAGCTGTCATCTACCAGTAGATGACAAATTTTCCTAACGGGCTGCCTAAACTAAAGCTGTACATCTTAAGCTTGTATTTTGGAAGATATAGGGATGGAAGAACCCCAGAATCCCTGCAGATCCTCCCATGAATATAAGTTCTATCTGAGCAAATAAATGTAAATAAGTGTAACCCAGGTGGTACATGGAGGGTACCTCCTCTCCAATTGAAGGGATGTCAATGGGTGTGTGTATGCTGTGTGAGTGTAGCTGCCTAGCTGCAGGCCAGCTCACCTCCTGTCTCTACAGAGCTGACTAGAGATCAATGACCCTTAGTGATATTTAACTATTTACAGGTTTATTGATGCAACATCATATTGAAATTATAACCATAAATGTGCATACATACATGTATACACATACATATAATATTTTTAGATATAAATTTACTCTGAAAGAAGCTCTTATTAACTAGGCACAGGCCTAGTCCTCAGTGGCCTTCCAGTTAGTATGCAGTCCATGCTCCTCAACAGAGCCTTCCAGGCAGCAGACAAAGGGGCACTCAATGGAAAAAACACAGGTTAATTAACATTTCAACATCTGAAATATCTGGCAGTGATGGGAAAATAATTAAACATACACAGTAAGATTACATTCAAATGAAATACCCATATATAAAGCCAACCAATACAATAGATTCAGATATAGAGCAGCTTACAGTCTTGTTATAATACAACAATAACGATGCATGGTTACAACCCGAATCCCAACAACATAAATAATCAGACACATGAGATAAAAATAAAGGTAACAGAGAAGGCTGGTGTGAAAGGGACTCAATGACACAACACTACTAAATGCTTGCCTGAGACAAAAGAGCCTAAGGAACTGAACAGGAAAGCAAGACAAGTATAACTTCCTCAAGATGAGAAAAGAAGGAAGAACTAATCTAAGCAACTGAACTGAGTGCCAGTCAGGTGCAGGAAGGATGGGCCCAACTTGATGTTTGCCTTATTAATAATAGCTTGAGAAGAGTAAAAAGTTTAATGTGCCTGAAACAGAGCTTCTGTCTGAATTACCTATCTGCTAGTTCTGAGACTGGAAACTGATGGTGACCATGTAGGGGAGAAATTGAGTTTAGTAGTTTTAGGAATAAAGGAATAGGTAGTTCAATGTAGTTATCTTTCCCAGGAAGCCAAGTGATACTCTAATTTGTTGTGAACCTAACATCACCTCCATAGCAAATTTCAGAGCCCTGAAAGCATAGTACCTATTTCTCTAGTACCTGTTCTCCACTGCAGAGCACAGCTGGATTTTATTTTAAACAGGATTGCAGGCTATAAGCTATGGCAAAATAGTTCAAAGGTAAACAACAGTTTAATTTTCCAGCCAAGCTAGAGAAAGCTTTTCTCTACCTGCTTGCAGGGATCCAGAGGAAAAAAAAAGCAAAACAAAACAAACAGTGATCAGTCAGCAACAGCAGGCAGTCCTAATGGAAGATTAGATTAGTGCTGCTTGATAGGTCTGTTCTAGATATAATGATTCTTAGTGAAGGAGATGCAGCTGTGGAACAAAATGCCACAGAGTATTTCAGTATGTGACAACTTAGCAAACAATGAGAAACTCTGACAAGGATTTTCTAGTGCAATCAGAATGATTGCCACAGTCTCAACTATTTCTTTGTTGCTTTCTAAACCTTTAGAAACAATAGAAAAACACATATATAAAGCAGAATTTTCTAGAGGGGTCCCTGAAGAAAAACAAGCCCCAGAATCAAGCATTAAGTAGATTTGTTGCTGTGATGATGATGATGATGGAAAGGGCAAGGGTTATGTTGATATATTTTTATTGCACCAGCTACCTGGTTGGGATAGACCTAAGCAAGCTTTTGAATACACTGTATTCTTCTTTAGGTCATGACAGGTGATGTGTTTCAGTCCCACAACAGAAAGGAAAAGGGCACTTCTGCCAACCAAACTTCCTCGGGCTGAGGAAAGAAGGAAGAACAAAGCTAAGCAACTAAACTGAGTGCCAGTCAGGTGCAGGTCTACGGGTCATGACAACATGAAGCCCTATGGAATGGAAACAATAAACCCAAGAGAATAAAACTGAAGATCCACTAGTTTAAGGCAATGTGTAATGGTGTTTCTCCAGACCCTCACAACAGCCGGACAATTTTAAATTATTTGGACACTGGAATCACAGTCATAAAATTAAGACAGATTTTTTTTAAGCTCATAGCAACAAGGTTAGGACCTGCAGTGTAACTAAGGTAGGAGAGACAGAGTCAACTGGGGACCTAGATCCAGGTAACACATTTCAGGGAGGAAAAAAAACAGCAAACACTTCAGCAGTGATTGAACACATTGCCACCATTGGTACCATGGCAGCCAGCACTGCTCTGCATGCAGCCAGTGCCCAGGGCACAGAGCTGCCCTGTTATGCCTCTGGGTCAAATCAAGTAACAGAAGTATCATGCGTTCAAGTGAACAGTCAGAAGGACTATCTCTTATTTCTTAAAAATAAAAGTATTTGTGAATTTTACCCCTTTCAGAAATCTCATGCTCATGCATGGACACGTATACACCAACACACATCCATACAAAGAGCTTGGAAGACAAGCCATAAAAAGAGAGGTTGAAGGAAATAGGCACATTCAGCTTTCATAAAACATGATTAAGAGGGGATATGACATCAATCTTCAAATATCTGAAGGGTTGCCATAAAGAAGAGGGAGAACACCTTTTTCTCTCTTGCTACAGGGAGTAGGACACAGACCAGTGGCTTGAAGCTGCAGCAAAGTTGGTTTTAGATTGATATCAGAAAAAATAGAACAGTGAGGAAGTGGAATAGGCTGTTTGGGGAAATTTGGAAGCTCCATCACTGGAGGTTTGCAAGAAGCTTTTGGATAAGCATTGGTACTGGATAAAGGCAGATCCAGGATTTCATAAAGGGGAGTAGGGACTAATTTACATCCATCCCATAAGCAGCTAAGAATCTTCCCTCCCCTCTTCCTTCTCCTCTGTGCTCAGTGGCATGCACCTGAGCTCTCCTTCACCTCCCCAACACCCAGTACTTCTGAGGAACAAGCACATGCACGTGTGTGCACACCCCCCCCCCCCCCCCACCCACCCCCCACCCCCCCCC
>NW_005842388.1:1104568-1111021 GCF_000455745.1 Alligator sinensis
CGGGAACCCTGCCCTCGGCCCTCGCTGCTGCCACTGCTTTTCTGGCTGAGCTGGGCTCCATGTGCAGCCTGGCTGCAGCAGGGCAGAAGTGACTTAGAAGCATCCTCATGCTCTAGTCAGCTGGGGACAGCAGCAGAGGAGCCCAGCTCAGCCAGAAAAGCAGTGGCAGCAGCAGTGGCAGTGGACAGGTTCCTGGGCTGGCAGGCAATGGCAGTGGCAGTGGGAGCAATGTACCTGCTCCCAGGTGGGCAGTGAACATCAGGGGAAAGGACATGGAGGAGGGAGCAACCAGGTGCTGTCACTGCCCATGCCTGAGTTGGCTCCATGTGGCGCCTGACTGGAATGGGTGTGGATGTCCAAATCTGCTTCCAGGGCAACTGGTGATAGCAACAGCACTGAGTGGGTAGAGTGGGAAGGAGGTGCCACTAAGCATGAAGGGAAAGGGAGAAGAGATTCTTACTTGCTTCAGGGACTAAAAAAAAAGTTGCCAGTTTCTACTCCTGCAGCATCATTGACTGAAAAGAGGGAGGATGCTCACATCATTGAATTACCCCTGGTCAGGGACGATCTAGGAATAGGTATGCCTGTGCTGTTCTGTAAAGAGCAAAAGTTAGAAGCCCAGGAGACCCTCCTTCCCAATTCATCCCCCACCCCACAATTGCTTGCTGGGAGATAATGTGAAGATTTCTTCAGCCTGAAGAAAGTGAATATTGGAGAGCACCATTCACAGTAGCAGGAGAATGATGCAAAGCTCCAAAATCTGCCTTATTTATGAAATCAGATAAGAGGAGCTGGGATAAGATTTGTGGAGGGAATACAGAAAGAGGAGCACTGCCTGTCCAGGAAGAGGGTGTGATGTGAAAAATTATGCTTGCTGCATGGGGCCAGGAAGGAATTTTTTATCCTCCTACCGGGGTGTGTGTGTGTGTGGGAGGGGGGGGTGTGCGTGTGTGCGTGCACGTGTGTGCATGTGTGTGCACATGCACATGTCTATACATGTGTGTACATGCTTGTGTATTCACAGCCCTAATTTCACATACTCCTGAAAATTTAAATTGATAAATATCATAATACATGCTTAAAAATTTACATCAATATTATCTGTTGAAATTATTAAAAAATAAATAATAAATAAATAATTAAATTCTGCTAAGCCTACATATAATCATTCATCTGTCTGTATCTGTTTTGTAGAAGTAATAGACATATCCTCAGCTTGCAACAGTCTTTTTTACAGCAAGGAAGTCCTGCAACCCTCCAGTTCCAGCCCAAGGAATCTACCATATTCTTTCCTCTCTATGCCCACTTAAAAGACTGAAAATTCAGTAAATTCTCCATTTGGTACATATAGAATGTTTACTGGAAGAAGCAGGTCCTTGTAGGTTGCAGTGGTCAAACGGCCATAGTGCAGTAGACTTGAGGCTCTGACAGTGAGGCTCTGACAGTGGCCCATGCCAAATAGAAATGAAGTTACTAAACTCTCAAGTACATGTGGGATTATCTGTCCCATACCTGGATCCCATCCTCATTTGTAAAGAACCTGTGTTATACTCTGAAGCATAACTATTATGATTTTATACATTCTTATGATCCATAAAATCTTGGTGTGTTTTGGAAAATCCTAGGAAAAGGTCTAGATCCACAGAATGAATTTTGTCATTGGCTGGCCTGTCCACTCAGAGCACTCACAGTAGCCAAGTTCGGAATGAAAGCTCCCTATACAATGTGCAGGTATATTTCACTGTTTTATATTTCACTATTTTATAGTATGTGTTCACTACTTTTTATGAAAATTATTGTCTCTATTTTACATGTGATCATATGTGGGTTTGTGCGTATTTGGAGAAACTAAAGAAAAAAATAAATTTTCCAAACTGGCTACAGTTTTGGATTCCAATTTCCAGGAAATTTCAAAATCAAGAAAATGTCGATGATATCACCTTAATAATTTTTTTTTCTATATAGATTACTGTCTCTAAGTATGATATTATAAAATATATGACCATTGTTGAGACTAACATTATCTAAAGCACTTTTCCTTCTGTTAAAAAAAAAAATCAGTCATCGAAACTAATTTGAAAGTTTCTTCCATGGAATATCACAGAAGTTGTTACATGGGAGTATAATATAAAAGGCCAAAGACCAAGTAATTCTTCCATTCAGTACTCTGTCAAATCTGTCATGAAGTAGGTAGGCTTCAAAGAAAAACTGGATGGCTTACAGAATTATTAGGCCCCTCCTCTTAAGATATGACATGTGACATAGGAACCTGAGTCATGCTACTACTGTTTCAGGAAATGCACAGCTTAGGTAGCTTACAAGTGTCCTATGTATTAATGTTCTTTTATGGTCATAATGATCAGCCTTGCTGATTTCATAGACCTACAATTTTATACAGTATTGAATCTCTGGTTGAATTAATAGGACTGTCCTTTACAAAGATACAGGCATGGTAGGGTAGCCCTCCATCCACTACAACCAGTGCACATGGGACAGCACTGCCAGCACAACTACCTACCTGCTACAGCAGTGGCTATTTTTACACTCCCCACAAACCATGGTGCCCAGAACTTCTGCCACAGTGCCCCACTCCACTTACTGTAGTGGAGCCCAGGCCAGAACTGGGAACAGAGCAGCTACTGCTGCTTGGCTGGGGCCAAAACTAGGGCAGAGGGCTGTGGTTGGAGTCACTATGTGCTTAGTATTCTGGGCTGGGCTTGGCTAGTATTCTACCCAAGCATTGAGAGGGTAAGTAGCAGGTAGGACAGGTGGGAGTGGGGACAGGCACTGGAGACAAGAAGTTTGGGACCAGTGGTTTGGGATAGGCTGCTTGCCCTCCTGTCAATGCTTTTCCCACCACAATGGAGAGTAATTACATTTGAGATATGGAAAATTGTAACACATTTATGATTTTCCATGTATAGAATCTAATTATTAGGGAATCATTTTAAATTCAAAGTTATCTTGGGCTCAGGTCAATACAGTGAACACTTTGCAATTTAATGACAAATAGTAAGCTGGAAAAAATCGTATGGGAAGTAAACAGAATATAAGGAAAATTCTGTACCCCAAAAATCAAATGGAAAGTGGTTTAGAAGAGGCTGGAGACAGGGGACTCAGAGTAAAAGGAAAAATGCATGGGATTGAATTATAAATATTTTGCGGGATTGGAGTAGGGATCTTCAGTGTTTAGCTATTTCTAAGTAAGTTTTCATTGCATGTCCAAACCAAATCTCTGAATACTCCCTGGCTTGCCCATAGCATACCCTAATAAGATTTACAATGAAAGAATTAACGGTTGTAGTTACAAGCCCCCCTGAACTGAAGAACTGCTGCTATCAACTCCCTTCTAGGGCATTCTGGGGCCCAGCCCAGGCACTATCTTGGCTTCCTGAAAGGAGGGAGAAGGACCCAGGCAGCCTCTATGGATGGAGGGTCTTTCTGGGGTTTTTAAATATTAAGGTTCTTTTGAACACACAAAAAATGTGTTTGTTGCAGGCACAGAGAGGAGTTGTGTGCCTTTGGGACTTCTTTGGAGGTGGGGTGGTAGGGCAGCCACAACCTTCTGTGGGACAGGGTATGTAGACTTACAAGAGACATTGGGAGATGCATCTCCCCTGGGGGTGAGACAGAGGAATGGGAGTGAGTGGGTAGGTGGATAGGGAAGCATGAAGTGGTTTCTGATATCTGAATATAAATGGTGGTCAGGAAGTATGGTTGGTATTGACAGTGGGTTTGCATATATAAAGATTTAGGCAGGAAAGCAGTAGTAGGACGTATGATGGAGTCCAATTTTTGGGGTGTTGTTTAAGGTTTGTGGGCTGTTTGTCTGTTTTATTGAAAGATATCCATAGTCTTTTATATAGAATAGGATAAAAATCTAAAACATAAATAATAAATAAAATAGTTAATTTTTGTACAGTGCTCAGATGATACAAAGTATAATATAAATTACTATATAATGCTTCAGCTGTTGTGAGACAGTGTTATTTGGATTGTATATATTTGTCCAGCAATTTGTAGAATGTCTAAATATCACTAAATAAGGTGTAGAAGTGGATTTGACCTCAAGGTCCAGATACTTTCAGAATATATTTATTTACAGATTCTATACTTCCAATCTGATAAGAATACCACAATTTAATGCTATGATAACAGAAAAAAAAGTTTTAATAGCTAAAGTTGCAAAAGCATAAATTTTATCATGTTAATAACCTTAGCTTTGTTAAAATCTGCAAGTACTACTTTATATTGTTTCCTGAACAATTTGAGCTATGTCCCCTGATAGTCATTAGGTATGACATATGTGCGTGTCTTATTTGATACACTAGCAAAACCAGAAGGGCAGTGAAAGCTTTTAGTTCCCTCCACTCCTATGAAAATAGCTCAAAGGGTGATAGCTTTTCATTTCTTATTACCAAGCAATCTTGATATGCCACTGGAGTCCTAAAATGCATGCCTTTTTAATGCTCGTTGGTTATGTACTGTAGAATTCATGAATTTTCATGATGGTTTCTTAAGCTACAAACCCAAGAGAACAGAGTAATGTAGCGGAGTAAAACACTGGAATAAGGAGATACAATGAAAACTCTTGTCTGGCAGCCTTACAGCATTTTCTACAGCTATATTTCCTCATTGCAAAGTTTAGCTGCATCCTTTGAGCTTTGCACTAATAAATGACAGAGCTGAACAAGAGAGAATATTTTTGGGGGGGGGAGTTAAAAAATTTGAAAATTGTTTTCATATGGAAGTATTTGAAATGAACTCATTTTCGTCTTTATATATTTCTGTGCCTTTCTTAAGAAGTCTAGATATTATGAAAACATTTTGTGCTGTGAGATACTGAATGTCTTGACATAATACTTTTCAGAATCAGGCCCATACTTGCTATAGGGTCAACTTATATTGATACTTCTTGGCATTCTAAATTCCCATCACCACAAAAACACCTGTTATGCTTCCCTGAATCCTGAGCCATTGCAGAGCTAAGCCAGTCTCCTCTTCAAGTTACAGCCAGTACTTTGCTGCTGTATATTGCAACACTACAGGAGACTTGTGGAAGTGTTCCATACACAGTTCACTGAATTATAAATCTATCCCTTCAGCTCCTCCAGCCCTGGCAAGCACTGAACGTTTCTTGTGACTCAGAAGGTGGGTTGAATTAGCATGACAAGAAAAACTGGAATAAAACTGGCTATGCCAGCTTTTCATCAGCCCATTCCTTCTTTATATTAAGCATACTCTCAACAGCAGTTTAAGGTCAATTTGTGCTGCTGTAGTGCAAATTACCTTTTGGGACCAAGATTTTGGCTCTGTTTCTTTACTACTAGGTTGCATATTTTGGTTCAGAAATCTAGCAAAGTAATTATGAATCCAATTCTATAGCTTTTTACTGTTGTGTCTATAGCAATTAATTACATTATATATAGGGACCTACTAAAATCAAGGAGGCAGGCAGTTGATTTTGCAGGCCAATCACAGGGCCAGTTGCCATTTTCATGGGCTAATCATGTGAGCTGGGCTGGGCAGCTACAGCTATGACATCCCGGGGGTGGGGAAGATCTGGTGCTCACCCAGAGGAGATGAGCACAGGCCAAGGCTAGCAAACCTCTCTGCGAAGGAGCCTGGGATGCCGGGAGAATGTGACCTACCTTGACTTGGGACAGGATGTGGAACATATATTCAATAAAGCTCTCTAACCTAAAGCAGTTTAGTTTGATGCCACATCCATTCAGGATTAACTTAGAATAGGAGCCATCATTTTAAAGCACTTTATGTGCTGAGAATGTCTGTTCTATTACAGTTATAAAGCACTTCCTGCACACTTAATGCTTGATACCTGTAATGTGTGTACCTAGCCTAAGTGATTCTGAACTGATTCTTGTAATATATCTTTCACTTGCCTTCCAAACTCATCTCACCTATGACATTTTTGCAATGCTCCTTTTTTTTGCCTCCTTTTCTCTTACCTAGACTGGTCAAGCACGTACAAGCAAATGCTATATCACTATTAAGCAACCTGATAGTTAGTTTTAGATCTTGTTTAAGTTTTGTTACTTAAATTACTATGGAGATTGAGAAGTAATTCAAGGTTATCTTGGCTCACCAGAACAGAAAAGTAGTAAATAGGAATCATTTGAAGGGAAGGATCCACAGAAGTAAGGTACATATAAGATAAATATAGACTTTCAGGGAGGTGAGGAGGAGGTTAGATCACATTAAAAATGACAACCCAATCTAAATTAGTTCCCCCAGGTGTGGACCTTACACTTAGATCCCTAACTAGATACATCCAAGTGTGAACTGTACAGAAATGAAGAAAAGATTGATTGGACTAAATATGGACAACCTGATTTAATTTAATCCTTGGAGATAGTTTAACTTAGATTAGGTTCAGAAAGATTTCTGTAATTGAACTTCTGTATACTTCCCAGCACAGCCCCCAGGTAGGGA
>NW_005842388.1:1111090-1127808 GCF_000455745.1 Alligator sinensis
GGGGGCAGAACCAGGGGGTGGGGGCAGTTCATCGGGGGGGGGGGTTGTTCATCTGAGAGTGGGAGAGTCAGGTGGCTCTCCCCTACAGACCCCGCTTGTCCCCCAATCCTTCCAAGCCCCCTTGAAGACCCTGCTAACTTCTTTGATCTTCCCAAACTCCCTTAGAGACCCTACCTGCCTCCCAATCCCCCCAAATCCCCTTGTGAACCCCACTAACCTCCCAAGCCTTCCTGCTAGCCCCCCCATCCTGACTTACCTTAGATCAGGTAGACATTTTTAATTTGATCTAACCTCCCCAAATATCTGTACATAGCCATAACTGCTTGGGCCTACCACAGTGTACACAGGACACTATTGAGGTTGTTTCTAATTCTAATTCTAAATCTAAATCATGATGGTGAGTTAGTAAAACTGAGGAGGAGCTGAAAAGATTGCTTTCTAATGGGTTATGATTAATTTCTTATTTTTGTGATCACAGCATTATCCAGGATAACTTAAACTAACCTTCTGGTTGCTGTCTGCTATCTGCCTAGGACTCATTTGACTGATATTTGACATTTGTATCTTCAGTCTCCATTGACCACTCATTATACTGCTATGCTAAATCATGTCTTCTTCCTCTTCACAGTTACAACTGTTACAATATTTCAGTTTTACCAGCATTTTCCCTGCTTCAGGACTGCATTTAAAGCTCCACTCCTGTGTCCTGACATTTAAAGTTCTCTATAGTCTTGCCACATCCTGTCTTGCAGATCATTTCTCAGACTCTTTTCTCCCTCTAGACTCCATCTTAGCCCTTTTGTTCTCAGGCATCAAGTCCCTTATGTATTCTTAAAGCTGGAGTTAGCTATCATTGGGATCATGTTATCTCCCTGATAATTACCTCCTCCACCTTCTTGCTCAATATATTTGCAATCTTAATAAGTTCAGATCAGTCTTCAGCATATACATAATCATTTTTCTTCTGATCCACAGTATACTGTACCACATTTTCTTTACTTTCTTCCTTTTCATGCTTAACTGAGGTATCTGGGACAAAGGGTTCATTGAGAAACAGAATGTATTTGTAATTCCAAAATGATTCATTGCTGTTTTCTGGAGGATATATCTGGAAAAGAAATAGGTTGGTATAAATATACAAGCATAATATGTAATATAGTTCATACTAAAGATACTTTTTTTTTATTTCTGACAAATGGATCCTCTTCCAATTCCCATCCTCGCATCCCCCAAAATCCCCCAAAATTTCCTATAGCTTTTGAAGAAGTCATACTGAGCAAATGCTCATCTGGTATAAATAGATACAGGGCCTTGTAACATTTATTTTAGGTCACTCCTGGAGCTCATAACCCCTGGGTTGTCCACACATTAACACCTGAAGCCAGTTTTAAGCATACATTATGCCACTCCAGGGCAATTTTATCTCTGATCTGTGTTACTGAGCTCATGTTCCATTAATTTGTGTTTACTCCATGGAGATGAGCCACCCAAACCGTAATTCTCCAGTGTCCCAGTATGCAGTGGGATACTCTCCCACTCTTCTGTTCAGTGTGCATGAACTTTACATACCCTGAACTCTACTTCCTGGGAGGGGGAGTTCTGGCACCAAGCCAACTTCCCTTGCCATCCCCAGGGGTGTAATCTTCCCATGCCTAGGGGTGCAACCCCATGCAAACAGCCTGAAAAGTTGGCATTTCAGCACCAAATATGTATATATAGGTATATAGCTATTCAAAATAGTATAGACATTAGTCTGTTCCCTTAGACTGAAGGGTACTCTGCCTTGTAAATCATATAATTTAATTCCACAAGAATACAGTGTATTCAATGTGGGTAATTATAATATGTAATTATATACAGATACAATTGATCTGAATATAATTAAGGGATAGATTCTGTAACCCACATGGAAAAAGTGCCATATGGACAAAGAATACTGCTTTTTTTCCCTGCAAACTGCCATTTAAAATCAAATGATTGTGACCCTAACTGAAACAAAACTTGGCCCTAAACTAATCATGCAACAATTAAAGAGTTGGTGACATATCTAGAATTTACTTCTGATTTTTCATGTTTCTTCACCATAGCAAAGAGACTTTATTGAGTCTCAACTGCTTATTACAGCTCCATAGGATTTTTTTCTTTAAAATGTATATGATCATCTCTTTGGGGCACTTGCCAAATTAGCAATGCTGCAACATTTTAGTACAGCAGCCATATGAAGTGTTGCTGGCACAGGTGTCTAAGGTACTTAATTTAATTAGATGGGCCTGCCATTTTTGAAACTGCTGAATATAGTATTTTTGACTGAGCCAAGGAAAATCTAATTTATTAGACCTTTGAAACTGTGCTGTGCTATTGTTATTGTGCTCTCGCTCAGCCACCGCAACATTTTGAATATAAATTCTAAGTCTCATTGAAAATACTATTTCATTCTGCTCTGCACGTACTGCTGATCTGGTGAACATTCTTCTTCTCATGCAATGATGAAAAATATAACTTCAGCTTCCTGACTGCTGAAACATGGTGTAAGGTTTACACCTAATACCCTATAAGGCAATGACAAAAGCCAAAGCCACTCCTTTGAGTAACAGAGATACCCTGTCATAATTAATTGCACCATGTCTTTACTGTGCAATGACATTGTCTCCCTCTAATATGGAGATTAAATTATCTTCTCTAAGGATAAGACTGTAAAAGACATGGCAGGATGGCACCTTCAAGACCAAATCATTCAGACAAACACAGGCTTTTGTAGGAATCTGACAAAGTAGGCTATTGTCTAGGAAAGCTATTCTGAATCATTATTCTCAAAGGTGCCACCCTTCCCTTCTTTCTGCCTGACTTCCGACTAACATGGTTAACTGCCTCTCTCTTGGCATGTCTATATGAGATGCCATAATATAGAGTAGCTTATTTTACTGTGCATAAGCGCATCATGGCAAAAACTGTGCTAATGCACTAATACACAGTAAAAGTAGTCTATTGCACTATAAGCATCACCAAAAATATCAACTTTGATACTGCACATTAGCAAGGGCTAATGTGCCTTTATGTAGTACCTCATATTAGAGGTACTAAACTTAATGCACAGTAGTGAAGGGACATTAATTAACATGAAGACATGCCCTCTGTGTACATAGATACATTTACTGCACCTGGTCTATGTTTAGGAAACTTACTTTAAGCACCTGAACAGACTGGGAACGACATGTACAGCTATTCACCACTGTTGGGAGCTGTGTGATAGCCACACAGTAAGTAACTTGCGACAAGGGGCGCACATATACATGTGTGCTTGAATGCATAGTAGCATATTTTACTGTGCATTAAAGCAGTGTGTAAAAAAATTGCTCTTATGCTAATGCACAGTAACATAAGTTGCTGTGCATTAAGTGTCACCTAAAAAGTGTGCACTTGTACTACTGTACATTAGGGCGGCCTAATGCACATTTATCTAGTACCTCAATTTGGAGGTACTAAATTTAATGTGCATTAGGAAAAGTGCATTAATGCACATATAGACATGCCTGGGAGGGGCTGGTAGGACTGGGGATATGACTGACAGGTGGGGGGTTGGTGAGTCTGCATGGGGGGTTGCCTGGTTGGAGTGTGACTGGAGTTGGGGTGCTAAAATAGCCTGATCAGGGTCATTTGGGGTTGGGAAACACATACTTGGAGTGGTTTCAGAAGGAGTGGAGGAGGGGCTGCTCAGGAGGATGTAGTAGCTGTTTCATTGTAATAGTTATGTGTGCACAAGCAGGGAGCAATGCACATGTAGCAAAACTGCTCCAGCTTTAACCTGAGTAAAGCAACGTTAAAGCTGGAGCAATTCTCCTGCATTTGTATTGAATTTTATTGGGCCACGGGCTTCCTGTGCTATCTTACGCAGCTCCCACTTCCCTTTTGAACCTGCTTCAAGTGGGTGTTTGTCCATATCATTCCCAGTGACTTGTGGAAGGTGACACAGGAAACCTGTGGCCCAGTTAACAAGAAAAAAAAATGGCTGAATGTCTCAGTATCTCTGAAGTTAATGGAAAGTTAATAGTTAATGGTAACACTACTATTGATTTCTGCAGGGACAGAATTTTACCTCTGATCTCTTTGTACTAGGCCCTGTACCTCTGATATAGGAACATTCTTCTTCCTGTCAGAGATGAAAAAGGGCAATTCTTTTGTTGCCTCACTCAAGTCACAAACTTCTGAGTACTGTGGCATAGTGTGATGTATTTAGCTATTACTAGTGCTAGTTAAATTATTAATTGGGAATATGTCACCCAGCAAATGTAGCTCCCCTTTTCTTCTTTTTTGTATTTTCCACAAAGCATTACCATTTTCTAATTGCCAAAACATTTCAGTGCATACGTTTCAACCTACAGCTTGTTTTCAAATCATTAACTCTGATTTTGCCTTTGAGAACTTGTGATTTATGGTGTTTATCTTAGCACTTAAATAGCACAGTATATGTTTTCTGCTCCTTGACTGGGAGTTTATTTTATTTTATTCCTTAAACCAGAAAATTAGAAAAATAAAAAGAATGAGCTTCTGTTTGTTTCTGATTTTTATACAAATCATTTCCCACACAAAAACATTCAACTTCCGTGATTTGTTACAGACTCAGAGATTTCAAAGGTCAGAAGGAACCATGATGATCATCTTATTTCACTTCATACGTAATACAGGCCCCAGACTAATAACTTGAACTTCCAGTCACCGCCTCTGACAAACTACCAGCTTGCTAGATTGAAAAGTCCTTTAGTATCAGTGAATATTTTGCAATTTACATTTTGTGTTTTCTTATTTTTCCTGTAGAAGGTGGGAAATGACCTTTTGTACTTTCTTGAAAGTTTGTATTTTCTGGGCAATTATCTCATATAAATATAACATCCTAATCAGGGAACAATTAGTAGGGAAAATCTTTCAAATTTAAGAATTTCCTGTTGAAATATTAATATCAGTTTACTTTATCCCCTGCCTATGCTGATGCATAAAATGTCACTGGTATCCTGAGATTCATATTCCTTCCCTCTATTAGTGGTGGGCATTCACTTTCAGTATCTTAGTCTCCTGCTTGGTGATATGAAACTTTGGATCCAAGTTTTGCTTCAGTATTTGAGGGAGGTGTATTTAAAATAGACTGCAGTGATGGAGGGGTTGGAAGGGTGCGAAATGAATAGCTTTGCAGACTTCTAATGAGACTGCTGCAGTAATTATTTTTAATTACCATCCACCTCATTAGATTACCAGATGGCAGTTATGTAACCTTACTGTGCATGTCTATTGTCTATATAATCATGTATTTCTCTACCAACACTAATGAACAGGCATCTTATTTGGAAATGCTCAGTAGTGTACAACTAAGAGTATCTTGTTAATTGCTTGTATAGGTAGAATCTGATTCTGATCTCATTTTCAGTGGAGTAAGTCTAGAAGTCCTCCACAGAAGTCCGTACCCTGATCATACCATCAGTATATAATCTGATTGGTCACATTCGTATAAAGTATATATTGGTAGGTCATAGATGCTATCATAATGTATCATATGCTTTAGAAACAGCACTACTTCACTGTCCCTTGTCTTGCACATGGGAATTAAATATCAATTCCAGGGTCCTGTGAAAAGATGGCAGAGTAGAAATGAGCTCAGATAACTACTTATCTCCTGATTAAATGCCCAAATATTAATTAATTAATTAATTGATTGATGTATTTATTTATAATTCCCCCTTAAAACACTGTTGTTTTTTGGTCAGTTTTCTGGATAGAGAAAATTTGAAAAAGAGCGACTGAGACAACAGTAAGAGAGCACCACCATATGTTTATCTAGGTGACTGCCAGAATTGTATGGGCAGCCATAAATATATGTGAAATAAACTGTTTTCCTGAATTTATGCTTTTACTATATGCAGAACAGAGAAGTACTGATAAGATAATGTTAAAAATAACAAATTGTAAAACTATTGGGGAAAAAATGAAATTAGCCAGGGAACAACACATTTATTTCATCCTGGGGTTTTTTTTTTTAATTTATTTTATTTCAGAAATGTAGGAGTTTGATTTTTTCTAAACTCCCAGATAAAACACTTCAGTCATCTGAAAGTGCAGACAGGGCATATACTTAAAAATCATGACCATGTACTTAATGCACTGTGCATAGCTTTACAGTAAGGTATTCAACAGAGATACAACCACAGTTTACATAATATTTATTGTATCACTATTAATATTTATTTTATCACTATCACTCCCTAAAATATGTATATGTGTAAATATTTTAGGGAGTGAAAAATGCAGTAATTCTGTTCCCTTTCAGACAATCATTTTTCAGTATTCATAGTATTTGGGGAAAGAGGATCCTATGGAAAGGAAGGAAGGAAGGAGAGCAGCAGAGTAAGGACCCTGAACTTCAGAAAAGCAGACTTTGACTCACTCAAGAAACTGTTGGGCAGACTCCCCTGGAAGGCCCATCTGAGGGGGAAAGGAGTCCAGGATTGCTGGCTGTATTTTAAGAAACTTTACTAAGGAGGAAGAAAGAAACTATCCTAATATGCAAGAAGACTAGCAAATATGGCAGAAGACCAGGTTGGGCTGGCAGGGAACGCTTCAGTGAACTAAAAAAGGAAACTTAAAGTAGTGGAAACTTGGTCAGACAACTAGGGAGCAGGGATGAAATCAGAAGGCCAACTGGAATTGCGGACATCAAAGGTAACAAGAAGGGTTTCTATAAGTATGTGAGCAACAAGAGGAAGATTGGGGAAAGTGTAGGTCCATTACTAATTGGGGGAGGCAACATAGTGACAGATGCTGATGTACTCAATGCCTTTTTCACCTCAGTCTTCACAGGCATGGTTAGCTCCCAGACTACTGCACCTGGCAGCACAGTTTGGGGATGCGATGAGCAGGCAACAGTGGTGAATGAACAAGTTAGAAATGATGCACCTGAGGGACTGATGCACCTAAGGGTGCTGAGGGAGTTGGCCATTGTGATTGCAGAGCTATTGGCCATTATCTTTCAAAACTTGTGGCAATTGGGAGAGGTCCTGGATAATTGGAAAAAAGGCAAATCTTTAGTGTGCATCTTTAAGAACCTGGGGACCTGGTGACCATTTAGGGGACCTGGTGACCGTCTATAAACTCACTAGGGGGGACCAGAAGGGTTTGGAGGAGACCTTGTTTCCCTCAGCGCCCCCTGGGATAGCAAGGAATAATGGCCACAAGTTGTTGGAGAGTAGGTTTAGATTAGACATCCATAGGAACTACTTCACAGTCAGGGCGGCTAGGATCTGGAACCAACTTCCAAGGGAAGTGGTGCTGTCTCCTACCCTGGGGATCGTTAAGAAGCGGCTTGATGCCATTGTGTTCCCTTCTGACTCTACAGTCTACTGCCCGGGCAGGGGGGCAGACTTGAAGATCTACAAGGTCCCTTCCGACCCTACTTCTATGAATCTATGATTCTATGATTCTATGAAGAAAGGGAAGAAAAAGGATCTGGGGAACTACAGACTGATCAGCCTCATGCCAGATCCCAGAAAAATCATGGAGCAGATCCTCAAGGAATTCCTTTCTAGGTACTTCGAGGAGAAAGCAGTGATTAAGAGCAGTCAGCATGGATTCACCAAAGGCACGGCATGCCTGACTAACATGACTGCCTTCTGTGACAAGATGTCTGGCTCTGTGGATGCAGGAAGAGCAGTGGATGTAATGCAGTCTTTCTTTAGTGTAGCCTGGGTATACATGTATTTGTACTTCCGTCTCCAATTGAGGGAATTATTGGAGGGCAGTGTGCTGTGGAGGGACACAACAGCCCAGAGGTCGCCTCCATCCCCTATAGAGTCAGGCTTAAATCAATTACTTAACTATATACAGATTTATTATTACAAAGAAACTATTAAAGGGTAAGGACATAGATTATATATATGTGTAGAAATTTATAAAACATTAAACCCTATACCATATATATATGTGTGTGTGTGCGCGCGTGCGCGCGCGCACACACACACACACACACCATTTAAAAATACAGATGAACAATAGAACAAACCAGACCAAAGGATATTGAGTGGGCAACCTTATAATTCTATTAATATACAATCTATTACTTCAAATTATTCACATAAATTATAAGCACAGTCCACAAATATAACCAGCAGTCCTTAGACTACCTGGGTGCCCCTTCAGGGCAGGGGCCCCACTCCCGAGGTACCACTACAGGAAAGGAGATGGGGGGAAAGAAACAGAGAGGAAGACCCCAAAGACTCCTATGCTCCCCCCACTATCACCCAGGACTGGTCCACATGGTGCCCCTTCGCAACCCTCAGGGGAGTCCCTCTCTCCAGGGTAACTTACTACTCCACAGTCCTGGAGTGTTGCCTCCTGTTCTCCAGGTCAAGCTTTGCTCCCCATCAGGTTTTCCTGCTGTCCGACTCTGCTGCCGCTGTCCTGGCTTAGGGCCACATACACTGCTGTGTGTAGGGGGTGCTTTACCTTGTGCTAGGGGTTGGAGGCCTGGACAGCCTTGTGCAGTACCTGGGTTTGGTCTGCTCCCAGACCCTCTGTGCAGCAGCATCTGCACTGAGCTGCTGCCCTGTGCTAGCAGCTGTAGATCCGAGCCACCTCAAGCGGTTCCCAGGGTCTCTCACCCTCTGTGCAGTGCCTCCTGCACCGAGCTCCTGGCCTCACTCTGGGGGTTGAGGACCTTAGCCTCCCCAGAGGCTGCAAAGATCCTTCTCCATCCACTGTCCTATGCACCGTGTTTCTGACTGCATGCCAAAGATTGCAGAGCTGAGCTTCCTCATGCAGCTCCCAGGGCCTGGACACTATGAGCCCTGCTGCACACTGAGAGCCTGACCACTGGAGCTGTCCACCACTCTCTGCTGATAGAAGACTTCAGGGGCTCTTCCTGGGCTACTGCTTCAACCTGCTGAGCACCTCTCCTCAGCTCTTCTAAGCCCCACTCTTCTCTTTTCTCTGTCCCTGACACATCCCCCTTGTGCTGGGTGTGTAGCTCCTTTTATATGCTCCAGGGCTCCTCCCCTGAAGTCTTCTGGACCTGACAGTTTGCAATCTTTAATCAGGTCCGGGGGAGCTCTTTTCCCCCTCCCCTCAGGAAAGGGGCGTGATGTTTTTCTCTTGCTGCCCCCTGATTGGTGGATGGACTTTACCAATCAAAATAGCAGGATCTCAAGCCTGGGACTCAACCCAAGCTCTGAAAGCTAAGCCTGCTACATTAGCAAGGCTTTTGATATGGTCTCCCACAACATTCTCACAAGCAAGCTAAGGAAGTATAGTGATGTGTAGATGAAACGAGGGGCATGTTTGCACGACACTTTAAAGTGGGCTAAATGCTTTTGCACCACTTTAAGGGTGTCAGTGTTTGCACACCTTGGTGGCGTATTGTGTATTAATCCCAGCCCCTGTAGGAAATTTGGCAGTGTAATGTGCCTTAAATGACTTAGGGCACAGCAAACTAAAACTCCTTTGAGAAGTTTTAGTTTTCTGTCCCTACAGCCGTGGCGTGAAGCACCAGGCTCTGTGCAGCTCCACAGCTCTGCAGGAAGCCCTGCAGGAAACCTGGCAGCAGTCCAGGAAGGCAGGCTTTGCCCAAGAAAAGCGGTAAGCATGATCTCCCAACACCCCCTCCCCCCGCGCAGAGCCTGCCTGAGCTGCATGGGGGCCTGGTGCCTCCCTCCACAGCTGCAATGCCCCCCCAGGACTGCCTGAACCAGGTGCTTGTGGTGGGTGCCACCTGGGTAGGGGGCCACCACTGCCACAGAAGGAAGCACCAGCCCCCTTCCACCTGGTGCCCAGGGACTGCTCTGCGTGCTCCCCTCCCTGCTGCGAAGAGGCAGGTAAGTCAGTGGGGTGTGTGCACGACATGGGGGGGTTAATTGGCCCTAAATTGAAGCAGTGTTTTTAAAAACCCACCACTTCGATTTAGGACCCCCATTTTGTCTACACACACCCTAGGTTAAATTAATAGACTGTAAGGTGGATAGAAAACTTAATGGATTGTCAGGCTCAGAATGGGGCCATCCGCTTTGGCCACAGGGACAAGATGTGTCAATGGTGTGGCTACATGGAACGACCCTCCCCCACGTGCTGTGCAGCTACAAGCTGCATGCCAGCGTTTGGCAGCTCCACCACAATGCTGTCCAGGACTGCCTGGTGAGGGCCATCCCAGCCACAGCGGGGGAGATCTCCGTGAATCGCACCGTCCTGGGCTGCAAGATCCAGATGTGACCCGACATCGTCATCATGAACGAAGAGGCCAAGAAGGTCGTGATCATGGATGTAACCATCCCCTTTGAGAACCGGTGCCAAGCCTTCACTGATGCCTGGGCTCACAAGCAGGAGAAGTATGCTCCACTGGCCGATATCCTAAGAGGCCGTGGCTATGACATGATGGTCGACACACTCATCATGGGAATGCTCAGAGCCTGGGACCCCAGCAACGAGAGCATTCTGCATGCCTGCTGCATCTCCCGCTGCTATGCCAAGCTGATGCACTGTGTCATGGTGTCTGACACCATCCATTGGTCCCATGACATCTATGTGGAACACATCACGGGCCACCACCAGTATTCCGACCCCATGAGATGAACCGCCACTGGACCGGACCCAGAGGGGATGGCCTGAACCCCCCACTCTGCACTAGATGGACTTTCACTTTGAAAGGATTCTTCAGCAATGGAAAACCCTGCTCTACCTGAAGAGGACCCCCGTGATGAGGCTCTATATGTACTGAGACACTTTCTTTGAACCACTTCCTCCACCATTGCAGACCATTGTAACAGGTTTGTGTGTATCTATCTTCTTTCTCTCTCAGCCACCCCTGGGCTTAGTTGTCTAACATTGTATCTCCTGTATCCTAGTGGCATACTGGGGTTCATTAGTAGGAGTGTTTCCAGCAGATTGAGGAAAGTGATTCTTCCCCTCTGTTTGGCACTGGTAAGGCTACATTTGGAATACTGGGTTCAGTTTTGGGCTCTCCACTACAGAAAAAATGTGGACAAATTATAGAGACTCTGGCAGAGGGCAACAAAAATGGTGAGGGGGCTGGGGCACATGACTTCTGAGGAGAGGCTGAGGGAACTGGGCTTATTTAGTCTGGAGAAGAGACGGTGAGGGGGGTGAATTTAACAGCAGCCTTCATCTACCTGAAGGGTGGTTCCAAAGAGGATGGAGCTAGGCTGTTTTCAGTGGTTGAAGATGACAGAACAAGGAACAAGGTTCTCCGGTTGTTGCAAAAGAAGTTTAGGTTAGACATTAGGAAAAACTGTCTCACTAGGAGGATAGTAAAACACTGGAGCAGGTTTTTCAAAGAGGTTATGGAATATCCACCCTTGGAGGTTTTTAAGACCTGGCTAGACAATGCCTTGGCTGGGATGATCTAGTTGGGGATGGTCCTGCTTTGAGCAGGGGACTGAACTATATGACCACCTGAGGTCCCTTCCAACCCTAATTTTCTGTGATTCTATGTACATAATAATGGATTTCATATTCCTCGCTTAGTTTAATTTTTTGTTTCAGCTAAGCTTTCCTCAGGCTTTGCCTTTAAATATGTGTTTGGACAAAGTGGATTATTTTATTGTGGTTTGTTTTATTTTTATTATACTAATAGATATGTTCTCAAGATTTTGTATTTCAGCACATAATCCAAACTTTGAACAATTATCTAGATTAATTGAGGACTTTCTATCCATTGCCATGGTTTGTTGGATGTTTTCCCCAATACACTAATATCTCAGAAAATGGCTCCATTTTACTGTTTTAGAGAAAACTGAAAAATCAACTCATTTTATTAGCATATGGCTGTCATCTACCTAAATGGGCCTAGTAATCCTGGGTACCCAAGTGAGACTCCATAAGCAGCCTAATTTTTAAAAAGTACTATACACCAAACCTTTGAAAACCCAATTCCTCTAAGGTAAGTTAGTGCCCAAAATCACTAGGCACTTTGAATTACTTGGCCTGAAAAATTCTTTGAAAATATTTCATACTGTCTGAATTTTTTTGCTTTCATTGGGTAGTTTTGTAACTTTTGTATATTGAATCAACACATGTAAAACTTTTTAAAGCAAATTCAGTTTCTATCCTTATCAGTGGTCTCAAGAGTATCTCAGTGAAATGGATTTAAAGACGGTTCAGTGCAACAACTAAAATAGATCCCAAGATATGAACATTGGTTAAATATACAATAGCTGTTTCCTATAGCTCTAAATTAGATGGTGTAAACTATATTATATTTCTTTGGAAAAAGTGTTCTTACCAGTGTCCATCAGAATAGGGGAAAATAAAAGTGAAAAGGCTTGTAAGTATTCTAAGCCAAGGACAACTTTCAAAATGGGCAATTAATTTAAAGAGATGTGAGCTAAAGAAAATAAATAAAATACAATTCAGTTAATCTCCAGAATAAAATAGATTCTATACATTCCTTACCTTCCTGTAAGATTTAGGAGAATATTAAATAGCAAGCTTCTTTCCTGGGGAAAAGATGAACTACACCCATTTTGGCAGTCTTGCTATGGTCTGGATAAATGGATAGTTGTGTTTTTGAGAAATTACAATCAAAGGTCAGTGAAAAAAGAAACAGACATGTAAAGAAAATCTTACAAACAACCAAATAAAGAACAGCTTTAAAGAATGAAAGGGAGTTTAAAATATTTCAGGTAAACAGGTATGAATTAAGAGACTTTAAAAGTCTTCTTTAGCATATTTATTATGAAGAATTTATAAAATGTTATGAAGGCTTCTAAGTGATGTTGTATTAGTTATTAAAGGTTTCATAGTTCAAGCATCATTGTCTCCCGTGCGAACACACATTTTTTCATTACCTTACAATTGTCAGGACTTCCTGTATCAGCACATCATGAACTCATCAGTGGCTAAGGCTATTGTGGATAATCTTATTTATTTTACCACCACCCTGCAGAATAATCGCATTATGGGCCTCTCAAGGGCTTATCACCTTGAATCCTCCAAGTACCTAAACTGTATGTATTGTATATGTGATGTATCTAGCTATACTAAACTTCTCTCTCATCTCATCTCTTTCCTTTATCCTGAAAATGCTTGCATAAAGATATCTAACAATTTATTCAGAGTAATTGTTTTTAGATGTATATACTTCAATTATGATTGCAGGTATATGACCTGAACTATGACTAATCAAAGAAAACTTGAACAATAAGCAACAAATGATAAGGAGTAAACAAGGAACAAAGTTTAAAATGAAGATTACCTTTTTCCATAAGAAAAAAATTAAGAAGAAAGTTATACATTATTTTCCCAGTTATAATTTTAAAAATAATAGTCTGTTTCTTTGGGATCGGTTAAAGTTATCCCTAATTGGTCGCGGCTATACATGCAATTAATATGCAACAATAAACTATGGTGCATATTGTGCGGGAATTTATTGTTCCTGGGTGCCACATGTGAAAGTGCATCTGGGACTGCATTGAACTGGGTTGGAGCAGCCCCAGCTGGCAGGCAACCCATGACAGTCAGCCTGCCAGCCCGGGGCTACTCCAACCTAGTTCAACATGTTACAAAGGGGCTGGCAGGGGCATGAGGATACTTCTGTGGGGGGGCTAGTTGGCAGGGAGCCCCTACACTGAAACACTCTTTTGCCCCAGCCATCTGGGTCAGCATTGCCATGCACTGAAAAACTCTGCAGTAGCATAGTACTTGTATTTACAAGCACTGTGCTACAGCTGAGTTTATTAGTTTACGGTGGCAACACATGTAGACACTGAGATGTTTACTGCAGAGCTAATTAGTCAGCTTTGCAGTAAATGTCTAGTGTAGACATGCCCACTGGCACATACATTGAATTGAGCTTCAGCCCACAAAAGCTTGTGCTGCTTTATATCCATCCACACACACAGGTTAGTCTAAACTGCAAATTAACCCTGTTTCCTTATGGAAAAACAAACAAACATCAAATCTGCATGTGCCTTGTCAATAAGAGACGGTAAGAAAAGAGGCATTGTTTTCCTCCAAGCATCTCTTTTTGTATTACCAGAACAAGACAACATTACTCACCTATTTGAATGATGTGCCACTGAGACACTGAAAGAAACTTACTGGAGCACTGATAATCATTTTAGACAGTTCTGAGGTAACTTGGGAGGATTGGAAGCATGAAGAAAATTAAATATAATGTAAATCATATTAAGAAAAATAAAGATGGGAACTTTAAGTTACAGGCCTGTAAATCTAATTTATTTTCTTAATCAAATAATGAACATTAACAGGAGAAGCAAAAGAAAAAAAAAACCTATCATTAAATATCTGCAGGAGAATGAAAACCCAGGCTGACAATATGCTTTTATAAATATCTTGGAAAATAATCTGCCAAATTCAAAAGCTCCATATACCTTGATTTTCAAAACTAGAATGGACAAAATACTAGAAAAAGTTATTAGGAGCACAATAGACTGCTTATTCTATTTCTCTCCTTTTCTACTGACTATACTTCAGAATCATGGTTAAAGGACTTTTGAATTAACCAAGGCCAAGGCATGTTATTCAGACAATTCTGTTTTCACTATTACACAGTTTACAAACCTAGCATTTAATGAAAGCTAGAGGTTAATTTATATCAAATATATTCATATTTATTCATATGACCTCTATTTCCATCCACTAAAGCTAACAGCTCCTTTTGCAAACTTCTGAAGAAAACACCCATATGTACATATCTTTAGGAAATGCATCACATATGTCTTTACAGACTCAAATATATTTTGGATACTAACCATACAATAATAAATATAATAATTATAGACAGATTAATGCATGGGCCTGTGGGACCTGGGCCCAGGTGTTCCAGCCAATCAGTGGCTTCAGATGCCTGGGGTCCCTAAGGAGCAATGGGTTTTCCCTTGCAGGTGGGCAGCATTCCAGCCTGCAGGAGGTTCTGCTTGGGACTACCAGCGGGAAGCCCATATCTGCCCTCACCCCACCCATCTCTGCTGTGCTCTGGCCATGGTGGGGGAGATAGGAAGCAGGGAGGAAAGGTAGGCATGTGTCACCCCATCCTCGACCCATTTGGGTCCGCCCAGCTTCCCCTGAAGCCCACCCCGCCCTTGGCAGTGGCAGCACCAGGAGGGGAAAGAGCCCCTTCCCTTGCTAGAGTTCCTGCTGGGGTGTGGGTGGCCTCCTCATGCACTCCCTGCTCCAGCCTACCTGCCCTGCCATCCACATGCCCCCTAAACCCTCCCCACCCCCAGCACCACTTTCAGGACATGCACATGTTTGAAAAAAAATAACCCTTTACTTCTGAAACAACACCCACCTCCATCTCTCCCCCATCAACCAATAGAACCCCCTCCCCCCTCAACCAACAGAGCCCCTCCACCACCCTCCCCACCCACCACCAACAAAAAACCTTCTTATAATTGGAAAACTGTGTACAATCAGAAAACTATTTACAGTTGGAAAACTATTTACTATATTTCTGGTTTTTGAGCCCAGCATAGGGGACTGTGGAAGCCTAGGGACACAGCTGGGTATAGGTGCCCAGCACCCTAGCCTTGGCACATACCCCTGTGGGTCAAGGAGCCACAGTGACCACAGTGGGTGGTGGCATATAGCACAGATGGGTCTTTGGGCACATGTTGTAGAGGAGAATGTCGGGGCTGGGTCCAGGTGGGTGGCATCAGGTCTGGAGCAGGGGCTGGGCCAGGGGGTCTGGTAGGCAGGAGGCACCTGAGGACCTGATCCCAGGGCCAGGCAGGGAACTGGATCAGGGCTGGGCAGTGGGGGATATGGAGATGGCCACCAGGCCCAGGAGGGTGTCCAAGGCCTTGCAGATGGTGTCCCCATGCTGCTGGAGCAGATGTAGGTGCTCCCACTCCAGGGCCTCCACTTGGGCCCAGTGGTCCTGCTGCACCTGGTCCCATGCCTGCACCAGGCCACATTTTCTGCCCACCAGGCCTTCTCCCATGCCTCCCACTCTCCCATGAATGCCACTACCCACTAGAGTAGGAGGGCCCTTGGTGCATCACTGTTGCAAGCAGCTCATGTAGAGGGCTCCAATACTGAGTCATGGTGACCTGGAGCCTACAAGCCCAGTTAGGAATAGTGGGCTCTCCCCGGGGTCCAGATGTTGGCCCTGAAGAGGCAAGAGACAGAGGCTATTTGTGAGATTCTGCAACATTTCAGAGATAAGATGCTCTGCACAAGGGCCCATGTGCTTCCCGGCTTCAGATCAGGGGTCAGTCATAAGTAGGTGTGCAGGGAACATGATAATCTAGCCGGGCAGGCCAAGGACTTGGTGGCTGCCACTCAAGCTCCCCATCCCCACTTGCTCCCCTGAGCCTGGCAGCCCACTGGGTGCTGGCCACAGGCAGCCTGCCTCCCCTGCTCTCTTCCTAAGGTGGCCCAGGCCAAGCTGCTGGCTGCACCTACTGCCACATCTACAAACCCTTCTGCCCCCCTCTCCCCCTGTAGGCCAAACACTCTGCCACAAAACCACCAAGTCCACAGCTCCCAGTCTCAGGGAGTGTGGAGCTCCCAGACAGCTGGGTTGAGGGACTGGCTGCACCCCCACCCTCCCCTCAGGGGGCCTCTGTGGACAGGTGCCCCGGGGCAAGCATCTCTGTGCTGCCGCTCTGCACTGAGCATGCCCCTGCTACACAGATGGTGCCCCAGGCAGTGCATAATGAGCTGTTTGTGCAGGCTTAAGGCGGTACATGAGTCACTGTGTCCTGCTC
>NW_005842388.1:1127839-1132648 GCF_000455745.1 Alligator sinensis
TGCCCTGGGTACACCCAAGTTCCTGGTGCAGGACCCTGAACTATGACAGCAAGCTTAGGCTGCCCCATAGCTTCAACACCTTCCTCAGGGTGTGAGAGTTCCATGTGTGCACAGCTGCAGAGACACGGGCTGGTCAATAAAGTTCTGAACTGTGTCTTGCCTCTCTGCATGTTGGGTGGGGGGAGAACTTGGGGGCATGAGAGTGCAGCCTGGTGAGGCAGGGCACGGGGGCAGGGGCTGGGACCAGGGGCAGGGGCAGGGGTGGGAACTGGGAGGGCTCTTCCCTCAGTGTGGGACTTACCATGTGTCCAGGGCTGGTGAGGCTGGAGGCTTGGCATGGGCTTCCCCATCAGCATGGGTGACTGGCTGTGCCTGGTGTCCAGGGACTGCAGGGTGCTGCAGGCCAGTGCCTGGGCAGGGCACCCCTGGGGAGGAGCTGGTGCTGCTGGTAGCTGGCACTGACATGACTGGCTGCACCTTGTGGCTGGGGCTGAGGCTCAACAGTTGTCATGGCAGGTGCTGGCCTGGGCTCCCCGAGCTGCTGGTGGAGCTGCCAGTGGATGCAGCATCCAGGGAGGAGAATGGGGTGGGGTGCTGAAGGCCTGAGGGCCCCTCCTCTGGTAATGTGTCACTGGAGGTGTCAAAGTGGGGCGGGGGCTTAGGTAAGCTGCCCCTGCTGGTGATAGTTGCAGGGGTGGGTGTAGTCTGGATCCCAGGGCACCAAAATATGTGTCAGTTCCTGCATAAAGCCATGGTCTTACAGGCACAACTGGACTGACTATTGTAGTCAGTTATGGACATCCATTGTGCCCGCAAAGCCTTGACTTTCATGAAGCACTGCCACACTGACTGGGAGTGCCCTTGCTCCCACATCCCTTCTGACAGGGCATCATAAATGTGGGCATTTGAGTGCCCACCCTTCATGAACTGCCTCTACACTTTGGCACCACCCCAGAGTGCTACAAGGTCACCAACCTCCTCTCAGTCCAGCTTAGGACCTCAGTGGTTGGCACAGGCATTCACACATAGGAGGGGTGAGGGCTTGATGGGGAGGAACCTGATGACATTGTGTCCCATACCAGGTCTCTGGGCCCCCACACAACTGTTCCTGTGATAGTGGCCCTGGAGAGCTGGTAGCAGTGCCCAGCACAGGGGCACAGCCAGGGACTGGGAGCCAAGCAACAGAGGCACTTCACCACAGAACCTGCAAACACAGGAGATACTCTGGGGGTGAGCAGCAGCAGGGAGCAGGTGCTGGCACTGCTGCCAAGGACAGCGAAGCAGCAGCCCTGTGGGGATACCATTGATGGCCAAGGGGTACAGCAAGCTGCAGTCCTTTGCAACATCACCTGTGGCCAAGCAGCAGCTGTGGAAAGGAGACAGGCTAGGCACAGGCACTCTGTGGCCTGTCTGGGGGGCACATTAAGCTGGCACTGTTTCCAGGGAGTGCACAGGCTCTAGCAGACTTCTGTGCAATGTGCCCCAAGGCACAAAATGGCTGCAGGCTTTTATAACCCTGCAGCTAGGGTCTGCCAGAGAGCAGTCCAGCCCTGGAGTAGGAGAGGCAGCCAGCCAGGAGCCCTGGGCCTGGGCTCAGGCCCCACAGTGACTGGGTCATATCTACACATGCATTACTGCACATTAACTTATCATAACTAAATTTGATACCTGCATTTGCAGATATCAGATTTAGCCATGATTACTCATTTTTACTGCACAGTAAGGGTGCACACATTTTGACAAGTGCCTGTACTGCGCAGTAATTTAGGTTATGTACCATAATGTCTTGTGTAGATGCACACTAAATTTACTTTTTGGGAAAGATAACTTCAGAAAAAAGGGGAGATGCTCAACATTCTTAAAGGATTGTCCTCTAATTGTAATAGGGGGAGGAACAGCTGATTGGTTTCATGTGGGTTGGTAAAGGATCTTGGTTTTGTCAAGTCAACAGTGAGTCCAAGCATTTCAAAGAAGCAATGAAGAGTGACCTGAAGCCCTTGAATTGAGTGGGCACACATCACACAAACATCGGTTTATTAAAGATCAATAATGGTGGTGTTGGTTATCTTGGGTTTGGAATGTAACTGGTTGACGCTAAAGAGATTCCTATTCATGTGATACAGGATGCTTACTCTAAATAGAAGTCTAGCAACAAGGTGCAGAGTAGCTGTGATATAAATGGAAAAAGTGTTGGTGCAATTGCACATCCTTGCTTGACTCCAGTTCTAATAGTGAAGGGGTCAATTTCTGAGCCGCCGGTTAGGATGGTTGCTGTCATGGCATCACAAAGTAATCTGATAACGGTAAATAATTTTTGCAGGCATCCAAACCTCATTAAGATCTTCCATACGGCCTCTCTGTTAATTGAGCCAAAGGCCTTAGTCAGGTCAAGGAAGACCACGTAAAGATCTTGGCATAGCTTGCAAAACTTCCCCTGCAGCTGTCTAACAACAAAGATATCTATTGTACCTGTGAATGGTATGGAATTATATTTAGACTCAGAAGCTCCTCAGTGAGGAAAATGAGTACATTGAGGAAAACGAGAATGAAGATCTTTCCAGCTAATGCCAGGAATGCTATACCATGATAATTGCTGTAATCTGATCTATTTCCTGTCTGAATATGATAATGGTTTTCACATCTCCCAAGTCACTGTGAATCTGTTCATGTTTCTAGATTTTCATAATTATGATATGTAGCTGGTGAAAAAGCTTTTTCCCACCTTGTTTATAAATCTCAAATGCTATTCCATCGGCATCACATGCTTTGTTGTTCTGCATCTGCTTAATGGTTTTCAAAGCTGCTTGATAAGTTGGTGGATCTGCAAAGTAAATCCATAATGGGGTATTGTGGAATAGCTTTGATGACATTGTCCTTGATATTACAATTTCAGTTATTGAAAGAGCTGTTTTCGTGGTGTATTGATGTTGGAGCTGTCATTAAGGAGTGTTATTTCTGTTTTCAGAGTGTGCTTGGCCCATGGATAGCTTTGGTTGTAGTAAAGAAACTACACATTGTGCCTGTTGGTAAACTTTTGAATCTATTTTGTTTTGTCCTTCCAACACTTGTTCTTTCACTCTCAAATTTTCCTCTGGGTCTTGGCTTCAGTGTGGTGATAAATGTCTTGCTTCTATCTGCCAAGTTTTGAAGGCTTTCTTCCAGTCTTTAAAGGCTATCCTTTTCCTGTCACTTGGTAAGAGCTTGAATTTCCTATTATTGAACCAGTCCCCATGTTTCTTTGTAGAGAAGTCTAGATATTCTTTGCATGTCTCATGGATGCTTTTATCTGGGAGGTCAGAGAATTTCTCACTGAGGCACTGCTGGAGATGATAACTTTTTAGCAGGGTCTTTCAAGCACTCAGTATTGAAACTCGTTCTTAGCTGCTTCTTTTGTTTACATTGTTTTGGGGCAAACAGACATGACAGAACATATTAAACAATGATCCATCCAACAACTGTCTGAAATAACCACCTAGCACCCCAGAGGAGTGGTCATAACTTCCCCTCATGATTACGCCTGGGCAATATCCCTACTCTGACTCCCTGTGGTCTGGCCTTGGTTTCTCTTCTGCCACACCTTATTTTTAAGTCTCTATATTTATATATTATGAGGCTGCTTTCAGAAACCAGAGTTAGGCCTTTGGTGCTTGCTCCACCCTGATCATCATCATCAAGCTGCCAGTCTTCTTTGATCTTTGCATCCTCAATGAAGTAGGGTTTCAGGCCCACTCTCACAATCTCACTGAGGACTTTTATTTTTATTTTTGAATTGCTAAGTCTTCAAACCTTACTTTCAACATTGCTGCCATGGATAACCCAACCAGAGTATTATGTTTCCAGTGGCATCATTCTCAAGGTCAAACCTCTCCACCACACAAACACAAACGTCTCCACCCTCTCAAGGAATTAAGGGATTAGGTACCAGAGACTAACTTTAGCTCACTGCAAGATAACGTGTGTCTATGGACAGCTGTCACAGGACATATTGGAAGGCAAACTATAAACATGTTATATTTTTGTTCAGTCAGTCTTTTCTGACTCATGTGGAGATTAGTTTGTTTTGCCTACAATTCAATAATTCTTCACTCCCATGTGTAACTCTTAGTTAAACAAGAATATTAGCAAACCCTATGCAGTTTGCAATGTGATTAGGCATGGAGTATTATTTTGAATTTCAAGTGGATCCCCAAACAAAGTCTAACATGCTGTGCATGCTAAAAAGGTTCAAGTGTTTCGATTGGCATTCATTACTTTTTTCAATAGAAAAAGTTTTTATTTTGTTTTAATCATTCTTGTTTTTCTACCATATTTACTTGAATTTAAGATGACTCTGAATTCAAGACAACCCCCCAAGAATTAGTTTATATACATGAAGAATTTATAAATTTGCATAATTTTCCATGTATACAGTCTAATTATTGGAGATTTAAGTCCTCCCTCCTACCACTGAAACAGGGACCAGTAGTATGGGAAGGTCAAGGAGATTGGCCCATGCTTGTGCCTGCCCTCCTAGCATCTCTGTCCCCCTCCTCAGCCTCTGCTCCCTCACTTTCCCCAGCCTCTGCTCTCTCCCTTACCTCCCCAGACTCTATTCCCCCTCTTCCCCACAAGCCTCTACCTCCCAACCTCTGTTTTACACCAGCAGACTCCATCTCTGTTCTAGCCTGGGACACTGATCATGGAGCCCAGCCCCAGCCCCTGTAGCAGCAGGTGTGCTGCATGCTGCTTCTGTGGGGCTGAGCTGGCACTGTGCTCAGTGGCTCAGGCTGTAGCATATACAAATCCTATTGGAATAGAACAAAGGTAAGG
>NW_005842388.1:1132733-1152726 GCF_000455745.1 Alligator sinensis
CACAGCAGCCACATTCCTCCCTACCCCACCACCTTTGTACATGATTCTGAGACAAGCAGCTTACCCCCCCCATGTTATATGGGTGGGGTGTGTGTGTGTCTGTGGGGGTGGGGGGGATTGCCTTAAAATCAAGTAAATATGGGTATTAGGAAACAGCTCACATTTCAGATTCCCCAGAGTACAGAATTTTTTCAAAGACATTTATTTTTCCTTGTACTGTAATTCATTTAAATGTTAATTGTTACCAACATTCTCTCATTTTTCTCTAACAGTGTGGCGGAAAACTTATCGTATTGAGATGAGATTGATGGGATGTGTTTCCTCCTTGTACCACCTACATTTTTTTTTGTTAGTATGTACCAACATTTTTGTATCAATTAAATGCAGAATGTTCCACTAATATACTTATAGTGTTAGCAATTTTACACATAACTGCATAATGCAATGTCAGTCCTAGTTTTTTTTTTTTTTTGCTGTTTTTTTTTTTTACATATTATTTACATTGTAGCAGACATTCCTTATCTACATATCAGTTAAGTAGACAAACCACTTAAGTGCATAGGAACTCTCTGGCCCATTGTCTACTTTCTAAGGGAATTATACTCCTTTTAACTGCATAGCTGGTGACAAGGAACATCAATTTAAAGGCTTTTCAGGTATCCTTGAACTGACCTATGTCCTGTTGAGTTCAAGGTTACTGTTAGAGGCAAAAAACACTCTAAGAAGCAAGATAAGAAACTTAAATGAGGTGCAAAAAGCTTAGGAAAAGCTGTTCTTGTAGCCAATTTACATTGCATTTGCACATTTGGGGTGACTGATTCACCTTTTTCAGACCTGAGGTTATTCATTTAAATGAAACACACTGTATGAAAATCAGCTATATTAAGTTTGCTAAGTCAAGTACTCAGAAGGTAGGAAGTTCCAGAATTAAGTTTACTGGGCAATTTTGTTCAGTCTCTTTACCCATTCTTTGATTCTATTTTTTTCCACAGGACATCCAGCTCAGGTAAAGTTATTTGACTTTACAGCAAGGCCCCGAGCTGAGCTAAGTTGCCACCTGAGGACAGGATGAGAGTATATTAATCAGCACAAGGAGCTCATAATTCAAAGAGGATAGAATTGTTGGAGATTTTGGCTGCTAAGCCCCAAGAATTTTTTTAAAGAATAAGTAAGATATATGCTTTTAAAAAAAATAAAAGATTCTACCTAACCAAAATTGATTAAAATATTGTGGACACATGCCTGTCACAGACACATTTAAAGTCAATGCCCCTGCCAAATTTTAAGTCAACGCTCCAATGTATGTATTAGATCTTTCTAAAAATTATTCTAAGATTCTTTTTTTTCCTAAAAAAGCACAGTAATGTATTTTTCTGCAGCAAGCTCAAGGTGCTGTGATTGGTCTGTTGCCTTCGGAACCCTGTTCTGGCCCGTATACATCTCTGGCCACCTGGTGCACCTGCTACCATTAGGCAACTGGGATGTAGATGGTCTTGCCTAGGGCTTAGATGCCTGAAGCACATGTATAGTCCAGGCCAGTTCCCCAAGGAGCAAGGGGTACGAAGGTACCTAGCATCAGAACTGGAGTTGGGAGCCATAGCCAAAGTTAGAACAGACCAGGATCAGACACTGCAGCTGGGGACAGAGTAAGCCAAGGGTTAACCAGGATCAGAAGCCAAAAGTCAGAAGTGAAGGTCAAACCTGAGCCAAGAACTGAGAACCTGGGGCCATGAAGGGGGGTTAGACCCCCTTCCCCATGGCTAAACCCCAGTTCCCTTGAGTACAAAGCTGCTCTGCTTTGCCCTTATAAACTTACTGAAAGTTACTGCTGGCTGCAACTGTGGACTACAAATCCCAAAGACACCTGGAAGTAGAAAGTGGAAGTGGTGAGCAACCCTGCAGAGTCTTGCTTTTGTGATTCTGGACTGCAAATCCCAGAGACCTCAGGGGCAGCAGGAAGAGGAAGTGAATAAACATTCCATGCTGGCTACATGCCAGAGAGCTGTGATCTGCCCGCTTCCTTCACCCTCCCACCGACTTCTGGCCTGAGCCATTGCAGGCATATGGCTGCATTTTCTGAATCAAAAGTGAGTGTGTCTCCAGTTGTTTCTCAATTGAATCTCTGCAGTTTAGATTGACTTGCACAGATTGAATCAATTCAGACTCAGGCTTTTTGACTGTCTGTACTTATTCTTAAAGGCTCTATGCTGCTTCCTGGCTTCCCCCTATTTTGTCAGAGGGTAGGAACCCTGTTGCATCTTCCTAAACTCATTTTCTGAAATGGCTAAACTATTTTGGTTAAACATTCCAGAAGGAAAAAAAGTCATCTTGAGACACCCAGCCTTAAAACTTAATCAGATTACAGGAAGTACCAGATAACCTTAACAACAGGCAGCTTTAGCAGTTCTAATAGGCAATTCTAGCATAATTGTATATGTTATCCACCTCAAAAACATTAAGGATATACACACAAAACATACTGCAATTTGAAATTCAAACTGTCATTAAATTACTACAGAACCTTCATTTGCTGTTTTATTTTCCTTCAGAATTATATTAAGACTTTTCATAGATTTCATAGACATTAGGGCTGGAAGGGACTTTGAAGATCATCAAGTCCAGTCCTCTACCCCAGGGGCAGGAAGTCAGCTAGGGTCAAAGGATCCCAACAAGATAAGCATCTAAGCATTTCTTGAATGAGTCCAGAGTAGGTGCCTGCACCACTTCTGGAGGGAGTCTATTGCAGGTCTTGGGGACTCGAACAATGTTTTCTTATGTCCAACCTAAAATAGTCTTGGAGGAGTTTATGACTGTTGGTCCTTGTTTTTCCTTGGGGTGCTCTGGTGAACAGACGTTCTCCCAGATATTGATGTACACTCCTTATGTACTTATAAGCATCCCCTGAGCCTACGCTTTTCCAGACTGAAGAGTCCCATGGCTTTCAGCTTCTCTTCATAAGGCCTATTCTCTTGCCCTCTGATCATGCGCCTGGCTCTCCTCTGGACTCTCTAAAGCTTTTCGACATCCTTCTTGAATTGTGAAGCCCAGAATTGGATGCAGTACTTCAGCTGCAGCCTCACCAAGGCTGAGTACAGTGGGAGGATGACAGTCTGAGATTTACTTGAGAAGCATCTATGGATTCAAGCCAGGGTTTTGTTTGCTTTACCAGCTGTGACATCGCATTGGTGGCTCATGTCCATCTTATGGTCAATCATGACCCCCAAGTCTCTTTCAGCTGTGGTGCTAGCAAGGGTAGCACTGCTGAGCCTATACATATGCTGCAGGATCTACTTTCTGCCCTTTCTTGAAGATGGGTACCACATTGGCCTTCTTCCAGTCTTCAGGTACTTCACCTGAGTACCATGAGTTTTTGAATATTTTTGCCAATGGTTGGTCTATAACACCTGCTAGCTCCTTGAGTACTCTAGGATGTAATCTGTTAGGACCAGCTGACTTGAAGGTGTCCAGCCTCTTGAGGTGATCCTTTACTAGATCAACACTGATGCTGGGTATAAATACACCCACACCCTGGCAGTCTTGCATCTTGCTAGGCAGGGTGGTCCCATTGGACTGATGAAAGACCGACACAAAGTACCCATTATGCAGATTGGCCTTTTCCTGGGTGTCAGTTATCACAGGAAGCTGTCCTGTTCAGTTCACCAGGGGTCCAATGTTACCTTTCCTTTTTTTCTGACTCCCTACAGATCTGAAAAAGTACTTTTCATATCCTTGATATGTGTGGCCAGATGGAACTCAGTTGCAGCCTTGGCTTTCCTGATCTGCTCCCTACAGGTACAGACCAGTGCTGAGTACTCCTCCTTGGCGGTAATTCCATCCTTCCATCCTTTATAAGTCTCTCTTTTGAGGCGTAGGAGATCCTCAAGTTCCCTTCTGAGCCAAGCGGGTTGCTATGCCTTTTTTCTACCCTTCCTCTGAGATGGAATGGCCATACCTTGTGTTGTCAGGATCGCTCCCTTGAGAAGCCACCACTCCTCTTGGACTTCTTTTCCTATCGAGTCATGGTCCCTTAGGGCCTCAACAATAAGCCTCCTGAGCTTGTCAAAGTCAGATTTCCTGAAGTCAAGGACTTCTGTATTGCTGACTGACTTGCCAGCTTTACAATGTATAATAAAGGTGATCAGCTTGTGGTCACTATCACCCAACTTTCCACTGATTCTTAGGTCACTGACTAGGTCATCCCCTTTGGCCAGTACCAGGTCCAGCAATGCCTTACCTCTTGTCAGCCCATAGACTTATTGAGTCAGGTAGAGCCGGTCCATGCATGTGAGGAAGCTTTGCAACTGATCAAATTTGACTGAGTGCTCTTCCCATGAGATGTCCAGGTAGTTAAAGTCTCCCATGACAACCATGTACCGAGAGTGTGCAGCCTCAGCCAGTTCCCTGGTGAATTCCTGGTCCTTCTCTTGTTTCTGGTTAGGAGGTCTCTAGTAAACTTCTACCATGATGTCCCCTGTGCCACTTTCCCCATGTATTTTAACCCAGAGAAACTCCAGTCATCCTTCCTGGGTACCAATGTAAATTTGCAGGGATATGTAGCTGTCCTTGACATAGAGAGCTATACCCCCACCCCTTTTATCTGCACAATCTTGCCTGTACAGGGTATAGCCATCTATACCTGTGGCCCAGTCATAGGTGGAGTCCCACCAGGTCTCTGTTATCTCTATGAGGTAATAGTCATTCTTGTTTAGCAGGAGGACCAGTTCCTCCTGTTTATTCCCCAAGCTCCTGGTGTACAGGCAGGTAAGTGTCCCATTGCGGGACCCTGCCTTCCCTACAGATTGTTCCGGGGCTAGGGTACGGGTGGGTTCCCTTACATGCCTTAGCCTGCTGGATTTACAAAGGTTGCCCAGTGGGCCTGCAGTGGCGGTAATCACCCCAACCCCAGGCAGGCTTAGTTAAAAGCCTGGTTGAGCAGGTCAGCCAGCCTCTTTTTAAGAGGACCAATTGCACCTGTAAAATTAATAAGTCAAAGCAAAGCAATTCATTGTAAAAACACATTCACCAATACTCAAGATTACTGAAATTAGTTCATAGTCATAAAACTCCTGTGGTGTGATATGTGGCAGGAAGAGAAATTAGCTGGTAACTTGTCAAAGATAACCTTCTAGAAAAAGTGTTCTCAATTTCCTCTTAAGAGAAAAGAAGTTCCAGTTTTGCAGTGGCCTTAAATCATAGTTTTAGATCTTTATGAAGGATCTAAGCTTCACCCTTTAGAATAAAAAATAATAGCAAAAGCAGCTACCTCACTTTCATCTCCCATACTTCTCTTTATTTTGCCTCACCTGTTTCCCCCTCAGGAAATGGAACACTTCAAGTTACTGTAGGACTTTAGCTGTACTGTTAGAAAGATCTCAAAAATCCTTTTATAATTTAAATTACCAATTTAAAATAAAAAAATTCCTTGCTTCAGTCCTACTTTTGCACTTAAAAGTTGCAATCTGAGAAACAACCAATATTGATCAAGGCCCAGATTCTATTCCATCTTTGCAATATCTAAGTTTTTATATTCTGTTGATCCAAAAATTGTCTCTCAGCTCTGGAATATGCGCCTATCTCAATGTGCAAACTAATGTACTAATGATCTCATTCCAGCCTGCGGAGATGCATAGCTGTAACATTCTGGCAGCAGGTGACCCTATGTGACTTCAGACATCCTTTATTTTTCCTGGGAGGGGCAGAAGGGTGATTTGGGAGGTGGGAGGGGTGTTCCAAGTGGCATGGGAGGGTTCTTTTTCCCTCCTCCCCAGTCTATACTATGGCTAAAAAGCCAGTGAGCAGGGCAGGCGTGGAGCAGACTGGCAGCTCTTAACCACACTGCTGCTCATACTACTTAACTCACTTTAACACAGACTAACATTCCATAGCATATGATACTATTTGAAATTTTGATCTGTTACTAAAATTGTCCTGTTTTCTCCTGTGCACTAGACCATTCCACTTTTTGTGGACATTTCTGGGCAACTGATGGATGCACAAGACAAAGTAAGCTGATCAAGTACTTTAAATAACAGCCTCCCATAAGGAAGTGTTCTTACTCTGACTCTCTTCAACATGTATATAAGCAATATAACTGTTACCTCTTCAAGGAAATTTGCATATGCCAATGACCTGGCACTAACCATACATTCAAGAACCTTCAAAGATATTTGAAGACACACTGAAGTTAGACCTCTCAATAATGGCAGAATATTTCTGCAAGTGGAGGCTCCAACCAAACCCAACTAAGATCGTCAACTCAGCATTTCACCTCACCAACCACAAAAGCACATGTTCATCTCAACATCACTTTTTGCAGAGTCAAATTACAACATGATATAACTCCCTCCTACTTAGGTGTGACATTCAACTTCACCTTAACATTTCTTAATCATCTTTGAAAAATAGCTGTTAAGATTAAGAGTTGGGTGAATATAGTTTGAAAACTCACCAGAACAACCTAGGATGCCATCACAGGAATACTCCACACCTCTGCTATGGCACTGGTCTTCTCAACAGCCAAGTACTATACAACTATCTGGACTGCTAGCACTAATACCAAATGCATGCAGTTAAATTCTGTAATGCATACTATCACCAGAACCCTGAAATCAATTCAGTGGTTACCACTGCTGATCAATGTTGCTCCTCCAGGCATTCTCTGAGATGAAGCCACATAGAGAGGTCATCCACATGAATGACAACCCATACCTCCCCATCCATAGAGGTTTAAAGAACCTCCCAGCTCACCACTCAGTCTCTCAGGAACCTTTGGGACACATGTACAAGCCCTTGTAGGACACAACAGTGCAGCAGCTTGGAGGCAGGCATGGATTGAAACCACCATTTGGAAAAAAAATCTAATTTCAGACCCAACAATAAAGGCTTCTTGTTGTGAGCTTCCACAGAAAACATGGAAGGTTCAAAAACAGATCTGAACTGGGCATGGCCACTGCTGTGACTTTATGCACAAATGGTGTACTAGGAGTTTTGCAAAATGTGACCATGGCAATCCTGATCAAACTATGGACCACATAACAACACTCTACCCTTTATACAAATCTGACAGTGACATGGCGGAGATACATTCCCTTTCCTCAAGAGCATTAGACTGGTTAACTAACCTTAAAGTGGATTTACAATTGTTGCTCCAAGTCAGCCATACAAAATAAGAAGAGAAGATTCCTTATAATTAATACCTGATAACTCTAATGCAGAGGTGGCCGAAGTGGCAGATCCAGCAAGTGGCCAGACTCCATTTCCCAGCAGCTCATGCCCCTGGAGACCAGCTGGAGTGGTGTAGGAAGGGGCTGCTAGGAAATGGAGTCTGCCATGGGCCCATTCCAAACCAAAGATCAGACTTTGCCCACCTCTGCTCTAACAAAGAATCTCACCTTTAGATACCTAAAAGGGTGAGAACCATGTAGGGGTCTTAGAGGAAGAATAGGCTCTAGAACAATGTTACATTACTATGTGTAGATGGTAATGATTTTCATTATGCATTATACAGGAGCTTTGGTTACTGCATGTTTTAACTATTGCTCTCCACTTCCTCACTTCTATAAACTTTAGCCTTATTTTAATGTATCAGGAAACTAATACCCTTTGTTTATGTTTCACTTAAAGAAGATTTGTCAACCCCTCCAATGCTGAAAGGCAAAATGACAAAAATCTGAAATATTATCACTCAATGCATTTATTTACAAGATGGTATATCCTCCTTTAATATTAGATGAAAACCAGATGTAATAAAATATACTGTTGTCACTTACAACATTCCTACCAAGTTCAACCAAGAGTAATTGAAAAATATCCTCCAGAATGTCTTTATCAGCAACTTTTCTCTGAACTTGGGGTTGGGGATTTTATGTAATTTGAATACATGACATTTTAAGCTGCCAAAATTTCATGGTTAATTCTAAAAGAAGGCTAGAGTATTAAATTTAGTCCAGACTTGTGTTGGAAAAAGCCATGAAATGCTTTATTTTCTTGGTAACCTTTTGACATTATAAGGGCTATATCTTTTGGCTCATGTGAATCAACAGAGTTCCATTGACTTTAGTGCAAACATGTTGATTTACACCACCTGGAATCTGTTCCTAGGCATTGAGAAGCATTAAAAAAACCCCAAAGACTTCCTTTATCTCATTTTTTAGAATAATAATTTTCCTATGAAATGTAGGCACAACAATGTGCTGTATTATCTTTTCCACATACATGTGCAGAAAGGGTGGGTCTCTGCTGCCCTTTCCCAGAAGGACTGTGGTAGGTATGTATTAGCCTCAGTATCAGTTTTCTCATTCTATTAATGGTGCCTAGAGCAGAGGCATTTATGTATGGTTTGAGTCCTAGGGTTGTAGTTTCAGCTGTCTTGAATGAGGCCATAATTGTTGATATGCATTGCAAGTCAGGCTGTTTTCTACTGGGATTTTTGATTGGGATCCTGTTAATTTTCTCCTCTATAGTTTTTACTCAGCAAATAAAGCAAAACCAAGCTAACAGTACAAAAGCTGGATCCTCCTGCCAAGGATAGTGGGACAATGAAACCAATGAAGGAATAACTGTCCAGAAAGCCATCTTCTACCTCTGTGGCTCTTCAGCATTAGTTGCAAAACAAATGTACACTGCAACTGGAATGAACATCCTTGCCCTAAAATAAAACATTTATGGAAAATATACCAGCAGCCTTCAACATGACAGTGCCTTTTGGTTCCCCAAAAATGTTGGTTTCTCTGATAGAAAGAGGCATACAGTTTACATAGTTTATTCCAGTGCTGTGCAACTGTGATGCATGGCCCTTTAGGTGAAATACAAACAGTCAAAAAGCCCATGTCTGAATTGATTCAATCTACACAGGTTAGTCTAAACTGCACAGATTGAACCAATAAGCAAGTGAACAGACATTTACTTTTGATTCCAAAAATGCAGCCATGTCTGCAGTGGCCCAGGTCAGAAGCTGAGGGGTGCTAGAGTATGCCTCCCTGCTAGGCTACAGCAGACAGATTTGGCCAAGGATAGCCTACCCACACTGTGAGGGGGTCTTGTGGGGGAGGTGCAAAACAACCTGGGATTTTGGGGACTGTCAGTTAACTTGAATCTGCAGGGGATCTGGGACAGAATTTCAATAAACAGATTTAACCTAAATCAGGTAAGTCTGATTCTATATCCATCCAGGTTTATCTGAAACTGGTTTCAGCCATTTTTAAAGCAGTTTACACGCACTGAAATTCTTTTGTGTTACAGATGTGAACCAGTTTCCAGTCACTTATACTGGTTTATGCATAATTTCTGCCTAGCCCCAGTGGTTAAATTGTGACTCATAAGTTCCCACAAGTGCCATTTCCCTGCACCACTCAGGTTGCTGTCCCGGAGACTTTGGGCACCACATTCCCACTTATGCTTCCTTTTCCCACTCCTGGGTGAAGGGCAAAGCAATGTGGATGGTGGGGCCCAGAGATCCTGTAGCTCAAATTGGAACTGGGACCCAATGCATCTGTGCAATGTAGTATGGTATAGCAGGGTGAATATTAGGCCTGTGCAAGTAGGCAGCTATTCAATCTGGCTTCAGATCTGGCCACTTCAGATGCCAGTGATCCAATCTGGAGCTCTGGACTGGGTTCCCACTTTGTTCTGGCCAAAGTGGCTCTGAAGCTTCGGAGCCTCCTTAGAGATCCAACCATAGGATATAAATGGGAATCAATTAAATATCTATAACTTTGTTGTTTTTTGTCTGATTTGAATGAAATTTGCAAATATGGTAGCCTCTTCTTAGAGCATAAGGTCTACCAAGTTTCAAGAGGATAGGTATAGGAATTTTGGGGGAACTGCGCACTAAATTCTTGAAAGCAAACTAATGTCACATGTATGTATTACATCACAGTGGGGTGAAAACTATAGGGGTGGTGGTCCCTCATGTGGTCACAGGAGGTGACAAGTTTCAAGAAGATTGGTGCAGGGGCTTGGGGGCAACTGCACCTCAAGTTGCTGACAGGCAAAACTCGTGACATAGATAAACCTGTGTGTGCTAAGGTGCAGTGGGATGAAAACTGCAGGGGTAGTAGCCCATGATCTGGTCACAAAATCTGCCAAGTTTCAAGATGCTAAATGCAGGGGTTTGGGGGGAACTGTACTTCAAGTTGTGGACAAGCAAAACTTGTGACATGGGTGACACTGTGTGTGTTAAGGTGCAACAGGGTGAAAGCTGCAGGGATGGTAGCCCCTGCTGTAGCCACGAAGCCTGCCAGCTGTTGAACAGGGCTTCTGGGGGTTCTGGGGCCCTGCACCCCTAGCTGCTGACAGGAAAAACTCGTGACATGGGTGCTTGTGGGACTGACTGTCCCTGTCTTGGGACATGGGAGACACTACTGCAGGCCTGGCTGCTAAGGGGTTTTGTAGGTGTTAATTGTTGCTAATTAACTGGTTACATTAGATAGCTACTATGTATTGAGCTGAGTGAATCATGATTGATTGGTAACTGGTAACACAGTTGCTTAGCAGTCAGGCCTGCAGTAGATCCCCGCAAGACAGACACAGTTGCACAAGCACCCATGTCAGAAGTTTTTCCTGTCAGCAGCCAGAGGTGCAGGGTCCCAGAACCCAGAAGCCCCTGAACCTATCTCCTCAACAGCTGGCAGGCTTTGTGGCTGGGGCGGGGCTACCATCCCTGCAGCTTTCATCCTGCTGCGCCTTAACACATACAGTGTCACCCATGTCATGAGTTTTGCTTGTCTGCATCTTAAGGTGCAGTTCCCCCCAAATCCCTGAACTTATCTCCTTGAAACTTGGCAGGTTTAGTAGCCTCAGCAGGGGCCACCACCCCTGCAGTTTTCAGCCCACTGCACCTTAACACACACAGGGTCATAAGTTTTTCCTGTCAGCACCTTGAGGTGCAGTTCCCCCCAAACCCCTGCACCAATCTTCTTGAAACTTAACAGTCTTTGTGGCCTCACCAGGGGCTAGCATCTCTGCAACTTTCACCCCTCTGTGTTGTAACATATAGATGTGACATGAGTTTTGCTTTCAGGAATTTGGGGTACAGTTTCCCCCAAACCCCTGCACCAATCTTCTTGAAACTTGGCAAGTTTTCTGCTCTCAGCAGATGCTATCATCTCTGCAAATTTCATTCAAATCAGAAAAACAACAAAAAAGTTATAGATATTTCATTGATTTTCCATTATACCCTATGGCCAGATCTCCAAGGCAGCTCCAAAGCTTTTCCAAAGTGCTTCAGAAGCTCCAAACCACTTTGGAAACCCTAAAGAATCCAGAGATTCAATCTGGATATTCTGCTTTGGATGCTGAAGCGTCTGAAGCTTCTCAAAATCCAGAGCACAGTCTGAAGCCTCGCACAGCCCTAGTGAACATGTATAGTATGGTGTGGCATAGGGGAAGGCATCCCCACAGTATAGCTTGCTGGGAGGGGTGGGCAGCACATCACTTGGGGTCTAGGTGGATGCAGCCTGCATGAACACAGCCAGTAATCTAACTAGGGGTGGGTGAGCAGGACACCAGCCCCAGGCTCCATTTTAGGAGGGGTGTCAGACTCACCTCCCTTCCCCAGGGAATCCAAACAGTGTTGCTCTTCTAGCAGAAGCCAGTGCACACACATTGCACTGCTGCTGTAAGAATAGCAGGCAGGAAAGGCAGAAGCAGAAGAAACCAGGAAATGTTTTTGAGTCTCCTGCATAGGCAAAAGTCCTGCTTGCCCCCAACCCCCAGAACCCCATCCATCTGCTCAGCAACAACCCCCTTCTCCATGTTTTTCCTCAGGGTTTGACTGGGGTGAAAACCCTGCTCGTTATGCCTCTGGGTGCACCATGCACAGGGTGCAGTCCCTGGCTGCTCACAAACCCCAGTTATTTTAAAGTAACTATATTAAAGTAAACCGTCAACTATATTAAACAGACAAGGTTCCTTGGGTGAATTTGATATCTTTTATTAGACCAACCCAAATAGCTGGAGAATAGTTATTAAGCAAGCTTTTGGGTTCAAAAACCCTTCGGCTAAGGAAGTGTCAGCAGTTGGTGTGTGCTCTTCCTGGATGGAATGAAAAGTAAAGAAGCCAGAGGCTGGGCTGGGCTGGGGAGTCAGTTGCCAGGCAGATTATAATGTGTCAGAAATCCAATGTCTATATTTAGTCCATGATCTCTAGTATCCAGGAGGTTGATAAAATGGAGTTTGTAGGCTTGTCTCTGGGAAGTGTTGTGTAAGTTTCCCTTGAGGATCAGGACTGAGAGACTGGAGAGAGAGTGGCCCTCCTGTGAGAATTACCCAATTACCAGTGGGGGCACATTTCTCACAGGAGGGCCACTCTCTCTCCAATCTCTCAGTCCTGATCCTCAAGGGAAACTTACACAACACCTCCCAGAGACGAGCCTACGAACTCCATTTCATCAACTTCCTGGATACTAGAGATCATGGACTAAATATAGACATTGGATTTCTGACACATGATAATCTGCCTGGCAACTGACTCCCCAGCCCAGCCCCTGGCTTCTTTACTTTTCATTCCATCCAGGAAGAGCACACACCAACTGCTGAAACTTCCTTAGCCTGACGAAGGGTTTTTGAACCCGAAAGCTTGCTTAATAACTATTCTCCAACTATTTGGGTTGGTCTAATAAAAGATATCAAATTCACCCAAGGAACCTTGTCTGCCTATATCCTTAGACCAACATGGCTAAAACCTACACCCCTGCAACTATATTAAACAAGTTTTAATGTAAGAAACTCCATTTTTTTATAATTTTTATATATTCATCTCAGCTAGAGTTTTATAAATATGGATAGATATAAACCAAAATAGCATGGAAATTAAATCTGTCCTCAAGCCATATTTATCACTTTACTTATGATTTAAGAATGCTTTCCTATGGTTATTTCCAGTTTGATTTTTGTATTTGCATTTAAAGCCAAATAAAAGAAAGAGCAAAGGCATGGGTTAAAATAGAGGCTGGACATACAAAATCAGTATGAGAACATTTCTGTGGCTGCTGCATCATATGAATCTCTCAGATAAAAAAATTACTGGTTATAAATATAGATTTTCATACCAGAGTTAACTATGACTTCCAAATAATCTCGTGATTAAGATATTTAATTTTCAATTATCTCCTCAAGCACAACAATGTGGCTTAACTACTATATCACTAGACTGTGAAAAAATAAAAATCATCTGGGTGTCAGTTGCTCTGCTGATGACTGACTTTGTGACACTGTGAAAAGTGCTTTCTTGTCTGTGCCCCTGTTGCCCTTTGTGTTGCAAAAATCTTCAGGGAAAGGACCAATGGCAGACTACCCTACAGAAAAGGGGAAAGTTTCTCCCCAAGCTGGTCCCGTGTTTGTGAATAAGCCATTGACAGGTAGCAGAGTAGGCCCGCTACTAGAGACTGCTGATGAATGATTATGTGTTAATTTTTTCAACAAGTTAAAATGCATCAGTTTACTTCTGTAAGAACTGCAGTTTCAATTCATTGCATCATGGAATTGGTCTCCATGCTCAATTTGGACATAATAACTAATACTGTAAAATGTATCATTAAGAATATGAGACCAATATTTTCAGCCTGTTTTTAGACTCAAGGCACCCCTTCAAAAATGGCAGCTCTTAAACTTCATTTATCATTTTTCTACAGCAAAAATGGAGTAATTCTTCTGTTGCAAAGAACTCAGAACAACCACAACAGGTCAGCATGTTTTTTGTCACAATGGACTCCTATGTCAAATCTCTTGTGAATCGCATGTAGGTGTTTTCACACTTAATGGTCCTAATATTGTGTCACTTCATAGCACTGTTAAAGGATTTCAAGGCATCCCAGGAAGCTGCAACACCTTGGATGGCTAAAGAAATGTTTGAAAGAATCTTATTTAATTACCTTGAAATATTGCAGAAATTGAGAGATCACCTCTGTTAGAGTGCAGTAATTGTGTCAAAACCAATACCTTCACAGTAAAATTAGAAGTCTTAAACAAATAGCAAAGAATCAGTCATCCAAATATTATTCTTATATCCTTTCAACTACTTTGAACCAATAGTACAATACAATTCTTAAGCTTTATAATTGTTCAGGTTTTAGATCTTTTTGAGTTCATTGATAAATTATATAATAAGATTTTAATCACAAATCTTCAAGATACTTTAGTTCTGAACACTCACTTAATGGCATTTCTTAGTTTATATAATTTGTACAATTTCTAAAAATCTTTTTTCTGTTATTGTATATTTTATTTATCTCAGTGGTTCTCAAGCATTTTAGACTCAAGTCACCCCATTGAAAATGCCATTTCTTAGTTTTCATAATTTTTTTTACTATAGAAAAATAACATAATAATTCTGTTGCAAAGAACTCACAAAAATCACAAAAGGTGAGAATGTTTTTGACACAATGGATTCTTATATGAAATCTTTGGGTTTATCTTGTGATTCATGTATAGGTCTTTTTACATACCAAATGGTGCTAATATTGTATGGCACCTAGGCACCCTTACAAGTAAGGATCTCATAGCTTAGCAGGATACTGCAGCACCCTGGCTGATAAACACCATTTTATCTATTAAATATTTTTCTTAATATATGGGCATGTTTACACATGCTCTGGAGTGGAGGTGGGGGCACTTTAATTAGAGCTGCTCATTCAACATGCTTTAGTTAAAGCACCCCGTCACAATTTTGAAGCATGGGGATGCCAAGGCTGCTGGAGCATGCTAATTAGCATGTGCTGGAGCAGGCTTCAGTCACATGTATAAATGCCCTATGTGACCATATAAAAAAAAGTACAGGCAGTCGTCCACTTAAGACATTTTGAGTTACAACAAGCGGCACTTATGATGTTAATAAACTGACACCCTGTTTCAACTTTCTGATATCATTTTTGACTTTATGATGATTCACCTGATGCCACACCATACCAGCAAACAAGTTTGCTGCATCACCCATCTCCCTGGAGAACATCTATCCAAACTTCTTTGGACACTTTCTATAAGAAAGAAGAGAAGGCTCCAGAAAAACATGGAGCCAAGACTCCTAGAGAAGACTCCAGCCAAGAGCCTTTCAAAAAGTCCAGCAAAGTAACCTCAAAGAACTTCTTCCAAATCAATATGATTACTATTTACAATACAAATACATTAATGTAGCTATATTATTCAACTATAATTGATTGAGTACAAAATTCTGGGTTATTTTTGGTGAAAATAGGGTATTGGGCCTTGGTTCAGGAACCAATCCCATTTATAACATTGTACCTATGGGAAAATCAGTTCTGAGTTACACAGTTTCAACTTAAGATGTGGTTTTCAGGAACCAATTGTGTCGTAAGTCTGAGGACTGCCTGTAAAACCAGATGGAAAATTTAATTACAAAATGCAATATCTTGCCTCTTTTAAGTTATGTAATGTTTTAAAAATAAATAACTGCTCAGGTTTGTATTTGATATAATAAACATCTTTGTACCTACCAAAAAAGGAACCATGGCCCTTATGCCTTGTCAAACTCTTAACATTTTCATGAATGGGTTGTACTAAATGCTCAGTATAGTCTGGGGTTTTTGTTTATTGCACTAGTTTTGTTTGGTTGCATCTTTTTGGCTTTCTCTTGAAAGCATAATAAGGACAAATCTTCAAGCAATCAGGCTTAAATAAGGTTCTTGCAATTTAGGCTTGCTTCTTAAGTATCACTTACTTTTTAATTGTGCCTCCACAAGTTATGATTTTGTGTTGAAGTCCTATAAAATTTGCCAAATTGGAAGATTTGGATGAAAAGTATGTTACAGCTGTAGGTTACTTACAATATTAGGATTTGTTAACTGCTTTAGGTAGAATCCAAACAGACTCAAATTAAAGGAATTATTTGCATGAAAGACAGGGGTAAATCCTTAGCTGGTATAAATCTGCATAATACAGTTGATTGCAATTGATGTATTAGATATGCCAGATTAAACCAGATGAGAATCAGGCATGCTGATTTAAAAAGAAAAGCCTGTCTTTTTTAAGGCTGTCTTGTGACTTTTATAAATGATAAAAATATGTGTCTGGTGAGTGCTAAGCAGCCCAATTTACTCCCAAATTGATTATTTAATATTTCTTTTGTTAATATGTAAATTTTATATAAGAAGCCTTTCTTTACAGAGTCCTAATAGCAGAAATCCACACATCATTTAACACATGAAGTTTCAATCACACAAGTAGTGCACTTACTATATTAAAAGGGCCTTTTAAGACATTACTCAATTTAAAAAATTGAAGGTAGAAGAAAACAAATCTCCAACACTTAAATTTAATTGTAACAGAGAATGCTATATTAGCCACGGATCCTCTGAGAAATACAGAACTAGCAAGAAGAAAATATTGCCACTCAATAAAAGTTTTGGCAACTTCCCACTGAGTCCTGAAACACAATATGTACATATCAAACAACCACTAATTTATTGGATCATTAGGTAAAAAGCCAGAATGGTTTGAAGAGAGAGCACTTATTCTCTTTAAAGCGATAACATTTTGTGGTGCAATAAATAAATTTAAAAAAAGATAATTCCACCTAATAAGAATCTGTTAAACTTTCCCACTTTCACTTCATATATTGTGAACTAAATTTCTGATGGCTTTTTTCTTTTTTTTTTCTTGACTGATGAAATCATGGTGATCCAAACAATTCTTCTCTTCCATTTACTGCAACCTTCTTCCCAAAATCTTTGCCATGTGATATTGCCTCTGTCATTCCCAAAAGAACTGAGAGAGTACTGGCAGGGGAAGGATTTTTTCTAATAGTCATTCAAAGGAATCCCATGAATACAGTGTTATATAAAAATAGAAAAACCTTATGTTTATGTAACTGACAGCCTGTGCTAAAAAAAGATAGGTCCTCCAGCTAACAATTATAACAATTATAACATATACATACATTTGTTGACTAGATCCAGAAGTGGACATATGGCACACACTGAGGGTCAAGTTACATGTTAAACTTAGGACCTTGTTACACGGTAATTTTGGTGGCTCCTGGAGCTCTTAAGCCCCGGATTTATCGCATATTGGTCATGTCTACACAAGACACTTTACACTGAACAGTACAGTGTCAGCATTTACATGTGCATGTGCTTACTGTGGAGTAAATTAGTCTACTGCACAATAAATTTACTACCATCATCTGCAGGTAGTAAATTTACTGTGCTATAAATTCACTGTGCGGTAAAGCCTAATAGCATTAATTGCACATGCAGATGTGCCCATTAACACTTTAGTGTGGTTTTAAGTATTCATTATGCAGCTCAAAGTTATGCCACTTCAGGACAGAATAATCTCTGATTTGAACTACCCGGCTCATATTCCATTAAGGGGTGACCATTCCCCACAGATGTGCCACCCAAGTTGAAGTCCTCCGGTATCCCAGGATCTCTCACATCCCCACCTGTAGAGTAGGAATAGAAGCCTGTCTTGGCTCACCAGTCTTGTAGTGACAACTCACAGGTACATCTTCTATTCTTGCCCCCGCTCAACAGGCCTCTAGTGCCAAGTCACAGCTATATAGGTGGGGGACAATGAAAGGAAGTTTGTAGACTAAGAGTGTGAATTCTCCAAACTGCAAGCTAGCAGTAACACCAATAAACAGTTGTGCAGCTCACAGTGTGAGATGTAACAAGGCCATTAGACCACATTAAATCTGTGGAATCTTAAGCAGTGTTTAAGTTAGAATATGCCATGTGTAGTTGCATGTTAAGGATTAATACCGTTTCTTGCCTGCACAGTTCTAATTTGCTGCTAGAGGGCTGGTGGACAGGAGCACATGGTTCCTATCCATACTTGGGGTGAGGCAGGACTGGAAGGATTGAATCCTGGGATGCAGGAGGACTCTAAATTCCTCATGTTATTTCCAGGGACCATATGAGCTAGGTAGCATGACCTAGTAACATGAGCTATGTAACATGACACAAATGCTTCAAGGGGGCACTCAGCACAAGTTAATGAGCTTTATCATGTGGATACTCACATTTTAAGTGTTCTTAGCATGGTTTAAGTGGAAAGTGTGACCTCACTCTGATACTAGAATTTTAGTAGTACTAGTTGTTACTAGAACGTATTTGTATCTAATCCATTTTATTAATAATCATTTCCATTGTAAAATTTAGAATAACTTCCCTCTTTCTATTTAAAAGATGTTGAGGACTTGCTTACATTGAGGACATTCACACAAGTGCACCTGTGTGTATGGTCCAGCTCTAATGCAGACAAACTAGGCTGACCTAATGTAGGGCCTACCTCAATGTAACTTTGTGAAAGGACTCTTTCATCTCCAACAAATAGTCATTTCAGCAATTTAAAAGAAAGAACCATCACCATCATCAGCCTGACTTGCATAATACATCTCTCTGAATCCCTGCATTCTAATGTCATGTGGTCTAATGTTAATTAGCCATCCTATTGTTAGAGCAAAGAGTAAGTAAATGCATTGCTCTAACTTGCAACAGAGAACGCTACCATGGCTGCCACGCTCTGCACTTATTAATCATCCTAGATAATGTCTTCCTTTCCTTTTAGTCTTCTAGCCTGAGTCTTCATCTATCCCCTTGCAGGCTGCTTTCCTCTTCAAATTCCCTTTTCCCATATTCCCAAATCAGGGCTCTTTGCTTCCTTAGATTGCTATCCTCTGTAAATCCCATTCTCCTTAAACAGAATCCCAATTCCTTGCTGCACATCAGCCTCCTTTCCTTGTTCTCAACATTACCAGGTTATAGTATTCAGAGATACTATATCTGAGCATATTGATTTAAAGTCAGTGCAACAAAGTTTTACCTGGAAGCAGTAGATGCTGTTTTTTTCCTCCTCAGAGAATAGTTGATTTTAGAATTGTTACACACTTCTCCTTAACAATTATTTTTAACATTTATTTTCTTCTGCAAGCAAGAAATAATACACAGGAGACCTGAGCTGAAAATGCTATGTTGCTTTTATCGATTTTCTATTGGCAGTAAAATCATTTTGCTGTTCCTCCCTCCGGCACTGCACAAGATGGTAAAAAATATAAAACAATCACATTAAAAATACAGCGGGCATGGGTTTAAAGAAATTTACTTTTGCAAAATATAGCAGAAAAAATAAGAAAACATGTCATATCTTTGGCTAGATGGAGTGTTTTGCATTATCCATATGAATAATATGTTGAGTCTGAATCTCCACTCTTTCACACCTTATATAATTATTTGTACTGGTGCACCAAATTGGACTGTCAGCATAAACCCATTTTGCCCTTACTTAGCATACATTTTAAAGATTTCCCAACATACATGGAAGTGGAGAATTAGACCAGCTGGCCTAGCTCATCTATTGCCCTCTTTCTGCCAGATAAAGAAAACATGCAACTGCCTTTTCTAAAAAATCCAGAGGTGGCAGTATAAGGAATATCCCAGAAAGCTCAAAGTCCACCTAGTCAGCTCTATGGAATCTTATTCAGACAAAGGGATAAGTGGTATGGGAGACAGAAGCCAGGGCTATAACCAATATACATTGTAGATTACAGCATCCTTGACCAGTAGCGCATTCCCTAGTTACCCGCATCATTTTCTGATCTAAGTTATAATGCACTTGAAGTCACTATAAACTGAAGATGACTTTGAGCCATTTTTCTTCACCCCTAGTGAATCTTGCAACAAATAGAGCTCAGAGCCAGAGGATCTGTCCTAATTTTCTGAAAGGTGGTTGAAACATGGAAACAACCCAACAATTTAATATAGTTTTAATACCTTCACACAGCTTTCAAGAGAAACAGTATAAAATGGTCTGTACTTAAAATGTCATCAAAAGCAATTTTTTACCTAAGAAAAATGTTGATGACCATTTGTTGTGCTTAATAAAATGATCAAAAAAGTTCATATTTATTGATATTGCTTTTGAAAAAGGTAATTTTGTTTGAATAATACTACTTTTCCCTTTGTGTCCTCACCTCCTCCACCCTTTCTTTTTTGTAGAAGGGCCTACAAAAGAGGTCTATATACAAGAAGCAGGAAAG
>NW_005842388.1:1152757-1153976 GCF_000455745.1 Alligator sinensis
CTATGTACTTTAAAAAAATATATTCATTTTAAAGTTGTGTTCATTGTTTCAAACTGAAACAATACCTGCTGAATTTTAAACTTGATCAGTGTATAAAAGCTCAGTAGGAAGAAGGCAAATGGGCTTTAAGAGGCTGTCCTGCAAGATGCAAAGTGGCCTCATCTGCTGCCAACTTCAGTGGATGATCAGGGGAATTAAAATTACTCCTTACTTTGCAGAATTTAAAGTTAGAATAGTCATTGTGATACTTTATGATTATGAGGGACTGAAATGTCATTGTCTTTGAATCAGGAGAAACTTAATTTAGCCCCTTAGTGCTACATTTAGCTTTAATACCACATAATGTAAAAGTGTAGGTGGGGGGACACTGTTACAAATACAAGCAAATTACATATACAAGAAATCGGGGGGGGGGGTTGTTTTTGTGTACTGTGGGCGCATGTACACGTGCAATTAATGTGAAGCAATAAAGTCTGGAATGTATTGCTCCTGGGTATGCCGTTTGAACATGCACCTGGGACCGCAGCATATTGAGAAATATCAGAATAGGCCCAGCTGGCTGGAGGCCTGGGGCGAGTCAGCCTGCCAGCCCAGGGCTGTTCTCTCCAGCTGAACGTGCTGCAGGGGGGCTGCCTGGGGCATGAGGGTGCTCTAGTGCAGGGATAGCTGGCAGGCAGCCCCCCACAGTGAAACACCTTTGTGCCCCAGCCAGCCATGCCAGCATATACAGTACTTGCATTTACAAGTGGGAGACAGGTATAGGTGGGGGACAAGTACTGTGCTGCTGTGGAGTTAGTTTACTCCAGTCTAATAGCCCTGCATATGTCGATGGGAGATGTTTACTGAGAAGCTAACTAGTCTACTCCTCAGTAAACATCTTGTATAGATGTATCCAGTTATACTTTCCCCTAGGAAGCTAAAAAATGAGTCCTTTACAAAGGCCACCGTGAATTTAGCTCCTTCACCAAATATTCATATGTCAAAACATCCCTGACCATAAAATATGAATTTAAATTTGCAGTTGAAAACATTCCCTCATCCATTCATTGTGCCTTGTTCCCTGGCAGTAGTATGAAGTCAGTCTAATCTCTTTAAATTAAAATTACATTTTATGACAGTTCATCTTTTTGTCATATTGTCTCCTTGCAATATCCATGTTCCAAAATGTTGCTTCTTTGCCAGATTATAGTGTTACAGAACACACATCAGATTTACAGGT
>NW_005842388.1:1154007-1168544 GCF_000455745.1 Alligator sinensis
TAAATTGCACTGGGGGGGCGGGGGGGAAGCAGTGTTAAACACAGCAGTTATTTAAAGAAAACCAATTTGTTTCACAATTTTTTAACTGATGTGTAATATTGTGAAGTGTCAGATCAGGCTCCATCAGATGTATTTATTATAGTGTTGTTGTATATGATGTACAATGTATATTAACAAGAAAGAGGCACAGTAAATCTTTTTGCTTTAGGAAAGCTGTTGGATTGGGTACATCCTCAGGTGCTGAAATACTTCTTGAAATACTGTCTTACTTTTTCTCATCCTTTCCCTCCTCCTTTTCACCTCTTTGTTCCCTCTTATTTCTTTGTTCTGACTGCCACTCAATTTCTTTTGGTTCTTCCCACTCATTCTTAGCCCAGCTTATTTCTTAATTGTCTCTTCTTATGCTCCTGGTGCCTCCATCTCCCCCATCACATATATACATCCTTCTCATTTTCATTTTCTGCAGTGAAACAGAGTAGACAGCTGAATAGCAGTGTCATCTATTTATCAAACTCAAATGAAGAGATTCAGCATAGGAAAAAAATTGTTAAAATATAAGGAGTTCAGAAAAGTTTCTGTTCGTCCCACATATCCCAATGATTACTTGAATTATGTATAGAATCAGAAATCAGGCTTATGTCCGAAATGCATTTATCAGTCCATACAGATAAATTCACCAGTGCTGTATAAAACAAATTGCTTCTTTATTTACATAATTCATGCTCTCCAAATGAGTTTATGGTAGCTATATTTGAATAAAAGTGATTCTACAGCAATGGCCATATTTCTAGGGAACTCACTGGATGATTTATAATAAGACTCCTATAAGTCCACCACAGGCTAGAAAACATCCTCTCATACCTTCCAAAAATCAGATAGAAACTCACCCTGAATGACGGAATCCTTCTTTTCATATCTTATATGTTTTATATTTTATGCCATATCTTTTATGTTTTATTCAATTTGACAGCCTGACACTAGTCCATCATTCCAAGGCACATGTCTCAACTGTCACGCAGCAAGGCAGAACTTCTGGTTCTGGTGATTTCCATAATAAGAAAAATAATCTTCAGAAGCTAGTAGTATAATACTAGCAAATGGATTTCAGGCCTAGTAAATAGACCCACATTGTTTCACTATTTGCCTGACCTACCGTACATTCCTTGATTTCTGTAAAACCCAACAGGGTTGATTAACATGGGTTCATGGGAATGATTTTCTTTTGTTTTGATTCACCTGTGCTTGCATCCCTTGAGACAGATTGTCAGCAGCTATAAACAAATGCTAGTTCTGATTTGAACAGATCTGACTTTTTTTCAACAGCTGAGCATCTGGTTTGCTAAAGTTGGGCTATAAATTTCATATTCCAATGACCCCAAGGTTTCAACAAGAAACTGGGACTAAATACGGATCTTACATGTTTTTCATGTAAAACAATTAAGTTGAAAATTTGTTAAAGTAGAAAAACTGTCATCCTGAAATTTAATTTGAGCTTTGAATTAATAATGAATCCCCAAATCAGGTGAGTTTCGCTTTGCTGTAAAGCCCTTTACAGCCTTTATATATAGCTACTATTTCTTACTGAGATACTGCATTAAAACATTTAAATAGCATGCATTGTTTCATGTTAACTATGTCCTTGGGAGAAACTCTTCACTCAGTTACACCAATTTGACCTTGGTCTGACTCCAGTGAGAATCAGGTTTTCACACTGAAATTCACACCAGTGTACCACACCTGTACAAGACTTATGCATCACTTATCTCACTTAAACTCTGTAAATAGGGCTTAAGAAGGATTTATGCAGTGCATAATTTTATGAGCTTTCTGCACAAGGGGTCAATGTCACCCTTAATTTATTTAACCTCTGTGAGTCTTTACAGCAAAGAGTTACAGTAACTTTATTAGTTCTACTATTTTCTAGTGTAATAATTATGGCAAAGTTTACCAGGGTTCATCTGTACTGTGTCTAAATTGCAGACCTGCGATTCCATTTAGCTGTTTTTATAAGTAGTATACCAATAATTCTACATTTTATCTTAATCAAATAGATTGCAAGCCTGTGAAAGATACATTTTATAGAAATCTCTTTTCTACTCATCTGTTGTAGTCTGACAGGGAAAAGTCCTCCAAACATTCTCGATTATGATTTATGAGTTATATTATGTTGTATTATGATGCTATGTTACTAAATCATAATTTATAGGCTATAGTAGCTTACCCCAGCAAACTAACTGTCCTTCCAGTGGATGCTCATTTGACCTTTCTTCATATTTGCAAACTGTGTGCACATTTTCAAACTTTCATTCTCTCTCACTATTCATATTTTATTCTCTTATAAGTTGTTTTGCTTACATAAATCATTCTCCTTGAATTGTATATTTGTCATTTCCTACAAGACAAGAACAATTTGATGGGCGATCTAACCCTATTTTGCAAGGATAAGGAAGACAGGTATCTTTGAAATCTGCCTGATCTAATTTAATATGCCTCATCTCAGATTTAACCTAATCAACCCTTTTTATGCAGCTAAGCAGCAATATCAATTCTTAAGAGTTGTTTGAGGTGCATAAATATTTGAAGCTGGTGTTAAAGTTGATCTGGCAAACGATGTACCTTTTATCCTTGAGACTTCCAATTAACAAATCCTATTAGCGCATTCTGAATAAGAATGTGTTTGTTTTTTGTGCAAGTCTTGACAATGTTATGAAGAAGATTTTAAAGACTTGTTTAGGATTGAATTTCGACCTCCTTATTCATGCTGAGAAGTAGTTACTTCCATGAGTAACACTGCTGAGATCAATGGGACTACTCACATAATGTGATCATCAATGAGATGGGTCACAGTTTACCCTTTGTAACTGTATATAGATTGATACATAGTGTTGCATGTGTATTGTTGTGTATATAGTGTTGCATGTGTAATGTCATACTGAAAAGAATTTCTTACTGTTAAATTTCAGCTATACAGTTTTCAACCCTTTTTAAAATGCTGATCAATTTTTAATATAAAGTCGTCTAGCCTCTCCCTTTTTTAAGAAAAATGGCAACCACAATAGGAAAAAACCTAGACAATTTCAGAGCTACTTCTGTAAGAACAGAATATTTATCAAGAATGAGGTTAAAAAGCTAATTTAAGTCTCTCTTTTTTAATCACTGCCTCTGGAGCTCTGGACCATATCAAGAGAGCCTGACAGCTTAGCGTTAGTGGAAGAAAAGAAGAAAAAAAAACTATCAGCAGTGAATGATTTTATTTAAGACTGACAATGATGAAATAGTAGGGCCATGCTACAATTTCTGCTCCTTCATTTGTCTTTGTTGATAAAATGAGCACTGTCAGAAGCTCGAGCTCACAGCAGATTTAACGTGACTCTGTTTATCTGTGCACTGAACAAGTTTGCACATGATCAAATGATAAATTCAAAAAATGCTATGGCTTTCCTTCCTCCTGCTTAATAAGAAGCTTGCAATTTTTCTAGCTTTTCTTGATGAGACAGTAGAAAAGAAAAGACTCCTAACAGCCTTAGAAAAATCTTAAAAAATAAAAACAGGCATTTCTTATATAAGGCAGTCAATGACCTTTCCTGTATATTTATGAAGAAGCACAAGACACTTCCCTGCACCAGGTACCTACATCATGGTTAGCATCAAGCCATCATTACATAGCTAGTAGTTTGCGTACTGTGGACATGAGAGAGGAGTGGACAGAGATTTGGCTGGGCACCCTTACTGTACTGGTTCAGTTACATTGGCATTTTGGAGGACATTTTCCTGATAAGGCCAATGTTCCCATACTATCACAAATAAAAGTCAAGAAAATAAACAAATTTAGTAGGAAACTCAAACTGATGTAATTAAAACTAATATACATGCACAACTGGAATTACCATACAGCTCCATTTTGCCTGTTATTCCCTGAAGTATAAAAATATCCCTCAAAGCCAAGGAGAGGTCATTAGTTTGACTTACAGTATCACTTGGGGCTGCCCCCTACATGCCAGATGTCCTCCATTCCTTCCATTTGGTTGATTGAACTTCAACCTGGAAAGGAGTGAGGAATAGTGAGATGGGCAAATTTGTAGATGACAGGAAATTATTCAGGGTGATAAAAATCTGAAGCTTGACAGTGAAGACATATAGAAGGATCTCACAAACTTCAGTGAATAAGCAACAAAATGGCCAATGAAATTCAATGCGAGTCACTTAACTGGTACAAAATAACTCCATCTGCACATAAATAACAATGGACTCTACATTATCATTAACTAACCTGCAAAGAGATCTTGAAACTGTTGTGGATAGTTCCATAAAAACATCAACCCCAGGTTAAGCAGCAGTCGAAAAGGCAAATGGAATATTAGGGCATATTAAGAAGGGGTCCTAATGAAAACAAAACAGAAAATGCCACTTAGGTACAGCATAAGGAGTTGATTATACTTCTTCTTGGGTAAATTTGGTATTGCAGCCCATAAAAAATATCTTTCAATTGATTAGTGCTATACCATAATGTTCTTTTTGCTCTTTCTGTTCAGTTTACTCTCAAGCCAAACTTTATCTGAAGCGTATATTCTTGTATCAAGGATGCATCATGTTTATATTATATTGTAATTTGCATATTGTCTTGATGGGATAGTTTTAGCATTCTCTATGGGACATGTGGAAATCCCCGTGAGATGGATCATGGTAATCTGAGCATGCATTTCATAGATTTCATAGACATTAGGGCTGGAAGGGACCTCAGAAGATCATCGATCTTGCCAAAGGGCAGGAAGTCAGCTGGGGTCACAGGAGCCCAGCAAGATAAGCATCCAGTTTGCTCTTGAAGGTGTTCAATGTAGGTGCTTGAACCACCTCCGGTGGCAGGCTGTTCCAGACCTTGGGGGCTCGGACAGTAAAGAAATTCTTCCTTATGTCCAGCCTGAAACGGTCTTGTAGTAGTTTATGACCATTCGACCTAGTCGTCATCCCTAGGGGCGCTCTGGTGAACAAACGTTCCCCCAGATACTGGTGGTAACCCCTGATAAACTTATAGGTGGCCATCAGATCACCCCTGAGCCTGCGCTTTTCCAGGCTAAAGAGCCCCAGGGCTCTCAGCCTGTCATCGTAGGGTCTGCTTCCCTGACCTCTGGCTTAATGATTTAAGCCAGGTGTGCCTTACTTCCTTTCCTTCAACCACTGGGAAGAAAGAATTTCTGCAGAACCCAGCTCCATTCCACTTCCCCTAAAATTCTACCCTATCCAATACCTGGTACATCCAGTTAAGGCATTCTCTGCCATAGAATCTGTGCTAAATCAAAGGTGCTTTCACATAAAATTACCCCTGTAAGTGAAGAGTTCCTTGACTCAAAATTTCCATGAACCATTTTACAGTTCCAGTCTATATGAATTTACTCTAGGTAAGCTCCACCATGGATACATATTGGCACACCAGAGAAACAAAAATATAGAAGTGGTTAGGTGTTGTCTCTATTTTCCTTACACTTCAGCTTAGATCATACACTTCAGCTTAGATCATCCTTCTACCAGGTGTGTAGAAGGTGGGAAAAGAACTGGCATAACTTACTCTAGCTCTAGGCCAGGAGGAGCAGTGGAGGAATGTCCCCAACACAACTGGGGTCATCCAGCTCCCCTAATTGGTGAGTATGGGTAGTGCAAGCCCATGCACCAATTTTTTCCCCTAGGGACAGTTTGCCATTTGAATGTCAAGCCACTCAGATTGTGCAATGTTGTTATCACATAATTAAAATAACATCTGTGAGGAGCTTAAAGTTCTCATTTTCAGAAACTCAGAGTTTTTTTCAAGCAATCAATTCAATACTGAGATGTTATAATATACAAGACCTTAAGCTATATTTTCTCATTGACTTGTGTTCCTTTACATACAGTTGTCCAGGAACAATCTATCTGTTTCTTTAATTTTAATGGAAACTTTTGTGGATTTTTAATAATACTTTTGACCCCAAAGACACCAGCTCTATGCAGACCATTAAGTAGTAGGTCAAAATGAAAATATGTGACACAGAGTATTGTTTCTGTGTGATTTCTTGAGGAATATACTCAACTAACTGTCTATTCACAGTCCTTGGTATTACATCCAGACAATTCAGTGAAGAGCTCGTAAGTTTGATTTATATATATTATTTAAATGGCATACAAACTATTTGTGTTGGACTAACTTGATCTCATCCCTATGGTGTATATCTTTAAACCAAACCAAATTAGAGAGCATGAGTCTGTGTTCATGGAAAGAAATTCACTCATGCACCATGTGTAAATTCACACATATTTGAGAAACATTGTGATTTTCCTTGTGTCTTTTTTCAATAAAGAATTTTGAATTTCTGAAAATACAGTTTTATAGTTTTCTACTTGTAGCAGTCAATTCAACATCTCTACAAGGGCATGCACAAAGTCTGGATCCAAGGAATAAGGCTAAATTCACTCTTGATGTAAGTAAATACATTTATTTCAACATAATTTCAGCAGCTGATGCTAATGAAACTCAGCCTCTGCCCAGGGCCAGCACAAGGTATATGTCCTTTTGGGATGAAGCATGGTACATCTCCAACAGTATCCAGCAAAATTACATGGAAGTTTAGGGAAGAAAGGGAAGAATTACTTTGCCAAATGAAACTCGACACATAATTTAAGGGAAGTAAGAAATACCAATACTATCTAACTAGGAATTACCATTTTGAATAACACTCTGGGATTTTCAGTGATCACCAGCAATCAGCTCCTCGGTTTTATATCTCATTTAGCACAGAGCATGGTGTCTCCAACTACTGCAGGTACTGGCTTAAGCACTGAATTAAAGGGAACAGTGCCACCTACTGAAGCACAATCAGCAGATACTGAAGCAATAAAACTATCCTCAGAGGTCCCCCATCCACAGACTAACACAGCTTGACCCTGCTTAGCACCTAGGATCACAGCCAAAACTGCTATACCTTCAGGCTAATATTTTATAATCCTGTCTTTAGTTGATTGCTGTTCAGTATGTTCTTTATTTTAGAATATCAGTCCCCATGTTCATTTATTTTCATATTTATAGGATTCATTATATTTGCCTAACTAGTGTGATGCGTGTCTCCACTGATGAATCAACGTAAGGGACTAAATGGACTTCTTAAATTTAAAAGTGTTATCCATATGCACAGATGGCTCATTATCTGGTTAATTTCTGCCTTTTACAAGAATTCAAAGAAACCCATTCAGTTAGATAAGGGACTGAAAGTTTATTTCATGTTCATATTAATATAATCATGCATACAGCACTGTAAATTGACACTGTGTTTTCCAAACCTTTCATGGCAAGTCATATTGCTTGTCTAGTACCTCAATCAGCAGAGCCCCAATTGCAGCTCCAGGAGGGAGTTTTGAGAATATTTAATTTCTGAAGTATTGTTCATCTACTTCCTTTGTACTAAAAGGAAATTTCTTTGAATGAACTTGGGAAGCTGGACATGTTATGTTCATTATACCCGAACAAGTCCATGAGGATTGCATTCAAGAGTCAGCACTGAGTTCCAAAACTGCATAATGAGACAATTTTTAACAACTAAGTGTGTTGGGTTATGAAGTCATTTCCCAGGACAACTAGTGGAGTTCTCACAGACTGAATCATTGGAGAAAAGGGCAAAAACCATTTCAGAATATACGGATAAGAACCATCCTGTATCAACAGGAGCTGGATAAAATAATCTTAATTGCTTTGCATAAATTGTCTTAGTTTTGTTTTGATTTTTTATCCCCACTTTAGACCTATTATTGTGTAAAGGCTTTTTCATTAGAAAGCCCAGATTAGGTATTAGGAAACTTAGCTCCCGTTCCAACCTGCTACAATATCAGCCACAAGACATGGACAACAGAATCCCTCCGGATTTTACCCATAGCTGCAAGCTTGACCACATCATTAATGACCAGGGACCATGGTTATTTCTGCTTAAATTAAAAATCCCCAGTTTTCTGGATTTAAAAAGTAACCCCAAATTCACATTTTCCCATGATCAAAACAAAACAGCACTATATATATATATTTGTGTGTGTGTGTGTGTGTGTGTGTGTGTGTGTGTGTGTGGTGTTTTGTTTTGTTTTGATCATGGGAAAATGTGGATTTGGGGTTATTTTTTTAAATCTGTGAATTGGGGATTATTTTTTATCAGAGAAAACCAGGATCCTTGATCATCAGTGGACCAAATCACACAGATTATAAAATCTGAGGTTCATTCACCTGTTCTTCTACTGATGTCACATATACCATAACCTACTTACAGCACCTCTCTGATATCTAAATGGGATAGACGGGGGTGATCCCTTTGTGAAAACATGAATGAACACTGTTTTGACATCAATTCCAAAAACACACAAGCACATGGCAGAACACTTTAACCTTCAATATTCCATCATTGACCTCAGAGTAGCTGTTTGTTAATAACAAAACTTTCCAAATGAACTTGAAAATGAAATTGAGAACAAGAAATAATCTATAATCTGGTCTAAACTACAATAGGATCATCTGCATATGCTATTAATGCACTATAAGCTTACTGTACAGTAAAATACAGCATAGTAAGCTTTCCCCGGAGCACATCTACACATGCACCCATCAGGAGCAAATTTGCAGAGCTACTCCTGCCCTGCTCTTCCCTGCTACAGCAGGCAGAGGGAGCTCCAGGTTCCCCCAGGTACCAGCCCTGGGCTGGCAGAAAGCACCAAGGTCAGGCCTGGGCTCTGGGAGCAGGAAGAGCTGTCTCACCTCCAGGGAAACTGTCTCCCAGACCCATGCTTAGATCAGCAGATTGGGGCCTAGGGCTAGGAAACTGTCTCCTCCCCCAGCATCTGTTTTTCAGCCCCATGATCCAATCTGCCAATATCAAAATATAACAGATTAAATGGTTTACAATGGGGCATTGGATCTCCACTCATATAAGGGAGAGGGAGTAACTAGCCAATTACACTGCATGATAACCTTGAAGTTTTGGCAGCCTCCTCTAACCCTAAACTGCAGTTCTATGTTGCTAGGTTCATATGCATTCCAAATGGTAGAAGATTGGGTAGTGGACAGTATGTCTTTTGAATTAGCAGTGGTATACAATTACTGTCTGAAGGTGTTTTATGAGAGTATGTATAACAAGAATCTATAAGCACCGACAGAAGTGTTATACCCTCCTTATCAATGGATGAGTATAAAGCCAGAATAAAACAGATTGCTAAAAAATGTATTAAAGCAAACAAGATTCTCACAGTTAACACTAAACATACTTTGCACTATTTGACCAAAATAGTCCTACTTTTTTCTAATATTTTAAGATGACATAGAGCAAGCCTTCATAATAATTATACATCTTCTATCAGATCTACACTCTACAACTGACTACATTTCATTTTAATCATAACCAGACCAGAGTCTGAGTTTTTTTGGTACTGAAAATGACTTTCAACTATGGGAGCAGTTCTGTGTTTGAATATGAAAGGCAAACATGAGGCTTACTCTATGTTAAACAACATCCACTAAAGCAAATACAAGCCAACCAGAACAAACAGCTTCAAGCAAACTAGCAGAGTAAACAACATAAAGCAGGGAGAAGGAGAAAGACCAGGCACAAGCTGCATTGTTCCTTCTTTGGAGAAAGAGGTCTTGGAGGGCTTCAGTGACTACCAGATTTGTTTGTTTTCAAAAAAACATCTTTTGGCATAAGAATTAAAATTCTCCTTACTGTTCAGTACTGGAAGAAATGAAGCTTTTAATGCCTTATAGCTTCCAAATGAATTGCAATGCTTCCAAGAACATCACAATATTTTAGTACAATGATAGACTCAAATATTTCTTAGTCAATATTTAGGTGCTTATTCTACAGTCCATGGTATGGACACTACCACTACACAGCTGACAGTCATCATTGGCAGCCATCCATCTTGGGAGACAATGGGGATTGCACCCTTGGTAGGTTACCAGATACCACCACAGCTTCTTGAGTGGATAGGAGTCTGATTTGTGACAGGCTCTGACAACTGACAGGCTCTGACAACTCTGACAATTTGCACATACAAGCTCGGTTGAGCTTGCCCTGGCATGCCAAGTACTGTTTTGTCTTCCCTGCCTCTGACACCTCTTCTCTTCATCACTGACCCTCTCCATCTCAAAGTGATGTAAGCCCTGCTTCATGTCAGCTTTCCACTCACACTGATCCAAAACAATTGATTCCCAGCATTGGTCATTGATGTGCAGCTGACAAAGGTTTTTTTTGTAGACATCAACAAAATGGATTTTGGGCTGTCCAAGTTGACATTTGCCAGTGGTCAGCTCACCGTAGAGCAGGGGTGGGCAAAATATGGGCCATGGGCCAGATTCGGCCCACTAGGCCATTCTATTGGGAACCCTAAAAAAATTAGTAAATGAATATTTATTTGTTCCTGGTTGCCTATCAAAGCTGACAGAATCCAGGGGCAGTAGGACTCAGGGGAAGCCTTCAGAAGGACTGAGCAGCCGTGCTCCGCCCCACCCCCTGCCATTTCACTCTGTTCCTGCCCTCACACTTCTCTGGCACTGTGTGGCTCACAAATGCATCACTGGACCAGGGAGCACAGGGCCCTGCTGGTACCTGTGTGTGTGCATGCACACACATGTGCACAGGCAGGGCCAGTGTGTGTGTGTGTGTGTGTGTGTGTGTGTGTGTGTGTGCGGGCAGGGGCACAATGTGTGTGTGTGCAGGCATGGACAGAGTGTGTGTGTGTGCAGGCAGGGGCAGTGTGTGTGTGCAGGCAGGGGCAGAGTATATGTGTGTTTGTGTGTGTGCAGGCAGAGGCAGTGTGTGTGTTTTTTCAATCACTTCCAGGCTTTCATCATTTATTCTAACTTTAGGAGGACAGTCAACTATTTGATCCATGACTACTGTCTTTTTTAGGCTAATGGTCAGACCTAAATCACCACAAGCACAAGAAAGGAGATCCATGAGACTTTGCAGTCCTGCTTCTGAATAACTAACAATCACTGCGTCATTGGCAAAGGGCATTTCATGGACAAGAACTTCTTGCGTTTTTGTTTTTGTTTTGAGACAAGCAAAGTTAAAAATTTTCCCATTGGATCTGGTCTGAAGGTATACTCCTTGTGAACAACTACTGAATACATATTTAAGTAGGTAGCAAAGAAAATCCCCAAAAGTACCAAAACTAAGCTATAGCCCTGTTTGACACCACTCTTGATTTTGAATTATTCTGAACGTGACCCATTGAACTTCACTGTTCCACACATACTTGATGATGCTTAGTTGCTTAGGAGGGCAGCCAATCTTCTTCAAGATTCAGAACAAACCATCTCTGCTGATGAGTTCAAAAGCTTTGGTGAGATCAACAAATGCTATATACAGAGATTTCCTTTGTTCACAGCACTTTTCTTGTAGCTGTCTTAAGGCGAATATCATATCCACTGTGATCTACTGGAACTGGAACCACATTGAGATTCAGGGTAGACTCTGTCACAAAAGTCTGCAGTCTTAGCAGGACAGCTTTGGCAAACAGCTTCCCAATGGTGCAAAGTAAGGATATACCACAATAGTTAACACAGTCACTCATATCACCTTTGTTTTGTAGAGAGTGACTATGCTTGCATCCTTCATGTCTTGAGGAGTTGACAGTCGAAGTCTGTGAAATGTAATGATCTGCCCAAATAGATCAAACAGCAGGACTTTCTCTACTCTATGCATGGATACTATAGAACAAATACTAGATTCAATTCCCTTCACAGTTTGTCTCTTCTGATCACATTTATTCCATCCACTAGATTATCTCATTATTTGTTATTTTGCTCCTAATACACTTACCTATTGATTATTATTGTCCTTTTTAATCCAAGTAGAAACCCAGTGAGATTACAATCTCTTTTTCAACAGTGACTGAGGCTGCTTGGAAAACTGAATATAAACACATTTAGTTAAGACACAATTTAAAATAAAGCCATATAAAAACCACTATGTTTAACTAAGAAGACAATATACAGTGGAATCTGTCTGAGATGGAATCATCTGGGACTGGGAAAAGGTACATAAACCCACATGTACACACCCACACGCGCGCACACACACACACACACACACAAAATAGATATTTACTTGCTCCATGATATACAAGATGTTTCTACAAATGGCCCCAAATTTACTTTCCATTTATGCATTAAACAGTTTCCAGTTTATTCAGAATATAAATAATTCCCTATAAGGCAGGCTGGAACCATAGACATTTTACAGTTTGAGCAGGTTTCTGGTTTTTACAGCTTCCATATTAGAAAGGTTTCACTGTATTTTTAATTTAGAAATAAATTCTAATATTGTAAACATTTAATCAAGACATATAAATAATATCATTTTGTAATGGCATTATGATATAGAATACAATACTTATTCAGGGTAACCACCTAAAAAAGAAAGTGAATGGCTTTGCCTTAGGTACATCAATAATGAGGTCTCAGAATACCTGTGCTTCCCAAAATTTGTCACTCAGTTATACAAGACTACAAGAATCTTTAAAAAGTGTACAGCAGCACTAAGGAACTTGGAAAATACCATAGAAAATATATAGCTTATTATATTATGACATGTAACACATATTCACAAGCATTCTCTTTAGCTGGGGCTGACAATGTTTTCCCTAGGCCCTGTGATATTCTAGCACTGAACAAAACACCTTAATGTGAATGTTGGTCCTTCCCTAGGATATGGCATTTAGTCCTATAGGCCACCCTAAGCCTGTGTGCACTCCAGGTCTTTTGTCTACCCCTGTTTCTATCTCACTTGCCACACTTCATGTTTATATGAATACAGAAGCTGCCCCTGAGTCAGGAGGAATCTCACCAGTGTCTAACCTGCTTAACCTAACTCTTGATCCCTGGACCCTCTATTTGCTAACAGATCTTTGGCTGTTCTCTGAGGGCGTCTCTTGAGAACTGCTTGTAACCTGCTGGCACAACTCTGATTCTGTGGTGACTGCTCATGACCAGATTGGATTAGTTAAGCCTTGAGGGATCTAGCCATAATCTCCAGCCTCCCCCATAGTGACATCCATACCTAACAAGTGTCACTCTGTTGTCATTCATCTTTCTTATAGGTTTCAGCTCTCCTGGCCTTGCCCGCTAGTTACTCTGACTGTAGGCCTCTATCCCAGGCCCACTTGCTTTGGCCTGGCTCCCTCTGTCTCTCCCAGATCTCAGTCTTTTGGCCCTTTTGGCCTCATCCCACATCCATCTCTTTATCAGTGCTCAGACTCTGGACTACTTAGCCTCTGGCAGCCTCTGTCTCTGTCCTCTCAGTTTTGGCCCACTCTTTTGCACCCTTGTCCTTTATAGGGGTCAAAACCTTCAGTACCTTTTAGGCATCCCTGCATGGCCTCCTAACCATCCCTACAGTACAAACTGATCCTTCATCCTGAAACAGTCACCAACAAGCTGTTTCTTCTCTACTATTCTGTGGCCAAAGCCTCTTCCCCACTCACTGGCCTCCTCCTAGCCTTCTTGCTATGTCCTGGCTTGCAGCATCCACTCCTTTCTAGCCTAACAGGAGATCCAGTCTTTGCAGGTAGTCCACTGGTCCCTTTGCCTGAAGAACTCTCTCAGGTTTATTTCCTATGAGCTCCTCCTACTTCTGGTCAGACATTATCTCTCCACTTAATGGACAACCTACTGCTGTTTTCCTGGCTGAGCTGCAGCTGTTTCCTTCTTGATTACCTGGGGCTCTACCCTACTGTCCTATTTCTACTCAGCTAACTCTTCAGTAGGTACCCTTTAGCTCCCTAGCTACCTACTCCCCTGCCTGTGGACCTTATCTGTTACACTCTCAACCCTGATGTAACAGAAGCCTCCGGCTGCCTGTTATACTAATGAAATACAAGTTATCATGATGATTCTCACAGCTTTCTCATCATATCTCAGCTGGAAGCAATCTCACAGGCTCATGTGATGATAAATCAAAATTATTTGGACGATCCATCTGTTAAACAGCCTTTTTATTTTATGATGTTCTCTATCCACAGTTCACACTTTCTGAAAAATATTGCATAAACCTCAGCTTTTTAAAATCTTCAATTTATTTTTAAAAACAATTTGGTTTAAAAATATGGTAGTTTGTATTCTTCATCAATTCATCACATATGATTTTTTTCTTCCCCCCCACCACCTTAGACAAAAAGAAGTTTTAAATCCCCAATTTAGGAAACTACAAAAATCATTAACATAAATCCTTCTCACAATACATCAAAGATTTTAATAGGGTTTAAGTACAAAATGAAAGTTGAGCATATGCCCAAGTTGAAAATCACTACCTTAAGCAGTCATTATCACTTGCAACATGTCCAATACTTTACCAAGCAAGTTACCATATTTACTCAAATCTAAGATGAGGTTTTCCTCCCCTTTAACACGGGGAAAAAACTGTCATCTTATAATCATATATGAGGGTATTGAAGTGGGAGGTGCAAAGGGTGGAGGGAAGGGACATGAGGGGAAAGTGGGTATTGATTCTGTGGGGATGGGAGCAGGCAGGGAGCAG
>NW_005842388.1:1168554-1179336 GCF_000455745.1 Alligator sinensis
GCAGGGGGACAAGCACAAGAAGAGGGCAAGTTACATGACCCCCCTCCCCCACTGTCTGCCCCTCTGCAGCAATGCGGGGATAAATTAAAATGACCCTCCAATAGTTAGATTCTATATATGGAAAATTATAACAAATCTATTATTGTTATTAGATTTCATATAAATTATATTCCATGTATAAAATCTAATTATTGGAGGTGGTCTTAAATTCAGGGTTATCTTAGAATCACGTAAATACGTATTTTTCCTCACACAAAGCTCTAATGAGTTCAAAGGACACAGGGGATTACCTAGGTGCCCATTGTCTTCTTTTACAGTAAGGTGAGACCCCAATCCTACAAAAGGTATCCCACAAGCAGGATAAATACTTATGTACATGAGAAACTGAGCATATAGAAGAACATATTCATGAATTAACTGGAACTCACATGTGCTGGCATTTACAGGTTTAGGTTCTTCGACCACAAAATACTTACTTTGCATGCTCTCTCCTCTGGGCACACTTAGTGCTGTACTCAAATGTATGGAATTCCATCTACGCTCTGAAACACACTGTCCAACTGGTGACCTGAAGGCATATGTGGCCTATGAGGGGTTAAATTGCATCATCATGGCTCACAGCATGACGCAGGGAGGGGAAGGTAAGTGTGGGTTCATGCAAGTTACATTGTTCAGGGGTGTCAGGGGGTGTGTTCTCATGGGCATGTGGTGTAGTGGTAGGGCATCAACCCAGCCAGGGGGTGCAACCTGTGAAGTAGGATATACAGACCCTGGTCACTTGGAAGTTGGTCAGCCCTGCTGTGAGAGCTTGAGTTCTTACACTTTTTTCACTTAGTTGTCAAAAGGATGAAAGCTTTTAATACTTTTGTTTCCATTTGTCTTGACTCAATCTCTCCAGCAAAGGTGCAGAAAGTAACATTTTACTCTTGAATTGGGAGAGTAAAGAGTAAATAATTCTTTTTTTCCAAAGGAAGTTCATATAAACCAACATGTTATTATTTCTATAATAACAAATGGGTGTTTTGCAGATAAATGAAGAGACAAGGCCCCTGCCCTGAGGAATTTGCAATCTAACTAGAAAATAAACCATAGAGAATGAAATGCATTAAAAAGCAAAATGAAGGCTTGATTTAAATCCGCACCTTCTCTATTTTTCTATCAATATTTATAACAGTTTTTTACAAGCCTTTAGTTTTTGTGGATTGATTGCTTCATTTCCCATTTGATAGAATCCGTAAAATATCTCTATGCCAAAATGACAAACAAAGGCTGATAAACCTGACAGATGGCAGGGTAGATTTGCACCTTCTAGACTAACTAAATTAAAGATGTATACCATGATCTTTTGGGATCAATTTCCAACAAGTTTTTAAGACCATATTGCCAAAGATTGGGCGTATTTTTCATAAAATGAACATGTTACATTTTTCCCATTTTCAGAGATTATGAAAACGTAGATTTTTATTAATTCAATCACTTCTTAAGGATCTATTAACTAACGCTTAAAAGAATTACTTACAATTTAGCCTGGAAGAACTAGTTCAACTAAAGCAATCTTTGAAACTTCAAAACTAAAACAAATGATCTTTTAAATTAAAATAATGTTTAAATAATGTTTCTCTCATCAATTTCTTTTTTTTCTCAGCATTCTGTGTTTTCAGGTCCCATATGAGAATGAGATTGCATTGCTGAAATATCATCTTCAAAGCCTTTTTTCATACAGTTCAAGGCCAGCAGGATGCAGGAAGTACCAGAAAAGAGTTTATTGTAAAAGTGTCAGTCCCAAGAGTTTTAGATAGTTTGGATAAGTTTCAAATAAACTTTTGAACCAAACCTTAAATCATTTGAGGTTTATTGATCATTTGAGGTTTAGTAATTATAGCAATGAATTATTATACATACTTTGTGCAGTATTCATTTACATCTTCTGTGATTTTTTTTATTAAAAATGAAGTATACAGATTATTTTTTCGAGAATGTTACTTAGATTGTTTTATATGTATTTGTAGAGAAATAGCAGGCATATATAGCTTTCAAATATTTGCTTATGGCTTTCATATTAGAGTAGCTAACATCTTGGGTTATATTTTTTCCTTACACTTGGAAGATGAAATATCTATGATAATACTATGGCATTTGTTAGAAAAGTTGGCATTTTAATGGTGCCTATTGTATTTATGCATACTTTAAAGCTCTATCTAAACATATATATATAATACTAGACATAAACCTAAAATATGTAATAAGTACTATACAAATATTTTGGATTTTGATTATGTCAAAAAGAGTTAGAAAGTATAGTGTTTGCACATTTCCCACTCTCAAGACTGGATAATTGTATCAATGGCTTGTTATATATTCAAACTAAGCAATTTCGTAACTAGATAATGGAATAGTTTTGGTCCTGGCACTGGCTTCTGTGGTTATAGCTGAGAAAGAAAAAGCACATACTTGATAACAGGTGGCAGATGGAAGACAGGAAGGATGCAAGGGTGGAAGGTACCTTGAGCTCAGACCGCTACTGAGGTAGCAGCATTGACTTGGTTCAGCATGTCCCCTCAGGCCGCCTGAACCAGTTGAGTACTGACAGAAAGTTAAAGCTACTTTCCTAGAGCAGGGGTACATGATACAATAAACAAACCTGCCCCTAACCTTGGGGTCAAACCCTCTTGGGGCATAGGTAGATGTGCAGAGATTACTTTTGTAATCAGATCTGACAGTGAAAACAGCTGAAATAAAAATACTGTTGCTTCAGGCCTGCTAAGCATACTGCTTGAAATGTTAAGCCTGAACAAAGAATTAAAACAAAGTGTTATTGTACTGTAAAAGAACTAGAGGGTAGTATTGTATAGTGTAGGAGAAGCAATTGTAACCAAGATGCTGCACAACATCTACTAATATACCTGCAGATTTTTAGAAAGAAATCCATTATACATCAGTGATTTCCATGACAACCTAATGAAAACAAACAAGAGATATATAAAGAATTATATTTGGATGCATCAAAAGAATAGAACCAATTACAGAACCAAAAGTATTTGAGTGAAATGTTAAACTGTATGAAAAATAACTATCTAGTTAGCATTTCTTAATATAAAATCCTCTGTGATGAGTGAAAAATTCTGCTGTCAAAGCTGCAGATGTATATCTCTCTGAAAAGTGACTTAAGTAAGGCTTGTTGTGGCCGGAATTGCTAAACTGATTCTCTTCAAGAATGTTTCAGGCCCCCAAATGTACTTAACTCCAGCTGCACCATTCATCTGGTGTCTCTAGAGGAGGTGCAATGTGAGCAAAAAGAGTTGATATTATTCATTTTATTTCTACCATCTGATCGCTTCTTCCTTTCATTTCTGTGAGATTAGCTGTTTTCACAGGAAAGGAAGGAGGAACCATAATATACCAGAGCACATTGTAGGACAGAAACTCCATCTTGCTCAACTTTAGGATGACAAACCACTAGAATGTGGTAGGGTCTATAGGTTCCCTATAGCAGATACACTCATTAATCTATGTGGTATCATGGGAGTGGAGTATATGGGAAAGAAGACTGAGACATTTGGGGCATTTCAATAAAATCCCAGACTTGCTGCAGAATTTAGAAATAATGTGCTGCCTAATTATAGACAGAACAAAGCTTTAGGAGAACAGGCTTGCTGTAGGGATTGTTAAGAATAAAGTTTCACAAAGTAAAACTTACTCTGGAATAGAGATATTCAGATATTATTTTCAGATGCAGGTACATGTAGGAGGAGGTATTCAGATCTGAGATTTTGATTCATCTCAGGATGAATAATTTGCCTCTCAATCAAAGTTCAACTTTAGAAACTTCATCCTAATGCCAAAAGATGCTTAGATTTAGAGTGTTGCCTTGAACCCATCTTTAATATAGACAGCTTCCCACAAGGCTCTAGAAGATATGAAAAAAAACTTATTAATCTATTTCTTTCTTAATAGCATATAGGCAACAGACTGTGTAAACAAACTATCAGATCAAAGACTTATACTTTCTATATAAGGGACTTATAGCTCAGTACATTAAACATTTTTAATTTATTTTCCTAAGTAGAAATGAAAACATTGAACCCAAAGATTAAGCTACGATTTTTCAACTTTGCTTATAGAACAAGGGTTTGGGAAATGCATTCAACTTACTAAATATCTTTCCCTTACTGAATTGTCCCATCACCACTATGCCAAGTTTAGAAGCATTATTTATTCTTATAGCTAACATGCATTGTGAGTTCACAATAAATTCAGAAGAACCCATATATCTCTACATTGTATGTCCTTTTCATATGCCTAGCCCTGAAACAAACAGTTAAAATGATGGACTGCTCATTGCTATTCCAAAGTTCTCCTGTGAAGTATGCACAGGAAATAAGATCTGTGGTTCAGGAAGCAAGACACATGTTAATTCCTATACAATGAAGAAATCAATATTAAAATCAGGGCTGCACAGCTTCTGAAGCTGTGCTCCAGTGATAGCAAAATATTGACTTACCATTCTCAGCCTGGAGCACAAAACTCAAAGAACATTTGAACTTTAATTAATACACATATAATGCAGTTGCAGCTTACATTGACTAGCTCCCAAAGAGTTTATAAAAGCTCTGCCATATGGTGACCTTGATATGAACTTTTGAGGGAATATTAAATTAAGTTGGAAGCTTGATGGGGACAAGCCCTTCTCTGATCAGCTGTCTGTAAAGTGTCATGCCTGCCTATGGAACTGTATAAAATAACTCTAAATAGGAATAAGCTATATTGTTAAGGTAGCTATAGCCCATTCAAAAAATCCCTCAAAACAAAAAAGCCAAAAATCCAAACCCCTCCCAAAACAGAGGGTTATTTAGAGCAGAACAGGTTAATCAGTTTGGATTTTTTCAATAACTTACCTTCCAGCTCCTCTCATACTTCTACATACATTCCTATACTTCATCTGAACATATTTGAGTGATCAAGTTTTACATGTGCAAATTCAGAAAGAGAATATTGCATGTACATGTTTCCAGAGAATTCACTTTTCTAGCTGGGACAGGAAACTGCTTCATACTGCCTTAGGCAGCCAAACACCAATATGCTATCCTTTCTGGATGCCATTCTTGCACATCTAGTTGTCCCACTGCATTCATTATACAGGGAACAGAGCTGTACAAATGTTAAGAGCACCCAGCCTTTGTGTACTGTACAATGAAATGACTGGCACATGCCTAACTTCAAATCCACTCCCTACATGATTCAGAAGAATGTCCTAATGAAAGGGTAATGAAATCAGATGTCACCCAATCCTTCCTGTCCCATTTCCTAAATGGTCATTGTAGAGGACAGCTAGATAGTAATAATAACTCTCTAGCCTGGTGGTCATGCTCCTTATCTAGATATCCTACTTCTCAGATTTTTCTCTTCACTGGAATCTAGTGTTTGTTTATTCATTTAAAGGAGGGTAACTGTTGACAGAAAAGATTGAGAATCCTAAAGCCAGATTGCTTACAAATTCCCTAGGGGGATTGGAGAAGTTGGTTTAAATGACCTCAGGCAGATAAACTCTAATCCCTGAACTACTGGATAAAAGGTGGTATGGGTGCCTCCATCTCTTGTTAAGGTCAAGCACTTCTTTCCCTTTGCTCTTCTTACAGTGCCTAAAGGTAAAGTAATTGATCTAGAAAAAAAACATAATTCGTCAGAGTTTTTCTTTCAAGGAGGAAAAAAAGTATTGACCAACCACAACACATCAATTACTTCATAGGCCTAGGGATCTGGTGCACTTAAAGCTATGGATTCTTCTTAGGGCTTTGTTACACATTGTACTTTGAGCTGCTCAGGTGTTTATCAGTTAGAGCTAGCTTGAAATTGGAGCAGTCACAGCTGCAGAGGTGGGTAATTATTTTGGGTGGAGGGCCGCTTACTGAGTTTTGGCAAGCCATTGAGGGCCACATGACAGGCAACCAGGGGCAAATAAATATTAATTTTTTAATTTTGGGGGGGTCCCCATGGATGAGATAGAATGGCCTGGTGGGCCACATCTGGCCCCTGGGCCATATTTTGCCCACCCCGGCTTAAGGCTTAAAACCTTCTCTGACTGTCCCCCATCTGCACAGCTGTGACTTACCACTAGAGGGCTGGCAAACTACAGTTGTGAGTTGCCATTACAGGTCTGATGAGCAGAGAGAGGCTTCCTGCTTTAGGTGGGGGGGGAGATGGTTTGGGGGGCTTCGATGTAGGAATATGAAGCTGGGAGGTGGACAGTTAATGGGGAGGGGGGAGTAATGAAATGGGAGGTAGAAAGGAATAGGGGTGGGGGAAAGGTAGTGAAATGAAGGAAGTCAACCACAGCAGGATATAATAAAAAGAAGTAAAACAATAATAATTTAAAAGAAGGAAGAAGAAGTAAATTAAAGAAGATCTCATGCTTTAATAATGCGGGATTTGGGATTGCAATGTATGTGGGGGTGTTGGTCATGCTTTCTGGGGTGGCTGGGAGATGGGAGTGGTGAGAAAAGGTGCTTCTAGGGGAGCCCCTGCTCTGGGAAGGAAGCTACAGCTCATGGGGACCTGGGGACCTGATCTGGCCCCCTACCTTGCTCCCTTACCATTTCCCTAAACCCCACTCCTGGACCCACCCATAACCTGCAATCTAGCTATGTGCTGTTTGCACAGGGTTGGGACCCTGGGGCATATCCACACATACAAAGCACGTGCACTTGCAGCAGCTCAAATAAAAGTGGTGAAAATTTGAGCTGGGGCTTTTTGCCTCAGAGCACGTGCTCGGACATGCACTTTAGCCAGCCAGTGGAGGAGAAAATCATGCCACTCAGGGCAAAATAACCTTGCCTGGCTTCTCCTGGATCTGCAGTCAGCACCTGTGCTGTCCCCAGCAGTATAAAAAGCTTCCCTGTCCTGTTCCCATCAGTACAAAAAGCTGCCCTGTCAAGGAGCTCAGAGCTACTCACTCTCAGGAGCTTCTGGGGCCCAGCCAATTGGTACCCAGGGACACTACCCCTTGTGCCAGCTGGACTGCTGAAGTAACCCTGAGAGTTCCCTGAACCCTTTACCCACAGCAACAGTCTGGCAGTGGGGGCTGCTGCCTGGCTGTGACCTGCTGCCACCTGCCAGACCCAGATGGGGACTGCACAGCCAGTAGAGGCATCTGCCCTTCTGGGCCAGCTGCCAGTGGGCCATGGCTGCAGAGTTGGCCTTTGTGTGGCACTACTGCCATGTGTGCCCCTGCCTGACCCCATCCCCCACCTGTCCTCAGAGCCCTCCTCATCACTGCCCCTCTTGGCCCCATCTCCCACCTGTTTCCTGCCCCACCTGGTTCCATCTCCCACCTGTCTCCCATGCCCCTGATCACTGCCCTGCCTAGACCCAGCATCCCAGCAATTAAAAAAAAAACCAAAAAACTACTCTCTTCGGCAGTAGCAGCTGCCATTGGGGTCAATAGGGCCACGTGGCAGACCCACCCCCAAGTAGGATGGGGCCTGGGTGACAGCTGCAGTTGTCCCCAGCTGCACAACAGTGCGTGGAGCCAACCCTGGCTACATCTGCATGATGGGACAGTGGCGGTGCAGGTGCCAGGTGGCTGAAGCCCTGGCCTGCTGCTCCCTGCTGCCCGGTGCTGCATAGTGGGGGCTCTGTCATGAGGCCCCAGACCCCCAGAGCCCCTGCTACTGTGAGGTGAGTGTTAGACTTCTTTTTTTTTTTAAGTGTTGGGAGGCTGAGACCAGGGGCAGCAGCCATCCACGGGGCTGGGGGCACAAGAAGGAGATGGGGCTGGATGGGGCAGCCATTGAGGGTGCTTAGGGGGCAAGCAGAGGATGGGGCCAGGTGGGGCAGTGACCAGGGGCAGGTGGGGGTTGGGGCTGGGAAGGGAAGACATCAGGGGGCTGGGGGATCAGGCAGGGCGAGCAGGGGCTCCCCATGGTCCCCTCCTCCCACCTCCAGCCCCTCCTCCCCTACTTACTGGCAGCAGCCCGGGTCTAGATCCCTGAGGCTGGCACACTGCCTGCCCTGCATAGGTAGGCAGCATGCTTCAATACCAGGGCAAGGGCCATCCATAGAGACACTCTGGCTGGCTATCAGAGTGGAGGACCAAGCCTCCAGTTGCCTCAGGGTATGGTCTGGGATCATGGTTGCCCTGCTTTTTCCCCCACAATTTTTTTTTTTTTTACCCCTGGATATCCAGGGGTCTAATTTTGCTCCTGCACTGCAAATTTGATGCCAGAATTTCTGCCCTTCCCTCTGCCCCAGGCAGTAGAGTTAAAGGAGTAGAAAGTTTGTCCACACAAAATGGAAGGGAGGAGGAGAGTACTCTGCATCCTGGGATGCTAGAGGACGTCAACTTGGGTGACTCATCTGTGGTGAGTGGCTCTGGAACAGAGTAATTTTAAGTCTCCTAAAGTGCTCTTAAAACTAGTTTCAGGTGTTAATGTGTGGACAATCCAGGGGTTAAGAGCTCCAGGAGCTGTCTAAAATTCAACTAAGAGACTAAAAGTTAGGCACTGTGGTTCTGAAATTGTTTTGTGTATCTAGGACCTGGGTTCTTCATATACATCACCTGCTAGAATGTGAATACACTTAGCTAAATGATCACTAAGGGTGTAAGTACAAAGAGGCAGCAAATTATTTAAAGTGACATACAAGGGTATAATTAAGAGTACCAGGTCAAAAGAAAGATATGAAAAATGGAGGAGTGCTAGGAGGAAAAAGTACCCCAGAGACAGCCACTTCCATCCTCAGCATTACAGAGCCAACAGAGAGATGTCCAACTCCTAGGGCAAAGACTGATGCTTCTTAATTTGGGATCTGAAAAATTAAACAAGACCACATGTGGCGATAATCCAGTTTAGAAGAGAAAACTCTTCGTGATTTTTATTATCTACAAACCCATCTTCCCTTTGATAGTAAAGGAAGAATCCTAGTATCCTATTCCAGTTATACTGACTCACTTCAAATGCTGATGTAAAGACCTGGGACCTGGTTCTTTGTTTAAGTTCACCTTGTGTTATCACTCTCGTCAAAGTAAAGTTAATGCAGGCACAAGATGCTACAATCTTGGATGCTTATACCTTTATACAGAGTCCACACTGGTATGGACAGAAGTAGGGTAACAACAAATTTCACAACTAATCTGAAATGAATTTCATAACGATATACAACATTTTCCAGAAGTACACATATTTCAAATATTACATTGTTCCTGTACTAGGCACAAAATAAGTCCTTTAATAGTTTCACAAATACACTGATGAAAGTCTGAGCATTTCTTAAGTAGAAATCACCATAGTCACAAACAAAAGAAAGCTGTTCCTCTATGCTGAAAGTTGACATTTCAAAAGAAATGCTACACTTTAAAATATATTTTGAAATGCATATATTGGATATTAATTTCTCCTTTCTTACACTGATATAAATACTGAGATAAGTCAATTAAGTCAGTGGAAATCAATTTATACTACCTTCAAGCTGGTGTAAGTAGAAAGAGAATCAGGTCATCTGATTTGAGACAAAGGATTTATTTATATAAAGCCATGTTGCCATCCAGCTACCATGTCTGGGTAAGGCTTTATGGCATAATTTTTGCCTATTTGATAGAAATAGCTCACTTTTAAAAATGGTTTTGTGCTAGGTGTTTCAGACAGTAGAAAGTGAATGAAAGGCGTGTGATGGTTGGCCAAACCAAGGCCCCATTTGGAGCTTGACCATCTGTGTTCAGCATGTAGATCTGGAGTAAAACACATTTTTGAACATGGAAAAAAGCCCATAGAGCATCAATTAGGCATTCTGGCCCATAATGTATTTTCTTTAAATTAATTTTCAGATAGCAGCATGTGTGGTTTTGACAGCCGAATTTTGCCCATATGGTTTAACATTTGGGTGCCTCTAAAAGAGCTTTGAAAAATTAAACTATTTGTTAATGCTTCAGCAACCCTGTGTATCCCTTTGACTGGACCTTTGCTTTTGAGAATTAAGATGTCAGGAATTCTCCATTTGTTTTAGGTTGAAAATGTGCAAGTAATTCTTGGCCAGAAGCCAAAATGTCTTTACAGATACTTCATAAATATTAAAAGATGTGGTTACATTATAATTGTGTGATGTTTCAGATCCTTTAAATCACAAACTTTAGAAAATGTCCTCTCTCTCTCTCTCTCTCTCTCTCTCTCTCAAGTTAGGGGGTAGAGAGGAGCCCAGACTGAAAGTTAATTGTAGGTCACAGAACTTGGACAGAGCAGCACTTGTGTGGAAGTCAAGGATAAAAAAGAGCTATGAAAGATGAGGGAACGAAAGATGTTCTTATGAAATTAAAAATTGGAACTTTTTGTTTTAAAACAAACTTTCCTTCCTTCCTTCCTTCCATTTTGGATGCACTGGACAAGGCTCACTTGGAGCTGTGTGGGGCGATCCTGAGCATAAAACTCCCTGGCTTCCTATCTCTATTCTTTTCTGACTCCCACCTGTCTAAAGGTCTCTAACTTCTGTTTATTTCATTTTCTGATTCTTTTCTTGCATTTTCGCAGCATTTTTTCTCCTTTATCTCTCCTCTTTGTCCCCTCCCCCCTGTACTTCTGGTTTCTTTGTCTGTGAGTTGCTTCTTTACAGCCTTCTTTCTCACTGTCTCTTTTCCTTTCTGTCTTTCTTTTCTGTTTGCTTGTTGCGGGGAGTTATCTTTTCCAAAAGCTTGCCTTCCAAGGGATGCTCTTAATTACTCCCTCTTTTCCACCTTTGTTTTCTTTTTGATTTGTTGTTTCAAACCCCACCCCCATCTGTTTTTTTTCCTCTGCCCCT
>NW_005842388.1:1179475-1179715 GCF_000455745.1 Alligator sinensis
CACAGCAGCTAGCATGAAGTTGCCTCTTAGACTCTCCCCATTACCCATGGCTTGAGGGCTCACACTCCTCCCTACATCGGGGGTCGAGATCTGCGTAGATGCCCTCGCTAGTCTCATAGATTCATAGATGTTAGGGTTGGAAGGGACCTCAATAGATCAGCGAGTCCGACCCCCTGCATAGGCAGGAAAGAATGCTGGGTCTAGATGACCCCAGCTAGATGCTTATCTAACCTCCTCTTG
>NW_005842388.1:1180803-1197338 GCF_000455745.1 Alligator sinensis
TACCTGCTATGAACCCGTGCTGGTTTCCCCTCAGCATAATTTGTCCTGCCGGGCTCTCGCAAATGTGAGCCTTGATAATTTTTTCAAAGACTTTGCCTAGGATGGAGGTGAGACTGACTGGCCTATAGTTGCCTGGGTCCTCCTTCCTCCCCTTCTTGAAAATGGGGACCACATTGGCCCTTTTCCAGTCCTCCAGGACCTGGCCCATGCGCCATGAGTGTTCAAATATTCCTGCCACTGGCTGTGCAATGATGTCAGCCAGTGCCTTCAGTACGCTTGGACGGAGCACATCCGGGCCTGCCGACCTAAATGCATACAGTTCCTCCAAGTGCCTTTGCACCATCTCAGGGTCTATGCTTGGTAGTCTGGTGCCCTGCTGCTGCCTCTCTACAATCCCAGTGAGAGCCTTGTCTTGCCCCTCGCTTAGGAATACTGAGGAAAAGAACTCATTGAGGAGTTCAGCCATGTCTCCCCTCCCATTGCTTATGCCCATTTAGTAGAGGTCCTATTCCACCCTGGGCCATGCTTTTACTCCTTATATATCTAAAAAACCTCCTGGGACAGCATAACATACATTGCACAGGTCATGTTAACATGGTCCCAATGATTTACCTGAGTGATTCCACCCTAGTTAACAAGGTGTGTGCAGAGGGCCTGGATATTGTGGGTGCATATTATTTTGTCACGCCCCTTGACACCCCAGCAGTGAGGGTGGTGATTTCTAATGTGCCCCCACATGTGACCGATTGGGAGTTGGACATTGAACTTGAGCCCTATGGGGTTCTTATGAGTCCCTTTCGCCAACTTATGATAGGAAGCAAGAACCCAAAACTGAGGCATGTCCTGTCTTTTCAAAGGTAGGTTTTCATGCTTCTCAGGGAAGGCCCATGGTCTCTGCCTCAGTCATTGAGCCTCATGTTCAATGGGTTGAGGTTTGTGATCTATTTTTCCTTTGGGGAGACCACATGTTTCCATTGTGGTAGCTCTTCCCACCTAGTGGCCCAGTACCCATGGGGGAGATCAGCTGGAACATTGATGACTACAGTGGTGCTGACGGATGGTACATCCACCTCTGGAACACAGGCCCCACCCAGTGAGGCTGGAAGCTTTTCCTGACCTCCTTCCACCACTGAGGGTGTTCCATCTGAGGGGGCTGGAGTCTCTGGTGTGAGAATGCCATCCAGCAGAGGGGCTGGAACCAGGCTCCAACCCTCCCTCCCACCCATTCCACCTACAGTGCCCACCCCCACCGGTACAGAGACACCGCCAGGTGGAGAGGCTGATGCCTCCACTTGCCCCCTGCTGCCCTGACTTCCCTGATTGAGGCGGCTGGGGTGGTCAGTGATTGTGGAGCCAAGGCCTTGTTGGATGATGGGGCTCAGGCCTCTTCCCAGGTGCCCTTCCCCGTGGCCTTGTCTGAAGTCGATGACCCTAGGGAGGCAGGCCAGAAGCAATCCAGCCCATCCTCTATGAAGGGTGGGTGACCTGCCACAAAGAAAAAGAAGAACAAAGAGAAGAAAGTGAAAGGTACCACACAGGACACCCAATCCCCCTGAGACCCTCCTCAGCTGGTGCTGGTGGTCGCCCCTGCTGGAGAGCCTGGCCCCACTCTGGCTGTCATCTCAGTGACCCTGTTGACTGGGGATGGGGGTGGCTTGGAGGTGGGGGAGGTGAAGGCGGGGGTCATGAACCCCTCACCTGTCTCCCAGCTTCTGGAGGTGGGTGGCAGTAAAAGCTATGCACAATGCTTCACTTCTGGAGATCTGACCCATAGGGTGGCAGAGGAGTCTCGCCATGGCCGGGGTGACTGGCAGTGTGGCAAAAACCTCAATCAGGACATCTGTGGCGTGGGGGACCTGGCCCACTTGGGAGGGCAGTCTTGATGTCACACAGGAGATGGCCCACGCTGCGGACAGAGCACATGCCCAGCCAGGTGGTCAAGGCCTCGGGTGAGAGCCAGGCCGACAGAGCGGGGTCAAGGAGATGGCTCAGGTGGAGGACACATGCCTGGATGAGAATGGCTATGAGGCTGGCAGAGGCCAGGCTCATCACAGGGCACCTCAGAGCTGGGTTGTGCATTAGGGGTTCCCTCAGCAGCTGCGGGAACTGCAGGTGATGGGCCTGGGGCTGGAGACAGAAGGTGGCCTGCCAGGCTTGTAACATGCCACAGTAGAAAGCCGGAAGCACCACCCAGTTCAAAAGCATAAGGTTCAACAGGAAGAGCTCCTGGTCAAAGCCAAGGACCCCCACCCTCTGCAGAAGCTGGCATGCCAGTTGTTGCTAAGGTAGCTGCTCCTCACTATACAGGAGTCATTGAAGGGCCTGCAGATGGAAGGCGGCCACCTTGCTCACAAGGTCAGCCAAACTCTGGCCCCCTCAGCTACAGGTAGGTAAAGGACAGCTCATGGAAGCCAATAGCACCCATCCCAGAAAAAAAATCAACCAGGAGGCACTGGAGTCTCTCAAGTAGGTCCTGTGGTGGATCAAGTACAGTTCACCGGTGCCACAAGGTCACCGCCACCAGGTTGTTCATGGGTAGCAGCATGAGCACTGCACAGTGACAGCTGATCAGCAAGACCTTGTCGGCAAGACTCTCCTGGACAACGTGCAGGAGACAGAGGCCGAGAACAAACCAGAAAGTCTTGTAAAACTCAGCAGGTAACCTGTCAAGGACTGGGGCTTTGCCAGAGGTGAGGCCAGCTGTGGTAGCTGCCAGCTCTGCCAGAGACAATTCCTGCTCAAGCTCACTAGCCTTCAGGGCACAAAGCCATGGTAGGCATGCATGGAGTTCCTGCATGGCCTCAGGGCAGGATGGCTCAGCCACAAACAGGTCACGATACAAGGCATCAGCATGCTCATGAGAAAAAGCCCAGATCTGTACCTTGTCCACATCCCACCATAGCTTCCAGGAGGAGTAATTCAGCCTTGTGTCTTGAAGCAGGCTGACGAAGAAGCATCAATAGGGCACTCACATACAGGTTCTCCCCAGCAGGCTCAATTCACAGCAAGCCAGGCCATGATCTGACAGGCCTGAAGGAATGATGCAGCCACTGTGTAGGAGTGGCAGATGGTGACTGGTGACATAAAGGTGGTTGAGGTGGGCTATAGTAAGACCACCAGCACTCATCCTGGACCAGGTGTACTGGCGTGCATCGGGGTGCCAGGCTTGCGAGACATCAACGAGGCCTGCAGTCTCCAAGATGGACTGCAGTTTGCGGGCTGAGGGCAGGTGAGGCTCAGGCCCCGTACGGTCAAGCGGGGTGTCAGTAGTACAATAAAAGTCCCCACCTATGAGGAGCAGATCATCATCCTTGCTAGCATCGTGCAAGAGGGCGGCCAAGGTCTCGAAGAAAGTGACCCTCTCCTTGCCATCGGTAGGTGCATAAACTGCATAAACGTTGACAAGTAGCAAATAGTGTTGTGCTAGAGTGACATGGACAGTCACCAAGAAGCCGGGGACAATCTCCCATGCCACCTCCATATCATGCTGTAGTTGTGATGATAGGAGAGTCGCAACCCCGGTGCTAAGGTTGGTGCCATGCCTCGGGAACAAGTGGCCTCGCCAGGCAACGTACCAAGACAACTGGTTGAGCCTGTCGGAATGTGTCTCCTGGAGGAAGGTGACAACCAGCCACTTCTGGCGCAGGAGCTCCAGGACGTCCTCCCGTTTCACCAGATCTCAACAGACATTGATGTTAAAAGTACTACTGGTTGTGGCTGCCATAGGTGTGGGTTTGGGAGAGGAAGATCAAGGTAAGGTGTAGGTAGAAGAGCGAGCCCCCAAGAGCAGAGCAAAAAGCAGGAACAGGTTGGAAAAGGCCTATCATGACCTACTGTACTCCAGGGACCCCCCCAGGACCCATTCATCTCTCATGTGCTGTGCAAGCTTCTCCAGATAGTACACCATCTGCCTAGATCTTGTTGCATAAGTTTGGCCGCAGCTCTGGCAGCCTTGATACAAACTTTAGGATCTGCACACCATTAAGTGATGTGCTCCGCTATTTTCTTTTGTCCTTTAGTTTGTTTCAAAAAGGTCAGGAGCCCCCCATAGTCAGGACTGACCCAGGCAGAGTCTGCCAACATTGGCTGCACATTTCCAACAGCTGCACAGTGAGGCTGAACCCTAGTTGGGATCTCACCCACAAATGCAGCATCTACACCCTCAATATCTAAACCCATCAGCCTCCTTTGATTGTCCAGGTTAAGGATTGGCTCTTGAAGAGCAATCCCCATCTTCTTGGGGGGAGAGAGGTCATCCTGCTCTCAAGGTCACTTGCAGAATGCTGGATCTCCATCTCACTAGCCTCCTCATCTAATTCAGTAGCCATGACCAAGAGGTCCCCAGCAGCTGGCATGGGAATGCCTCTCAAGACTTCCCCCTTACCCATGGCTTGAGGGTTCACACCCTTCCCTATGTTGGGGTCGACATCCGCATAGCTGCCCTAGCTGGTCTCCGGGGACAGTGTAACATACATTATGCAGATCATGTTAACACAGTCCCAGTGATTTACCAGAGCACTTCCACCCTGATAAACAGGGTGTGCGCAAAGGGCCTGGACATGGTGGGCATACACTATCTTGTCACAACCCTAGACACCCAGGCAGTGAGGGTGGGGATTTCCAATGTGCCCCCACATGTGACTGACTGGGAGCTGGCCAAGGAACTTGATCCCTATGGGGTTCCTAAGAGTCCCTTTCAGTGACAGATGATTGGAAGCAAGGACCCGAAGCTGAAGCGTGTCCTATTTTTTTAAAGGCAGGGTTTCATACTCCGGGGGGGGGGGGGGGCATGGTCTCTGCCTCACTCCTTGAACTTTACATTCAATGGGAGGAGGTTTGTTATTTATTTTTCCTTAGGGGAGATCACCCCGCCTGGTACAGAGGCTCCACCAGGTGGAGGGGATGATGTCTCCATTTGCCCCCTGCTTGCCCTGACCACCCCAGCCGAGGTGGTTGGGGTGGCCAGAGACTGTGGTGCCAAGGCCCTGTCAGATTATGGGGCTCAGGCCTTTTCCCAGCTGCCCTCTACTGTGGCCTTGTCTGAGGTGGCTGGCCCTGGGGAGGTGGGCCAGGAGCAGTCCGGCCCATTCCCTATGAAGAGTGGATCACCTGACACTAGGAATAGGAAGAACAAAGAGAGGAAGGGACCCACCTCGGCTGGCGCGGTGGTGGGGCCCTGCTGGAGAGACTGACTCCACAATGGATGTCATGCCGGTGACCCTGTTGATTGTGGACAGGGATGGCTTGGAGGTGGGGGAGGCAAAGGTGGGGCTTACCAACCCCTCACCTGTCTCCCAGCTTCTGAAATAGGGTAGCAGTAAAAGTGATTCAGAATGCCTCTCTTCTGGAGGCCCAACCCAGGGGGTGGCAGAGGAGTCTGTTGACCTGTTGAATTGGATGAGGAAGCTAATGAGATGGAAATCCAGCTTTCTGACTGTTGCAAGAGACCTCAAGAGCAGGATGACCTATCTCCCCGCAACAAAGTGGGGATCACTCTCCCGGAGCCAGTCCTTCACCTGGGCAATGAAAGGAGGCTGATGTGTCTAGACATTGAGGGTGTAGACACTCCATTTGTGGGTGAGCTCCCACCTGGGGTGCAGCCTCACTGTGCTTCTGTTTGAAATATCCAGCCCATGTTGGCAGACCCCCACCACCTGGGCCGGCCCTGACTATGGGGGTCTCCTGGCCTTTTTGAAACAGACCAAAGGACAAAAGAATGTAGCAGGGCACATCACCCAGTCATGCACAGATCCTAAACTCTTTGTCAAAGCTACCAGAGCTGTGGCCAAACATATGCAACAGGATCTAGGTACTCGACAGATGGCTTACTGTCTGGAGAAGCTTGGACAGTGGGTGAGAGATGAGTGGGACCTGGGGGGTCCCTGGAATACAGTAGGGCATGATAGGCCTTCCCTGACCTGTGTCTGCTTTTTTGCTGTGCTCTTGGGTGCTTGCTCTTCCACCTACATCTTACCTCACTCTTTCTCTCTCATACCCACACCCATGGCAGCCATGACCGTTGGCACTTTTAACATCAATGGCTGTTGAGATCTGGTGAAACAGGAGGCCTTCCTGGAGCTCCTGTAGCAGAAGATGCTGGCTGTCACCTTCCTCCAGGAGACACGTTCTGATGGACTCAACCAGGTGACTTGGCATGCTGTCTGGTGAGGCCACTTGTTCCTGAGCCATGGCACCAATTTTAGCGCCAGGGTTGTGAATCTCCTATCTCCACAACTACAGCATGATGTGGCGGTGGCACGGGAGGTCGTCCCTAGCTGCTGATGACTGTCTGCGTCATTCTAGCACAACACCACCTACTACTTGTCAACATCTACGTGCCCATTGATGGCCAGGAAAGGGTCACTTTCTTCAAGACCTTGGCTGCCCTCCTGTGCAACACTAGTGAGGATGATGACCTGCTCCTCATAGGCGGGGACTTTAACTGCACCATTAACACCTCACTCGAGCACATGGGGCCTGAGCCTCACTTGCCCTCAGCCCACAAGCTGCAGTCTTTCCTGGAGACTGCAGGCCTCATTGATGTCTGGCGACGCCTGCATCCTGACGTGTGCCAGTACACCTGGGTCAGGATGAGTGCCAGTGGTCTCACCATGGCCCACCTTGACCGTGTTTATGTCACCAGGCACCATCAGCCACTCCTGCACAGCGGCCACATTATTCCCTTAGGTCTGTCAGATCATGGCCTGGCCTGCTGTGAACTGAGCCTTCCAGAGAGATCTTGTGCATGGGCACCCTATTGGTGCTTCAACATCATTCTGCTTTAACACTCCTACCTCTGGGATGTTTTCACTCACTTTTGACCAGGCTGGGAGGCCGTGAGACTGAGCTACTCCTCCTGGAAGCTATGGTGGGCCGTGGGCAAGGTACAGATCTGGGCTTTTTGCCAGCAGTACCCCCAGCTGGCTACAAATGAACTGTGCCACCATAGCTGAGAGCGGAGGAACATATGGCAGAGATTGAGGCCACCCTGCTAGCTGCCAGCAGTGATGAAATGCTGCGTGAGAGTCTCTGCAGGAAATGCCTGTGTGACTTGGTAGAGAGCATGGCCCATGGAGCAAGGGTTCATGCCCATTGCCAAGAGCTGGCAGAAACTTATGCCCCAACCTACTCCTTCAACCTGGGGTGGCGGCAGGCAGTGAGCAAGTATTAGATCACCTCAAGACCCCTGAGGGCTGGGTAATCACAGACCTGGGCAAAATACATGAGCACACCGTTGCCTTCTATCATGACCTGTTTGCAGCTGAATCATCCTGCTCTGAGGCCACATGGGAACTCCATGAGGGCCTGCCACATCTCTGTGCCTTGGAGGCCAGTGAGCTTAAGAGGGAATTGTCTCTGAAGGAGCTGGCAGCTGCCACAGCTGGCCTCACCTCCGGCAAAGTCCCAGGCTTTGATGGGTTACCTGCTGAGTTCTACAAGACCTTCTGGCCTCTACTTATCCCCTGCCTCCTGCGCATTGCCTTCGAGTGATGCTCATGCTGCTGCCCAAGAAGGGAGACCTTGGCTGCATTAAGAATTGGTGGCCGGTATCCCGGCTGTGTGCACACTACAAGATTCCGGCCAAAGCACTGGCAACCCTCCTCCACTCTGTCTTCTTCTCCATCACTGGATCTGGTCAGAGCTACTGCAAGGCAGGAAGGACCACCCAAGACCACCTGTTCCTGCTGTGTGACCTACTCACAGCCAGCGAACTCTTTGGCCTAGCCATTAGCCTCATCTCTCTGGAGCAGGACAAGGCCTTCGACTGGGTGGGACATGCCTACTTCTTCCAGACCCTGGAGGCCTTTGGCTTTGGGCCCTTCTTCACTGGGGCCATCTGGGTCTTGTACCAAGACACTTTCAGCCTGTTCAAGGTGAACAGCATGCTCTGCACCCCATTTTCCACATGCAGGACCCCTGTTGGGCATGCTGTATGCCCTGGCCATTGAACCACTGATGCACATGCTGCAGTGCCACCTGAGTGGTGTGATCTTGTGATTGGCCACAGGCCCATCCGTTGGCCCTCTGCTCCAGCTGTTGGCATATGCAGGAGTTGTGATCAGCTTCCTAAACACCCAGGAATGCATGTAGGCTCTGACGGATTGCCAGGGAGCCTATAAACATGCCTCCTCAGCCCATATCAACTGGGCCAAGAGTGATACCCTGCTGCTTGGTGCATGGATCAGTGCAACCCCCGTGGATTTGCCAGGGGGCCTCACCTGGTGCCATGAGGGCCTCAAGGTCCTGGGCATGTTCCTGTGGCCACCGACCTTCATGGTGCACAACTGGGATGGCCTTGAGGAAGGGGTGGAGGCCCACCTACAATGGTGGGGTTGGCGCCTGTGGCGGGCCAGTAGGGGGTGCTTCTGTGTTGAGCCGCCCACCTCACTGTGCCCGACCACCTTCCAGGCTCCGAGTGAGGCACCCCTGGGGTGCCTCACATCTGGCCGACCCCTTCCCTGGAGCACACCCGCTAGCCTGGGGTACCTACTGCCACCATCCAAGGCTCTGGACTCAATTCTGGCTCTGTGCACCCTGGAAAACACAGGCCTGATTGTCCAATGGGTACTAGACCCACTACAGGCACTTGGGGCACTTCCCCAAGTCAAGGGCTTAATAGGAAAGTCTCCCTTAATCCACAGACCTAAGGGGCCTCCTCGGCATAATTTAGACCCACCCCTCAATAAGTCTCCCACACCGGTCACAAAGGAGAACTTTATTGATTACAGGGGGTAGGGTGAAAACAGGGTAAAAGGTAGAGCAGTATCATAGGAATATCAGAGGGATCCCGTAGAGCAAACCAGTATGGCTGAGGTAGCCTTTTGATCATGCATCTGAGTTACCGTAAGCTAAATATCTAGTCGAATCTCGAGGAGCTTACCAGAGGTGGTTGGAGTTTTCCTCTGGAGGCAGGTCACTCTTTGAGCATGCGGTTATGAGGAGAGAGCCAGTTTCAGATGGTGAAACTCCTCTGCCAGTTTCAGATTCACCTGGATGACTGCATGGCTAATGGCTGCCTTCTTCCTGGACCGGACCTTTAAATAACCTTTCTGACCTCAGCAGTCCGGTCCAATTGAAGCTGCCAGTGCTGGCCACTAGCCAACCAATTTAAAAAGCATCACGGGTCACCTGGGCCAGTGAGCGGGCTTTTCCCTCCCCCTCCCCAGGTGACCAGAAAATCCAAACCCGAGGCACCAGGCTTTTGTGATCCCCCTTCCTGAGGATTTCAACACTAGCCTCTCACGCTGGCAGACAGATTTCTGGAGAGGGACACAGATGGTGGCATTTCTGCCACAGCGCCTACTCAGCCTCTCCTACTGTGGACATGCCCTCATTGCAAACAACTTGGTGGTGGTGACTCTGTGGCACTGGTGCACCATACTCAACCCCCCACAAGATGTACTAAAGAGGCTCCAGCACCTCCTGGTGGATTTTTTTCTGGAATGGACGCTGCTGGCTCCCATGAGCTGTCCTTTACCTACCTGTTATGGAGTGGGGCCAGAGCCTGGTCAACCTGGTGAGCAAGGTGGCTGCCTTCCACCTGCAGGTCCTTCATCAAGTCCTCTACGGTGAGGAGCATCTACCCTGGCAACAACTGGCATGCCGGTTCCTGCAGAGGGTGGGGGCCCTCAGCTTCAACTGGGAGCTTTTCCTGCTGGACCTCATGCTCCTGAATTGGGTGGTGCTTCCAGCTCTCTACCATGGCATGGGATGAGCCTAGCAGGCCACCTTCCATCTCTAGCCCCAGGCCCAGCACCTGCAGTTCCCGCAGCTGCTGAGGAGCCCCTGGTTTACAACCCAGCCCCGAGGTGCCCCATGCCAAGCCTGGCCTCTGCCAGCCTCATAACCACCCTCATTCAGGTGCATGTCCTCTGCCTCAGCCAGTTCCTTGACTCCACTCAGTTGGCCTGGCTCTCACCTGAGGCCCTGACCACCCAGGTAGGCATGCACTCTGTCCACAGTGTGGGGCATCTCCATCATGGCAGCAGCTAAACTGGATGACCATCTCCAGGCACACCAAGTCCTCTGCACCACAGATGCCCCGAGCAAGGCTTTTCCTGTGCTGCCAGCCATCATGACTGGTGAGCTGGCCAGTGAACCTGGTACCCTGCTGACACTCCCTGTGCCTCCTGACAGTGTCACGGGTTGCTCCTTTGCTTTTCTGTCATGTAGAAGCCTCTATGCCTGGGTGGTTCATGTCCACCATGCCTAGGTGCTGACAGGTCACCTTGATACACCGTGGCGACAGCACCTAGGGCTGCCTGATTTCCCAATGGCCCACCTGGCTTGGCGCACATTGTATAAACTGCCAACTGCCAAGAAGACTGGTGACCTGCAGTGGCGGTGGCTGCATGGCATCCTAGCTAGTGAAACATTTGCATTCCACTTTAACCCAGTTGCCTCAATGGCCTGCTCCATTTGCCCCAGGGATGTTGAGAACCTCTTTCATGCCTTCCTCTTTGTTGCCCTCATGCCACCAATGCAGGCACTGGGCAGGAGCCTCTCGGAGACCACCTACATGTGCTCCTACCTGTATTGGCCAGCCAAGTGGGGCGCTATCTGCCTGGCCAACTTTCTACTGGGTCAGGCCAAGATTGCCATCCTCAAGATCTGCCACAACTGGCTTGCCAGGACCAGCTCAGATGATGCCCTGAAGCTTTTTGTCCTCCTGGCGTGGGTGTGCTTCTCACTGGAGTTTGAGCTTGCTGTGCTCCAGTGGGTGGTGCCCACCTCTGGGGCACACTGGGCCCTTGAGAGAGCACTATGCCACATGGAGGATGGCCATCTTCAATACATGCTCTGATGTCATGACCGGTCTGGGCGACCCAGGCAGGCTTGGTGTCGGACTGCAACTCCCAGCTTGTGCTAAGCCCTGGGCCTTCACCAGGGTACTTTTTGCTTGTTTCTTTGTGTGGGAAGTTGAAAGTGTTGTCATGTGCATGATTGGATAGAGCAGGGTAGGAATCATTTGTTTATAGAGGGCTTTGGTCTATACAACCATGTGGCTGGTGTCCCGACTGCATAAAGGCATGTTAGGCACAATGTGGAATTCAGCAAAGGTGTCTGTCACAGTGTGCTGTTATGAATGTAATGACATGGTGCTCTTGGTTTGATGGTAATTTGTTTGTCTTTGCTTTGCATATTGGACCTGGATCCCAGAGGGGCCAACTTTTTGTACCGCGAACTCCTGAATAAAGTAGTTAAAAAGTCAAAGTTCTTCCTTCCTTCCTTCCTTCCTTTGCTTTCAGCTAATGGACTGATATTTGCCTATAGTTCAAAGAGTGAAACTGCTGACTTTCTGTGTGTCATGGGGGAATCATTCAATTAGCATCTTCTTTCTAGAGGAGCTTGTTATGACTAAAAAAGAAATGGTGACTTGCAAAGAAATGGGATTTTAAAAAATCAGAATGTTGTCTTTCAAGATGCTCTTGTACCTCCCACCAATTTTATGCATACATACCGTAAAGCCAAGATTTGACCCTTAACCTGGAACTATATCTGATCTATTGTTACTTTTAACAATTTTGTAAGCCATTGACTGAACATGAAGTTGCACTGGTTTAAATGCAATTGGTTTAAAAACCATTATAGTTAAATGGGTGCAAACCCCTCTGTGGACACACAAACAAATTTTAATTTGACAAATCCCTTCAATTGTTGTTTCAATTTATTCCTCCTCAGATCAAGCTATATTGATATATAAGTCACTTCAAAACTTATTTAGGAACATTTGCACAGTAATATATCTTGGTTTAACTAAATTGGGGCATTGTTACCCATTAAATACATGGTAAGGGCCCTTAAAAATGGAATGTCCACACATTAGGACAGGTAAACACATGCTAAGGACCATCTGAGCAGCTCAGGGATAATCCTCTTCCATTGAGGATTATCTTTAACTGTTTTTAGGCAGTTCATGTTAAAGTTACTCCTTCCCCCTGGGGCTCTTGTCCTGTGCCTTAGGACTCTCCCCTTCAGGGGTCCCCCTCTGCCCCTCCCCACAACCCTTAAGGCTCTCCTGTGGCTTCCAGGACTATCCTGGGGGTGCAAGCAGAGAAGAGCAACCTGTCTGCTGCCACCACTGGTGCTGCTGCCACCAAGCCTGCTTTCCAGGCTGAGTCCATCAAAGGTGAGGAGGCAGAAGCAGTGGTGGCGGCAGTGGGTGGGTTTCTGTCCCTGCTTGCTCCCCTGGAACATTGCCAGGAGAAAGGGACAGGGGGAGTCCTGAGCAGCAAGGAGGGAACTTCAGAGATTGGGGGCGGGGGCAATTGACCCAACTTGGGCTGGGGGAGGAGGCAGTGGGCTCAATCTGGGTTGGAGGGGGCAGTGGGAATCCAGACTGCAGCCAGGCAAAGGTTGCCCACAATCTGGGCCACCTACCCTGCCCCTGACAGGAAACAAGCTAGGCAGGCACAGAGACAGTTTGGCTCTTAACCATGCCTCTGCTCACCAGCCCTCTGATCCGGTCAGAGCAGTGCATGTCACAGGGGGTATTAACCCTTAATATGCAACTGCTTAAATCATGTGCTAATTTGAACACCAGTTAAAATTAACGTGATAAATGTAATATGTAGAAAGAACTTTAGTTTTCAGAAATCAATAGTTTGACCCTTCATCTAAGACCATTGTGTCAGATGCCAACCAATAGTGTCTCATTGTTTCCTTGCTCAGCCTGATAGCCTGTTTGCCTCTTGTACTTAAACTACAAGAGCTATGAGATAAGGTCTATTTTTTACCTCTTGAAAGGTGCCTAACAAAAAGGGGATCTGGTACATAATAGGGGCTATATGACACTACCATAACAACAACAATAAATATAATAGCTGCAAATTTTATTAAGTAAGGCCTTAATCTTAATTTATATTTTCACAATTCTGTATTTCCTGGATGGAAAACTTACCTTTCGTTAACAAGGAATAATTACTAGAAACAGGTAACTGTCCAAAAGAAAAATAGCTGTCCATGTACTCATGAGTAACTCTAAATCACACACAAATGCTCATATGTACTGAAATGGAAAGAAAAAGAAAATAAAAGCCCTGCCAAGGAATGAGATTTTAGATTCAAGCTCTAATGGATTATAAATAGTAGGAAATTATATATTAAAAACCATCACCATTACTGTACCATGTAATTTCCCTTTAAGACCTGTGTTCAGAGTTACTGAAATTATAGGCAATTAATTCATTTCAGCTGTATGAATATGAAAGCATTTTTTCCCAGTTAGGTGCAAAAAATGTTCTTATTTCTGCAGCTGTATATCCTTGCTAAATGCAAAAATCCCACCTGGCAGAGCAAGAATTTTATGTAAAGAGACTGATATGTGTCAGAAGGCTCCACTGAAGGAAGCTTATAATATGACTTTTTTTTGCTCTGCTGTAGTAATAAAGGGCACAAACTTGAGAGGAGAGAACTAATTAAATTCTTTGTGATAAAATCCAAATTCAGCCATACTGAGAGAACATTCTGTGATGTAATCTTTAAATTGCCTCTATTTAAAAAAAAAAAGCCTATCTGCTTTGTGTATACACACAAGCACACACACATATACATATATATACATGTATATGTGTGCATACATACACATATATATGTATAATGTGTGTGTGTGTGTACATTATACTTATACTGTATGTGTGCGTGTGTATATATAGACACACACACACAAACATACACATACCCACACACTTCCTGAATGGAGAATTTTAAGGATTTCTTTTAAAGCATCTGTACCAATTACATTCAATATTCAATTAAGAAACAATTTTCTTTGATACACTTCATAGTACGAGAAGAAAGTTGCATCCATTTGTACCTCGAAAAGGTTTAATTTTAATAAAGGAATATCAGTCACCTGGGAATTCATACTACTGAAGACTTCTTTTTCTTGTTAACATTTAAAAGCTACCAAGAAACAGAAGAAAAGGCAGTAGGATAGAAAATATTAAAATGTAACATTTCAAATAAAAGGGTGGCCAGAAATAATTTATGAACTGAGTAAGTGATAATAATAGCAGGAAAGGACAATTTCCCAGCTAAGGAAATCTGAACTGCATCTGACACACTGTACTCCTAGAAAACATTATATAGATATTGCATTAAGATGTCTCTCTTGTCATTCCACAAAATGATTGATAAAAATGATGCAGGGTCCAGGCAGCCAAAATACAGTACAAAAAGAAAGTGTGGAGGGCAGGAACCCTTTTAGATTGACCTTTAACTGATAAATTGATGATGTCCTCATTAGCAGCAACCCTGCTGGTTGCCCTCAATAAAAGATAATGTCCTGCTGTTAATACTATTCCCATTTCTGTGATTTAACACTACTATTACAGTGGTGATACTATTTAAATGGATTAAGGTTTAAATTAAGATAAAATATTGTTGTGGTCGGCAATGTTTGTCTCCAAACCAAACAGTATGCTTTCATTGCATGTGACTGATAATAGGCAAGTTACTGGGGCATCCATCAGCTATGGTTTCTACAGGGTAGTTTCTACACAGTATTTGTATTGTTTAGTATTTTTCTGTATTATTTCCTTAATGGTTAATATTTGTATGAGTTTATTTACCACACAGTTATGCATGTTAGTTTCATTTTAGTGAAAAAGAAAAAAAAATCTGAGACTAATATAGAGCACTAAACTGAAAGGCACAGGCAGCAGAAAGGGGACTAATGCAATGCATCAGTCTGACTTGTATGCCCAGCACAAAAGCAACTTGGTTTCATACTTCTTACCATTATCAGTAAAATAGCTAACATTTATAGTAACAGCTCTTTTTCCTATTTCCATCTGGAATTGCTTTGGTTCAGTTTTCATTTGTTTCTGAAGAATCATTTTTAACAAAGTACACTTGAAATTCCAGTTCAATCTGAGATGTTCTTCATATCAAAATTGCTAAGAATAGTGGGAGTTTTATTATTGTTACTACTGTTGTTATATAAAGGCACCTGCTGCTGTAGAACAACAATGATTTTCAGAGATCTAGTCCAGTAATCTTTGTTCTCCTCTTAGTTCGTTTAATTATTTAAGGGATACACAGTGTTCTTGTTGCTAGACATACTTTACATTTGTTACCAACTTGCTTTATATTTGGCATACCACTAGTTTAATCGTCCAAATAGTGAAATAATGTAGGGAATAAGCAAAAATAATAAGAAAGAAAAGGAAATTTTTCATGAGAAAAGAGTTCTGGAATGACAAAAATCTAACCTTATGTTCTTCCAATGTTGTACGCATAATACAAACATATACAGAGACACATGTGCACAACTGCTATGAATGGAATTATTTGATTTAAAACAGAAACACCACATACACATTTTATTTTGTTCACAAGATTGCATGCAAACAAAATGAAATAAATAAATATTGTTACAATAATTGTGACAAATATGATCTAGAAATCAGTCATCCCTGGCATATACCATATTATTGTACAGGCAAAATGCATCCATAAGAGTAGGCCCCATTCAAGTTCCCTCTGCAAAACAATCTCCAGGTCAGCGAAATATTGCCAGAATGGTCTCAAAGTACTTGTGTGTCCAGCAGAAATTTAGAAATTATTTTCAAGATGCTCTCCTAATCTAGAGAGATCTAGTGGCACTGCTACCACTCTTGTCCTTCCTCTTTCACCTGCAGCCATATCCCAAACATACTAAACAGGATTTATTCAGATGATTTACTGTTTTATCCTAGATTCCTTTTAGGGAAATATATATTAGGGAAGCTCTCACCCTGCTTCCCTCCCCCATGGCCTGCACAGCCCAGCGGGCATGACCTGGCATGGCAGGGAACAACGGGGCCGCACAGGGATCTCCTCACTGCTACAAGCTGCCTGCTGCCCTGGCGACACCTCTCCTGCACATGCCACTGTTTTGAGGGGCACAGCCCTGTGCTGCTGCTCTCACTACAGCCCCGTGCACAGGAGGCGTATTGCCAGGGCTGCTCAGAGCTCACAGTGGTAAGCAGCTTCCCTGTGCAGGCCCACTGTTCCCTGACGCCTTGCTTCCCTCCCCCAGGGCCTTCGCAGCCTAGTGGGTGTGATCCAGCATGGCAGGGAGCAGCGGAGTCACATGGAGAAACTGCTCACCACTGCAAGTTCTACACTACCCTGATGATGCACCTCCTGTTCATGGGGTTGCAGTGAGAGCAGGAGCATGGGGCTGAACTCCTCAAAGCAGCAATACATGCAGGAGGCACATCACCAGGACAGCGCAGAGCTTGCAGTGGTGAGGAGACCTCTGTGTGGCCCCTCTGTTCCCTGCCATGCTGGGTCGTGCCCACTGGGCTGTGGAAGCCCCAGGGGAAGGAAGCAGGGTGGGAGCCTGAGCCCACAGCCTGCATCTCCCCTGTGTACAGATCTGGGGGGCCGCAGATCCCCATGGCTCCCTGGGAGTACATACAGCTCTCTGGGAGTGCATACAGTGGGGAGCCAGCCCTCTCCCTCCCCTGGATGAGCCACCCACAGCCCCATCCTGCTTCCTGCTGGGGCCCTGCAGCCACACATTGTGGCTCCCCGCCCCCCAACCC
>NW_005842388.1:1197369-1208646 GCF_000455745.1 Alligator sinensis
AGCACTGCCCAGCTCTCTCCCTCCCACCCTACAGGGGCCTCAATCCCCATCTCTCCCACTCACTTACCTGCTGGATCGGTTCTTCAGGCTGAATTGGTCCATGTGCATGTACATGCACGTGGCACCACCCTGTCTCATTGCCTTCCTCCCACTTCCTCTCAGCTCATTGCAAAACTGCAAAATCCATGGGTTTCTCTGGTAAAGTGATAAATCCATGTTTGCCTCTGGTAAAAGGTAAAATCTGCAATTTACTCTGTTTTTCCATGGGGAACGGAAAACCCAGATCTCTGGTCATTGCTCTTTAGTTGATTTCATAATAGTTTAAGCTCAGGTGTTCAGTGAATGGTCTAGTTTCAAAACCTACTATCAATCACTACATCATGGTGTCTTATGCCAGGAAAGTTCAGTTAAGATTTGGGAGTTATTTAATTGTGCATCTGAACTTGAGTTAGTAAAATATTCCTAACTTGATGGCAGAATTTTACAAAAAAATCTCACATCTTTCATCTAATTCTATACATTTAAAGAAATGTTGGTTTCTGTTATTAAGGCCCCATCTACACATTACACTTAAGATGTGATTCACCAGTTAATTACACCTTAAGTGTTCACCCACCCACACGTTCATTCAATTAATGGCATAATAAAAAGAGGAATAAGATACAAAGCTATTCCATAAAACATGTGTAATAACTTTGTAGCTGCTTCCTATCATGCCATTAATTGAACGTATGTCCAGGAGCCCCTGTGGCTGGGAGCCTCATCAGCTGATCAGAGCTCCCAGTAAGAAGGGCTCATATGTGCACTTCTGAGTCTGGGAGCTCCTAGATGATAGGGCTGCAAACCATGTGGCACCCCATACACTCCCATAGCTGGGAGAATGCAGCTGCTGTGATCTCCCAACTGAGGGGGCACCCCATGTGCCCCTTTATATGAGAGGCTGCAGCAACTAGTCTCCCAGGCACAGAGGTGTGTGGTGCACCCATACAGCTGGGAGCCCCATTTGGTGAGGGGGCTCCCAGCCATGGAGGCTTTTTTTTTTTTTTTTTCGGGGGCGGGCCCCCTTTGGGTGAGGGGCCCCCCAGCCATGGAGGCTTGCTTCTTTCTGGTGCAGGGGAAGCCCAGGATCTTGTGAGCTCCACCCTGCACCAGCAAGAAGGCAAAATGAGATCTGATTCACAATCCCACAATCATGCTTCCTGCAATGCGTGTGTGGGCCTGAAAGAAGGCATGATTGTGTGGATCACAAATAAGATCCCATTGTACCTTTACCTGCATGTGTAGGAGGGCTTGTTTATGGTCTAACAAATTTCTGATTTTTTTTTACAATTGTCTACTCTTTGTCATTCAGTATGTATTCATATTAGTAAAGATTAAATTATTTCTATCCTATGTACTGTGTTTACTAATGTAAATAATATATCCCCTCCCTGTGCCCCTTAAAGAAATCTGTTGGGTTTTTTTTTAGCAAGGACATAGTTTATTATAGTAAAATAATTAAGCTGTGCTGGTTCTATAGTCTTTTACCTGATAATTTCATGAACTAAAATGTATGTCCAATTATTCAGTTATACACCGATGATTTCTTTCATGCTGTATTTAACAGTAGGAGGTTATTTTGTAATTTTATGAGCATAGTGAGTGAGAACATTTTCTCTTTAGATTAATAATGTAATTACTACCTTTGTCGTATCATTCTGTAGTTACCCATGTTATTTATTCTGTTAATCAAAAAAAATGAAAGCTCAAGTGTTTTAAAGTTATACCTCTTTTGTAGATTACTCCACATTTTGAGAAGAAGACTTAATTTCTAATGTAAATATCAAATACCAGTACTTTTGAATCCTAAGACACAAAGTGATTAAGTAAAATACAGCTTTGAACTGTTAAAAGGATAACCAGGGTACATTTTTAAAGATCTCTGGGGATATATTTTCATTAGTAAGAGTTTTAAAACCAGTTTTGAAAAATAACTACTCTGAATTAAATAATTAGTAGTTTGTTAGCATTGATATTTGTACTACTAATTATTAATCATTCAGCGTAGTGTTGTGTTGTTATGAGAATAAAAGATGAGCTGTCCATTCTCAGTAATTAGTAGAACATATATAATGGTTGAGGTGCTTGCCCCACTGAAATGAAAGTCAAAACACCCATTGCAGAGTCAGGCTATCATCCTAAGAATGGTGATGCTTGTGACAACTGCTTTATTTATCCAATAGTCTCACAGTTGTAAGAGTGAAAGAATCATACTCTTAAAGTGTTATTGTCACTGTACTTTTTATTGGTCCTTAGTGTTTTAATATTATTGAGATGACTCTTAATGGGTCCAATTCACACTTGTGCTAGGGGCCAGTACAAACCCTGATGTACCACTTAAATTCCCCCAAAGGGATGGCAAAGCTAGTGACAAAATGTTCTGTTTAAATTTGATTCTTGTTATGTCCTTAAGTCTTTAATATTTGACATGTTTTTGTGTGTAAATACCATGGCAATCACTTTGGGCACACTTTGCTAAAGGAGAGGAGAAAACACAGAAGAAATAAAGTCATGCACATAAACAGACATGTGGTAGCATTGGTATGACACTGTGAGAAGAAAGGATTTTTGTGGGAAATATCTTTTAGTGGACCACCTATATATAGTTAGCAGGGATATGGATGAGTATTTTGGTACCACTGTACCCCTCAGAGACATGAGGAAGGCTTCAGTGGTACCTGAAAACTCATTTATGTCCCTCCTGACAATACAGATGGTCCAATGAAAGATGAGTCAGTCAGTCTTAAGGTCACACCAACCATTGGGGCATCTTTGATGTAGCAACTTTCATCCATTCATCCCTGTCTTTTGCAATCCTTGTACAATCAGTCATTTTTAATCCCATCCAGTCATTGGTATTGGTGGTCCAGCTTGTCTTAGGTCTTCCAGCATCTTCTTCCAACATCTTCTTTGTCTGTCCACAGCACCTTCCAGGACGGTATTGCCAAGGGTGCTGGACCTTCTTGTTACATGTCCAAACCACTACAATGAAAGATATATCACACACAAAAGTCCTTGCCCCTCACACAAACACATACATATTTGTACCTGGTTTGGAAAATCATACTCATGAGCTATATTTTGGTCAATATAAACTTGGAACAGGCACACAAGCCTAGTGACATACTGTAGCATGAACTTAACTAATATAACTGAACTGACTATAACATTAAGTGTAATAATAGTGAAATGTAACCATGTTAGTCTTGTCCTGTAAGCAACTTGAAAACTCCATTTTGTATCTTTTTGCTTGACATAAGTGAATGAATTCTGTATAGCCTTTATGTATGAATGTGTGTAAAAGGGTGAATGGTGAGAGAATGACTAGAGATGGGAGAAGAAGATGTAATTGTTTATGTAAGCAACATGGTGCCAAATGTAAGTTTCCAGTCAGTAAACTAATTAATGGATGGCCGAAGAATCCCTTTCAGGCCTAGGGTACAAAGAAGATAATGAGAAGAAGAAATGCACCCATCCTGCCAGATGGGCAGCAAGGACACTCCAAGGCTAAGATACCAACTTTGAAGACCAAACTGACCTTGGGATCAGATAAGCTGAAGATGGAAAAGAGCAAGTGCAAATACAGAAACTGGGTATGGAAAACCCCCAAAACACTGAAACAATGGATCCCAACCCTTAAGTTGCTGGTAGCTGTTGTAAGGCTTTGGGAACCTCTCTGTCAGTGCCCTGCCCACAGTGACATCAGGGTAAAACCCTATTCTGGTGCCACCTAGATGGTCTGGGCACTGCCCCTTTCTTGCCTGCTACATCTTCGATGTTGTTGTTGGGGAGGAAGTCCCCTGTTGGGGGCATGGAGGGGTGTCTACCCTGGGGATGTCTTTGTGGGGCTCTAAACCTCCCCTTTATCCAACCCTAACTGCATCCTTGGCCTGGGTAGATGCGGCTCCCCACGGGTCTTCCCCATACTGCCCGCCTTGAAAGGGCTGGACCTTCCTGGCCATTAATTTTCAGGGGTCTACCCCTTGTCTTTGGGCTGGATTCCCCTCTTCTAAGAAACAAACTTGCCCCAACCAGGGTCAACCACAACTTAACTGTAAATGCCGGCTCCTGCCACTAGAGCTCCCGAGATCATCTCCCTCTTTCGCTCTCAGTGACCCTTTTATCCCCTCAGGGAACTTATGCATCACCTCTCCTCTAGTAGGCGTGGGTACTGGGGGTGACTCTGCACCCCATTCCTACCAGTTCTTCTTGTATCCCTGCCCTGGAGCCCGGCTGAGTTGAGGTCCTGTCATCTTGGTCTGTCTCACTCTCTGCCCCCTCTGGGGCTGTCCAAGAATGGCTGTGGGCTTGAGTGTCTGTCCTCAGCCATGGTGCCTGAGCTCCTGGTAGGAGCCCTGCTGCTCCTCAGTGGCATCCCTTCTACTTGCTGCCCCCTCAGTGGGGCTCTCTTGCCCTTGTTGGCCCCCAAGGCTGCCTTCTGCCTCACCGGTTGGGGTCCTCTCCTGGCTCCTCTGGGTGGCTGGAGCCTCCTGGCTTCAGAGCAAACATTTCCCAGCTGACGTTCTGGTCCTCTCTTCCCGGCACTGCTCCAGTTGGTTCCCCAGCCACTTTTTGAGCAGCCCGCACTGCTTGGAAGCCACGCTCCCAGCCCTTGCTGATATGCAGGCTCAGGCAGCTGTGAAACTGCCGAGCCTGCGCCTGTGCCTGCATCCATGTCTGGGTGTTCTCCCAGCTGCCTCTCATCCTGGCTCCTAAGATAAGTGGTGGGGTGCATTGATCAGGGGTCCTGGCCATGCGGGGGTGGGGCTCCTGCCTTCCCTCTCACACCCCTTTATAAAGTCTCGCTCATGATTTGAGCAATTGGCAATTTGTGTAACAATACCCTGTAGAATGCTCCAAGTGGTATTATATATTTAGCTCCCCCCCATCACCGTGCAGAGAATGGGACCAGCTGGGAGGTAGAACACCAGTGCATGGATAGTAATAAATGTAGCCTCATCCTCTGTGCAGAATTAACTAAATGACTTGCTGGCAATTGAGAGGAGGAAGATTATCAAACAATCACTGCCACAAAGAGCAAAACTGCAGTGAGCTAGTAGGGGAAGGGATGGCAGAATTAATTTATTGACACATGCAAGACAATTTATCAGCTGGGGACAGAAATGATTTATTAAGAGTTTGGAATGGTGTGCGCAGTGGGAAGGAGAAAGGCTTGTCAGTGTAAGTTAAATATTTAAAGGTGAGAAGTACCTGGGGTGGCAGCTATTTCTTTTATCTTGCTAGTTGTACTTTCCACAAAGATTATTAATTGTATGACAGCTATGCCTAAAAGAAGTATCTTAGATCACAGAACCATTGTACTAGGTACTGTATTCACACAAGAGAATGCCAGTCCCTGCTTACAAACTAAGTAGACAAAACAGGCCAAGGGTTGGAGGAGAAAAAAGAGAAACAAAGATAAGAATTAACTTTTCCAAAGTCACAGAGAGGGCATTGAGCCAGGTCTCCTACCTGCTTGAACAATCTTTGAGAGGAATCATTCAAGCAAGTGGGTAAACCAAGACTTGATTTTTGGGTAGCCAGTAGTAGCATTAATAAGGACTGACCACGGTAGCAACCCTGGGCCCTACCTTTGAGGGAGGTGCACAATAGCCACTGCTGCAGCTGTCCTTATCATTGCCACCAACATTGCTGTGGCCAGCACTGCCCTTTGCACTACCACTGCCCTGGGTGCAAAGCAGTGCTGTTAAGCCTCTGATAGCCTGCTTAAAATAAATCATTTGGGGGTTGAAAGGGTAAGTGTGGGGTTTTTTGTTTATTGTTGTTATGGGAAAGCAGCAGACAGTCCAGGATGCTTCCACACTATGTCCAAAGCATTACTGTATCTACAGGCATAACAAGGCAGCAGAGGCTCCAGCACATCAGTAACACACACAGGAAGCAGGGAGTTCCAGCTACTGCCATCCTGCCAGTGCAAATGTGCAGCTATCGTAGGAGCTCTTATTTTTTCACTCCTCCCCACTCCTGCCTTAGTTACACTATGGACTGTATCTCACAATATTTATACTAACTAAAGAAGGAATAATATAAAACAAACAGTGTAGAGCATTCTCAACAGGGCAAAACTGTACCTAAAACATGAAGTAGAAGTGTAATCAGTAAAACAGCAGTCCATTTTTCCCCCTATGAATTTTTATGCAGGAAATAGGGAAACAGAGACATCAAATTATGTTATCATAGTATAAAATGAGGTGTTAGATGCTGCAAGTAACTTAATCTATTAATTTCAATAGAACAATGCTGAGCAATAGCACTTGGCATAAATTTTGTTTAGTCATTTCTCTTATTTGAGGAAAAATGATGCACATCTTAAAACTCCGTCTCTATGGCATATTATAAATTAAACATTTCACAAACATATAAAGTGTATTTCGTGAGATTAGATAAAGAAAGCTCTTTCGTCTTTTTCTTTTTCTTTTCCCTCAGGAACAACCTATTAGTTCAGGTCTAGGACTAACGTTTTTTTCAGCTCCTCCTTAAAAGTAGCACTGTATCTGAGGCAGAGAGCAAGCTTTATATTATATAACAATATTATATAAAGAGTAGAGTGGCAATAATGAAAAATACAGAATCAGATGTTCACTTTTTGAGATACAGGTACATTTCTCAATAGAAAATTAGCCTAGAAACTGGCCTTTTTACCAGGTATGGACAAATCAATTTGGAAATATAATACCTGAACTAAAACTGGAACCAAATCCTTGAAGAGACATTGATTTTCAAGTAGTCTAAAAACACAACTTGTAAGGGAGGGTTTATATATGTATAAGTGCAGAATGTACAAAAAGGTATTTACCTTTCAGATCATTTGGTTTTATATTGTTTTTTGGAGAACGGGAGGGGTGGTCAAAGAGGGTTGGTTCTTTTACTTTTTCCATTAATTTAATAGATAAAACATTGATCCAGAGTGAAGCAAAACCCTGTCTTGCTGGCAATGGCACTCTCAACTATCACTCTCAATTCTTGGGTACTTGTGAATGCTTGTGGAAGACCCCACGCCTCATATGTGAATATCTCCTGAGGGAAAATTAGTCATTTTGCACAGCACTAATGATAACTTGCCAATGTTAAATTAATGGCATCCTTGGGGAAAAAGGTAATAACATTTTTTTCTGATTAACCTAACTGGCTTCAGGACTGCTGTAGTTCTGCTCAAATTCATCAGCAAAACCATTTCTTGTAACAGTGCCTTAAGTTGCAAATCTTGATTCTCTCAGAGCCGAAGGGAGAAATGGCAGTCTGTGGTGTTCTGTCGGTTTCTGTAATTAACTATGATCACAATATACAGTTGTTCTCATAAGATTTAGTTAAGCTATAAAATTCAGTGATATACCATAAATCCTCTAAATAACTTTTCACATCAACACATCATCTATTTGCCCTAAAAAAAAATTAAATCCTTCATAATTCTCTCGTATCAGAAATGCTGCAGAACAAGTAGGATTACAATCCACAACTCTGAAATGTTAAAGGTAGTGCGTAGTTCAAGTCAAATGCAGTTCTCAGTGGACAGAGATTTTTTTTTTAATATGCAGGGCATCTGTTGGTAGATAGCATAAATTTATTTCGCCTCACAAGGTACCTAGAGTCTTATTAAAAGAAACCAAACAAAGGAAAAAGAAAAATCACAGCGAACATTTACCTCAAAAATTCTCTTTATTATGCAGCACTCCACCATTTATTGTGTGCACTCTCCTAGAAAAAAAGTAGGAATAATATTCCAAGGGAATTCTATGCAACATGAAAATAGAATTCAGTAGAAATGAAACAAAGGAACAGAATATAGGCCTAAATTCTTAAATATAATGAGAAAAGTATAGGTTTTAATAGTGATTCCACTTGCCTCTCATGTATGTATAGGAAACATTACTTTTCACTGTCAACTACATTTTGTCCTTATTTATTATTAATACTAATATGTCAAAGCATTTTATATAAAAAAAAAAAATCACTTTCACAGGCTAATGAAATGTGGCCACCTCTGGGTTGAAATAGGAATACTATTTATGACCACATTACTTGTCAGAATAAGATATTAAGATGAATGCTAAACTAAAGGACAAATCCTGCTCGCTTGTGTTTTGTAAATAGTGCCATTGGGAAGAATTTTGATTTTTACTCAGTTCTCACTCTTTTGGTAGCTATTCTGAATGAGAATGGGAGTTAAAATGGAATGGGAGCCCAAGGACATAGGTCATTTGCTTCTGTAACATCTATGACTGAAATGAGTAAAATCTAGTCCAATGTGGAAAGTGGAGGCAACTTATTCCAAAGAGGAGTGTTTGGAAGTTTATGTACCTAATAAAAGTATTAAAAACCATAAAGACAAAGCACATTTCTTAGATACATAGTTAATGCTAGTCACCTCATATACCACCATCTACAAGGAACTTCAGAGGGCAGTATTATTATTCACAGGAGTATTGTATCTAATAAGTCAGTTCATTAATAACTGGTCTCCATGGTTTCTAGACCATTAAAACTCCAAAACTCTAAAGGCTAATCCCAATTCTTTGTGAGATTTTTTTAATTGCCTCTTTATGCAAGCACCGATGCCAGATCAGTTTGTCTACACAAAATAGTTCTTGATGATATTGTTACAAGAACCATTACGTGGATTCATAGAGCGTTCAAATACCCTGACAAGGGTCAGTTCCTGACGCCATCCAAAGGGAAGTGCTCTATAAAGTATGACCTTTCCTCCCTAGCATACAAGAGGTAGTAGCAGAGGTATAAAAATTAAGGGTATATGAAAACAACGTATGAAATTAAAAAGATAGCAATTTATTCAGGGTAAAACAAAAGCTGGCCCCAGTCAAAAAGCAAAAACTTGCCAATTGATGAGCACACATTTCTATGCTAAATACAAATATTTGATAAAATCAAACTGTTTATTTTCTATACATTCACATGCTTCTAAAAAGCAAGCATTATCTAGATCAAGTAAGGATCTGTAAACACTTCCTTAAAAGCATAATGTAAAGCCTGATATCATTAGGTCTATTTCTTTGCTTAAAGTTAAGGCCATGTTTAAGAGCGGAAATTTTCTAGATTAAAGCTACTGTATACAACACCTTATAAATTATCAAGTTCTCAGTGCTTAATAGCAAGTAACTGCACTGACAAGTCAAGGCTGAGCAAGCCAGGTGTTCTTTATTGTTCAGACTCACACTGAAAGCATAGCTAGAACTGTGTAGGCTAGGTGGTATGACTCCAGTCTGAACTTTGGACAAAATCCCACAAAAATGTCCTACCTAGTTTAGGCCTTGATTCAGAAGAGCATCTTTATTCAAAGCATTGCATGACCATGTGCCCAACCTTAAGCACATACATAATTTGATGGTGTAAATCCAGTGGGTATTATTGACACTTTCAAAATTAGTAATAGTACCTGGGCCAAACCTTGTCTTTATAGAAAGACCAACATAACTCCTAGGAGCTACTATATAAAAAAATGTTATAAAGTTATTTATAATCATTATTAATTCGAATTTGTAGAATGTGAAAACATTTGCCACAAGCAATAGCTAAGTGTAACCAAAAAAAAAAGAAAAAGAGACAGTCAATCCTAGTGAGCCCAGTTGTCTTCCATTTTTCAATGACTTAGGAAAGTTATAGCAGTCTCAGATAAAATTCTTAGTTCTTTAAAATGAATTAAATAGTAAATGCTGACAGGTTTTCAGCTCTCATCAATTCAGCATTGTGACAATGTTAGAAAAATGCTTTTACTTACCTTTCATGATGTGCTTGTATCTTTTAGCTTTTTTTCCTTTGAGTCTTTTTCTAACACCCTTCAGCAGTATGCAATCCTTCTGTGGGCTTTCCTCAGGACTTGGAGGAGGATACGCTATGGTAAGATTGTGCTGCATAAAAGTCTTATATACCAAATATATTTACACAATATTGAACAGCTCTATAAGGCTTCAACCTCATCCTACATATTTAATTTATCTCTCTCATGGCTCCTCAGTTTCATACATTAATATAAAGGTGGGCTAGGAATAAGAAATTACTGTATTTCTAAAAAATAAATCATTTCTGAAATAAGGCAATCTTATAATCGGAGAAAAGTCATTAAGCTGAAAATCCACACTAGCTGTACAGTGCTTACATATTCCTTAATGAATTACTGTATTTACTCAATTTTAAGACAAGGGTTTTTCCCCCATTTAACAAAGGGAAAAAAAAAACCCCTCCTAGCCCAGGAGGCACTTGTGGGGAGACAAGCAGCTGCTGAAGTTCCAACTCAGGCTCCAGCTGTGATGCAGGATCAGGGGGCTGCAGCCACAGCTGCTATCCCCTCAGGCACTTCAATCTGTCAAAATATTTAATAAATTCGCAATAATTTATATTTTCCGCCAGCTCTTTTTGTACAGAAATGTTATCCAAATCCAGCTTTTAACAGAGCTTCATCCAAATGTCATCCTTGTTTTCTTTTTCATAGAACCATGCAAAAACATTTTAGAAGTACAACTTTTTATTCCATCCTTTGTTCTATAGACAATTATATGAAGTATATCACATGTCAGAGGGCTGGGCTAGCTCCTCCCTCCCTGTGCCCCTCACCATCAGACTGGGCTGGCTCTATGGAGGCAGGAACTGGCTCAGCCTGCTGGCACATACCTCCTGCATATGGTGCCAGGAACCTTGGGTAACAGCAAGAGTTGGCCTGGTCCTGCTCGAAGGCGTGTGCTAGCAGGTAGGGTTGGTGCTGTACAGCACCTGGAACCCTTGGGTTGCGGGGCTGGAGCAGTGATACAGAAATGCCTGGCAGGTCTGTGCTAGTGCAACAGGGAAGAGAGGGGTAAATAAACCTCTTCTCTGCCCCCTTCACCTTAGGGGAGTTGGCATCTGGCCAACCCCAGGCAGGGAGCAGAGGGGCAGGGCCAGCCCCGCTTCACTGAAGCAGAGAGCACAGCCCTGCCCAGGGCTGCAGAACATGCCAGGATGTTGGGGAACTCTGATTTAACTTGAACCAAGAAGGGTTCTGGGACAGAAGTTCCATAGAACAGTTTGAGCTCAATCATTTACTAAATTCAACCAGGTTTATCTCAAACCAGTTTCAGCCATTTTGAAACTGGTTTATGTGCACTGCACTTATGTTCTGTTACAGGTTTAAATCAGTTTCTGTTCACTTAAACCAGTTTATGTGGCACTAATGATCAGGGGCATTGGTGAGATGGGAGTCCAGGAAGGGTGGTCATTCCTAAAGGGAAA
>NW_005842388.1:1208656-1211815 GCF_000455745.1 Alligator sinensis
GAAGGAGATAATCTCATTGCACATGAAAGGGGGCAAAGGGGCCAAGAAACCCTCTTGGATGTACAGGGAAATCCAGGAAAGCCTAGGGGCAAAAAAAAAAGAGGCATACAGGATATGGAAGCAGGGGGTAGCTACCAGGGAGGGGTATACCTACTTGGCTCACACTTGCAGGAAGTCAGTTAAAAAGGCCAAAGATGCAATAGAACTTAGGCTGGCAACGCAAATTAAGGACAACAAAAAGTCCTTCTACAGGTATATAGGGAGCAAAAGGAAGACTCGGGGTAACATAGGACCCTTACAGGGAAGACTAGGGCTATTGGTGACAGATAGGAGAGACAAAGCTGAGTTCTATGAGATTTTTTGCTTCCATATTCCTGAACACGGATCAGGACAAATCTCCTAATTGGATTATAGATGAGCACAAGAGGGAAACCTGCCCACCAACTGTTAGCACTGACTTAGTGAAGAGACACTTGGAGGGGCTGGATGTGTTTAAAAAACCAGGCCCTGGATAATCTTCATCCAAGGGTGCTGAAGGAATTAGCCAATGTCAGAGCAGAACCACTGACACAGTTGTTTGAGCACTCATGATGCCCAGGTCTGGTCCTAAAGGACTGGAAAAGGGCTGACATGGTTCCTATTTTCAAGAAAGGGAGGAAGCAGGTTCCAGGTAACTATAGGTCAGTTAGCCTGACCTCTATTCTTGGGAAAACCTTTGAAAAAATTACTAAAGATCACATTTATGGAAGTCCAGCAGGAAAAATAATGCTAAAGGGCAACCAGTATGGGTTCATAGCAGGTAGATCCTGCCTGACTAACCTTGTTTTATTTTTTTATGATCAGGTCGCTAAATGCTTAGATGCAGGGGATGAAGTAGATGTCATCTACCTGTATTTTAAGAAAGCCTTCAATACAATATCTTATCCTAGTGTCATAAATAAACTGAGTGGCTGGGATGTAGATGATTACACAGTTGGCTGGGTGGCAAATTGGTTAATGGGACACACCCAGAGAGTGGTTGTGGATGGGGCGGCATTGACCTGGAAAGATATGGGCAGTGGAGTTCCCCAAGGTTCACTCTTTCGACCAGTGCTGTTCAATGTGTTCATCAGTGACTTGGATGAGGGTGTGGAGAGCACCCTGTCCAAATTCATGAATGACACCAAATTATGGGGTAAAGTAAACATACTAGTGGGCAGGGAACAAATCCAGGCAGATCTGGACAGGTTGGAGAAATGGGAAGAGCAGAATAGGATACAATTCAACATGGACAAATGCAAAGTGCTGCACCTAGGGAGAAGGAATCATCAACACACTTACAGGCTGGGGAATGACCCTCTCAGCAGCACTGTAGCAGAAAGGGTTCTCAGAGTCATAGTTGACTCCAAGATGAACATGAGTCATCAATGTGATGAAGTGATCAGTAAAGCTAACTGCACTTTATCATGCATTAGCAGATGCATCACAAACTGGTCCAGGGAGGTACTACTTAACGTCTATGCAGCACTGGTGTGGTTGCAGCTGGAGTATTGCATCCAGGTTTGGGTGCCATACTTTAAGAGGGATGTGGATAACCTTGATAGTGTCCAGAGGAGGGTCACTCATATGGTTAGGGGTTTGCAGGTAACACCCTATGAGGAGAGACTGAGGGACCTGAATCTCTTCAGCCTCTGCAAAGGAAGGCTGAAAGTTGATCTTGTGGCCATCTACAAATTCATCACAGGGGCCCAGGGGGTGGGCAGAGGCATCAAGGATAGGAGATGCTCTGTTTACCAGGGCACCACTTGTAGTAGCTAGAAATAATGACCTCAAACTGACAGAGAACAGATTCAGGTTAGACATCAAGAAGGACTTCTTCACAGTAAGGGTTGTCAGAATCTGGAATGGGCTTCCAAGCGAGGTGGTGCTCTCTCCTACTTTGGGGGTCTTTAAGAGGAGACTGGACAAGCATCTGACTGGGGTCATCTGACCCCAGTGCTGTTTCCTGCCTGGGGCAGGGGGTCAGACTCGATGATCTGCTGGGGTCCCTTCTGACCCTAATATCTATGAATCTATGTGTGACTTCTGTTCCTAGCCTGACTGTTAAAATGGCCAGAAAGGGAAAAAACAACTCAATCTATACAGTCTATCAGCATCTCGCAGTATCAACAACTGAATTTTACAGTTTTTCTAAAGCCTTTGGTTCCTAGCACAGGACCAGTTTTCCACTAAGTCAAAGAAAGTGGGAACAATGAGAATTTAAAACCCCCCTAAAAAGAGAACCAAATAATTAAACTGCATTATTATCAAAGCAACAGTAACATATTGAAGATAAGGGGGCCTAAATTAGTTTCCTTTCTATAAAAGGACACAGAAGAAAAGCACCAACAAAACAATTAAAGTGTTTTTAACAAACAATAACAGTTTCCAAAAGACATTTTAAGTACCTAAGGTTAGCTTATTGCCATGTTTCATAGATTTCATAGACATTAGAGCTGGAAGGGACCCCAGAGGATCATCGAGTCCGGCCCCCTGCCCTACGGGCAGGAAGTCAGCAGGGATCATAGGATCCCAACAAGATAAGCATCCAAGCATGATTGGGCGGTGAATGTCAAGGGCTATAGGCTGTACAGGAGGGACAGGATAGGAAAGGGGGGGGGGAGTGGCACTCTATATCAAGGAGGAATACACATCATCGCTAATTAGTAAAGAGTCAGGGGAGAAGCACTCTGAAGTGCTTTGGGTTAGGGTTCAAGGCGAAAGAGGGGAAAGGGACCTAACGGTGGGAGTTTACTATAGACCACCCAACCAAGGAGAGGAGCTAGACCAGGAATTCTTGGGTCAGCTCACCGAGGTAGCGAAGGCTAAGGATGTGGTAGTCATGGGGGACCTGAACTTCCCAGACATCTGCTGGGAGGAGCAGTCAGCCAGGTCTGAGTGCTCCCGTAGGTTCTTAGACAGAGTCCAGGACCTTCATCTAACCCAGGAGGTGCACAGCCCCACCAGGGGGGATGCCTTGTTGGACTTGGTGTTGGCCACGGGCAACGACCTGGTGAGGGGGCTGCGGGTGCTTGACCCCCTGGGCGACAGTGACCACTGCCTGCTGGAATTCACCATTCAGCGCAAGGTGGCAAAGGCAAGCAGTCAGGCTGTGGCCCTAGATTTTAGGAGGGCGAACTT
>NW_005842388.1:1213253-1214983 GCF_000455745.1 Alligator sinensis
TTGACTCCAAGATGAACATGGCTCGGCAGTGTGGGGAGGCGGCTAGGAAGGCCAGCTGTACCTTGTCGTGCATCCACAGATGCATTTCAAGCAGGACCAAGGAGGTGATCCTCCCCCTCTATGCGGCACTGGTCAGGCCGCAGCTGGAGTACTGCGTCCAGTTCTGGGAGCCGCACTTTAAGAGGGATGTGGACAGCATCGAGAGGGTCCAGAGGAGGGCCACTCGCATGATCAAGGGACAGCAGGGCAGGTCCTATGAGGAAAGGTTACGGGACCTGAACCTGTTCAGCCTCCAGAAGAGAAGGCTGAGGGGGGATCTTGTGGCCTGCTATAAACTAGTCAGGGGGGATCAACAGGCACTGGGGGAGTCCCTGTTCCCCCAAGCGCCACCAGGAGTGACCAGGAATAACGGTCACAAGCTGGTGGAGGGAAGGTTTAAGTTGGACATCAGGAGGCGCTACTTCACGGTCAGGGCGTGGGGTCTGGAACCAGCTTCCAAGTGAGGTGGTGCAGGCTCCCACCCTGGAGGTTTTTAAGAGGAGGTTAGATGACCATCTTGCTGGGGTCGTTTGACCCCCAGTACTCTTTCCTGCCATGGCAGGGGGTCAGACTAGATGATCTGCCCAGGTCCCTTCCGACCCTAGAAACTATGAAACTATGAAATGTGTCTTGAAGGTGTTCAAAGTGGGTGCTTGAACTGCCTCTGGCAGCAGTCTATTCCAAACCTTGGGGGGCTCGGACAGTGAAGAAGTTCTTTCTTATGTCCAGCCTGAATTGGCTGTGGCAGAGTTTGTGACCATTCAATCTTGTCATCCTTGGGGCGCTCTGGTGAACAGACATTCCCCCAGATCCTGATGAGCACCCCTGATAAACTTATAGGTGGCCACCAGATCACCCCTGAGCCTTCACTTTTCCAGGCTGAAGAGTCCCATGGCTCTCACCCTCTCATTGTAAGGTCTGTTTTCCTGACCTCTGATCATGTGCGTGGCTCTCTGCACCCTCTCAAGCTTCTCCACATCCTTTTTGAATTGTGGAGCCCAAAACTGGCCACAGTACTCCAGCTGCAGCTTCATCAATGTTACCTAAAGCAAAAAGAAGTCCCAGTGTTTGCATTTGCTTTACTTATTTGTTTTACAGCACAGTTAAGATCTCCAGTCCCATTACTCTTTAGGTTTACTTCATGGCATTAAAATCAAAATGGGAACTTTGTTCAGGCGAATGTAATTTCACATAACTGTTTGTTTAAGAGTTATTGAGACTATTTGGAACATGCTATTTTGGAGTATATACCATGAAGTGAGTTACTAAATAAGAGTGACTACATATCCTATTTTTACTGGGACAGTCATTTTAAACACCTGTTCTAGGTATTGTCTCTGTTTGATTAAATGAATGCTTTTGATCTTTTTTCAGAAGCCTCCAGAGAGTGCAATAGGGGCTGCTAGCCCTTTCTGCTGTTCCCTGCACTTAGTCCACCACAATGCGTTCCCTCCTTGCTCTCCAGTGGTTTGTATATACCCTCTTCCCCCACAATACACACATATACTATTCTCTGGCATGCTTAGATTCATAGATGCTATGGTCAGAAGGAACCTCAATAGATCATCGAGTCCGACCCCCTGCATAGGCAGGAAAGAGGGCTGGGTTCAGATGACCCCAGACAGATACCTATCTAACCTCCTCTTGACGACCCCCAGGGTAGGGGAGAGCACCACCTCCCTTGGGAGCCC
>NW_005842388.1:1215911-1216243 GCF_000455745.1 Alligator sinensis
CTGTGCAATGATGTCAGCCAGTGCCTTCAGTACCCTCGGATGGAGCTCATCCGGGCCTGCCGACTTAAAGGCCTCCAGTTCCTCCAAGTGCCTCTGCACCATCTCAGGGTCTACGCTTGGTAGTCTGGCGTCCTGCTGCTGCCTCTCTACAATCCCAGTGAGAGCCTTGTCCTGCCCCTTGCTTAGGAACACAGAGGCAAAGAACTCATTGAGGAGTTCAGCCTTGTCCTCCCTGTTGTCACCAATTGCTTCTGCCCATTTAGTAGGGGTCCTATTCCACCCTGGGCCTTCCTTTTGCTCCCTATATATCTAAAAAACATTTTTTTGTTATC
>NW_005842388.1:1216562-1270433 GCF_000455745.1 Alligator sinensis
CCCTACACGTGCGAGCACTTAGCTGAAACAGGTAATCTGAGAGAGCTGAGCATCCTGGGGAGCAGGTGGAAGTGGAGTGTGTGCGAGGTTCAGGAAATATGGTCATCCTAAACCAAGGGCAAATTTGAATCACATTTTGGTTGCATACCTTCAGTCTTACCGCATACAATTGACCTGGTCTCACTGACACACAAAGACAGTAGGAAAATGCTGGGTATCTAGACTGAGAGCTATCAGTGTCATCAATCCTATCTGTAAATAATTTGGAAAAAAGTGACCATTTTGTATAAGGGGGACACATACATTTTGTCTTCCACACAATTTAGGTAATTTTGAGTAGGGAGAAAAGTCTCATATCACTAGAGTTCATATGATATCTTGAGAAGTGGCAACTTAAAGCTCTCTTTTTGCATTACAGAAGAATTTGAAGTGATTAATTCTTCACTCAGCATTTCATCTGCTCTTTAGCTACCTAAATCGTCTAGTTATTAAAAGTAATGACTACTGAGTGTCTCCCGCTTCCCCTGCTGGGAGCAGCGGGGTAGTTAACATTTTTGATAAATCGGGCTAAGTTCTTAAAACATGGATTTAAGAATCTAATTTGGGGGGGTTGGGGTTTTTTGTTTCTGTTTAAAAAAAAAACAACAACAAAAACAACAAAAAACATTTCCATACTTTACATATTCCTGTACAAATTACAATCTCAATTAGCTGGTTAAATTTAATTCACAAATAACCAAATAAGGGTTGAAAAAGATTCAAGATATTTGACTTTTTATGGGATTCTGACTCTTCTTCTTGGATACCTCTTAGTAAGAATTGTCAATATAATATGGATAAAAGTAGGGATTTCTGGCATTATATTCAGGTTTTTATCATGCTTACAGGGGTCAACTATAACATACATTGCAATATACTGGTAACAGAAGTTTTATTATAATTCAAGAGCACTAATACAACCTGCCAAACTAGTTCCCTTCTTTCTCACCAGAGTTACTGTGCAATTACTAGATCCTCAATATGTTTGATCAGGTATATGACAATAAAATGAGACTTCTAAAATTAATGGACTTTTAAAAATTTTTGACCGTTTACAACATACAAATTTAATTATAAGTGCATAAGAGATAGTGAAAGTTATCACAAGTGTGCCCAATCAATCAAAAGAGCTCTGGGAATGCCAATTTTTTTCATAGCAGCAGGTACATATGCACTTGTAGAAATCTCTCCCACAACAAAACTAAGCTAAAACCGTATCCCCAACTAGGGAAGATTTCTTCTGTGACAGACTCTTTAGCTGTCCTATTTGAATCGCTTAAACAATTACAGCATATGGGATATGCTAGGCATCCCAGGGTGAGAAGCTGAAGAAGTTATGCAGGAGTCTAGTTTGGACTTCTACATAATATATTCCCTAAATATATATATTCTCTCACATGGTAGATAAATATTGGTAGATAATGGGGAGTGTATATATATATATATATATATATATATGATGAATAATATGGTAGATAAAAAGATTTATAATATTTTACGTATTTCTATTTGTGGTTCTGGAGTCTCTCTTATCTAACAGATGGTGTGATGATTTGCAGTATGATATTTCAGAACTTTCTCCTTCAGAAACTACTTGAAGGAATTACTGGTACTATTCATCCAGTTTAACTTTAAATTGCTTTTATACCTTCCCAATTCCAGGTTCTATATATAATTATGAAACTAGTAACAGGTAGTATTTTATTGATATTCCCTCACATGGTATTAGTTCTGTAATTAGCAGCATGAGCAAATACATGTTCTGTTAAGGTTCAAGTGGCATATTCCTCTAAGGAATCCTGTTAAACATAGATTAATTATTCAGAACTTCTTATTGCACACTAGTCTTTTTTTTGTTTGTTTAGTGAATCATTCGCACACCCTCCCTGATTTTCTTTTGATGCATTTGTTCTTTGTAAATACTTGCTGACTATTTTGGAACAATGGTTTCCAAGCTGAATGCTAGAAGTATTCTTTATCTGTTCCACAGTCAGACACCTCAGGTCAGAAGCACAACAAGCAGGTTCTGTGCCCTTGGCAGCAGTGATGGCAACCAGGCTGAAGGTGGTGGTAGTGGCAGCTGCTATTTCTTTGTTAATTGTAAGTCAGTGCCTGGGGCTGGTGGCCTGTTCACCCATCCTCAGTTAAGCTACTGCTGGAGGTACATGGTATTACTTACGCTTTCTAACTGGACACCTGTTTATATTTTTCATTGGAAAACAATACATATTGAAGAGCAAATAATGTCCTCCCAATACATCTTTTTGAGAAATATTTAGTTTATGCTTGCTTAAAATTGTGAACCAGTTAGAATTTGCAAACATTTTTTGGAATACTCTGTGGTTATCAGAATGACCATGATAAATTGTCTGACAAAAAATTAGCACTTTAGTGAAAATATTTATGGATGAAGTTTAGGATATCTTAGGCCTTTGTTTTGTTTTGGGTTTTGTGGGGTTTTTTGTTTTCTACACAGTTGAGCACTGGATTCTAATTACAATTATAATTAGTTTTTATTCACCCTCTGATCAACCCCAGTGATCAGATATCTTATCAGATGATACAGAGTACCAGACATTTATAAAAGATATATTAATTAACCTAAACATATTATTGCAAGGTGTTTTCAGTTCCATCTGGAGCAAAATTAGCATGTAAACTGTTAGGCCTAGAAAAATATGTAATTATATTAAGGTTTCATAGTGGCTGCAGAATATTTCAATATTTATTAATAGCTTATAAAATCAATTGAGTTCAACCTTTCTGTAATTAAAAAATTTAAAAACCAGCCGTGATCAAGATTTTTTCTTTCCCGCAAATATGGATTAGTTTAAAACCATATTGTGCTCACAATGTCAGGCAACAAATTATTCTGCACAGTGCATGTTTATACTCATCTTACTTGCATTGAACTTGTTTATTTACAAGAAAGAGAGACTAATGGGAGTATTATAAATACATTCCCCCTGCATACGCTAAGCATATTTATTAATGACATGCTTCAAAAGAAAAATGCACTGAACATATTAATCCCAATACAATTTTGTCTTCATGAATAACTACCTAAATTAATTGTAAATGAAAAGGGTAAGGATATTATTTCGAACAAAAGAAAGGAGCCTTAAAGAGAGATGACTATTTTGGGAGAACAATGATTTTAAATTATTAGTGTCAATCAAATATGTGATTTCCATCACAAAATGTAATCTATATAAAAGTTCTTGAAACATTTATTGCAGATGCTTCCAAATGACAAATCAACCGAAAGAGACCATATAAATGAGTGATCAAACTAAAGGCAAAAGACAGAATGTGGGTGGCATTTTTGCTTCAAAAATCCTTTACGTAGTTAAAAAAAGTTAGAACAGAATGAATAACTGGCCAGTCATGCCTACTTTTCTTGTAGTTGAAGAAGCTTCACTGTCAGAAGCCTTTGTCAAATAACAGCCTTGAGAGGGGATGGAAGGCTTTTGTACTCTTTTAATACACTTGCCCAAGAGAAAATATTACATTTCAGGCACATCTACACAAGACGTTACAGTGCTGTAGTGACACGCTATGGCACCATAGCATCCATTGGCAAAAAACGTGACACTGCAGCTATGTCCCTGAAGCAACACATTCCCTTGCTGTAATTTGTTGCTATGGTGATGTAGTGGCCAAAAATAACTGTGCGCTGCCAGTGTGGTACAGTAAGGGCTCTTACCACACAGTCTTTCAGTACTTCCAAATGGAAGTACTAAATGATGGCACACTAGCAATGGTGCCATATGACCATGTGTAGAAGTGCCCTAAGAGCTGCATCATTTAGAGCACCTATACACATGCAATGAGGCTGCTCCAACATGCTGGAATGTTGATTAATCATGGCAATTGCAGTGCTCCAGCGGACTCCAACATTATGCATATCAGCATCCTTGCAGTGAAAAATGGTGGTGGAGGCACTTTAATTAAAGATCACTGGATGAGCTTTAGTTAAAAGTGCTCATGCCACTATTTTTCAGCATGGGGATGATGATACACATAATACTGTGGTCTCTTTAATTATAGTAGCTCTCAGAGCTGCTATAATTAAAGCACCGCCCTACCCGCAACTCCCAGAACTTGTGTATAAATGCCCTTAGTTTATAAACCACAAATGTGCTTAAACCACAAGCAAGCATAACTATAACTGGCCAGGAGCATAGCCTAGGAGGTCAAATACTAGACCTCAAATCTTTTTAAAAATGTAAAACTTGACTCTAAAACAAAAGGGGGTGGAGGTATGGAAGTTCAGTCTTATTTATAAAAATCAGAAATAATGTCATAAATATTATTTTATTATTTGTAACATAGATCCTAGAAGCTGTAGTTACTGACCACTGTGCTGGGGACTAGAAACACAGAAACAAGGAAAGAAAGAAGTAAAGTTTAAAAAAAATAAGTTTAACTCTACCATAAAATGATAGCCTTTTTCATATATTCTTAGAAACAAAAATCACAGCAGGAAATTGCAGACATTTTGACAGATTTAAATGGCTTTTCTTTTTTAAATCTGGTACATTTAAGTAAAAAATACCCAAAACAAAGAAACAGAAAACAACCCACAAACCTGACTTGTTGGAGATTTTTTTTCATATGTATTAATTTTCAAAGGCATTCATTTAAAAAAAATTTTTTTAAACAGTAGAGTTCTCTTTAAGGCCTAGATCAGGGATGCTAAAACTCTGGCCCACAGGCCAGATCCAGCCTGTGATACCATGTTATCCAATGTACAGGACTCCCCATGGGCCCGCAGATATGGTGGTGGGAGATCAACAGGACCACTCCCCCACTCCCAAATTTCTGGACCCATGGGGAGGACCAGGCCCTATACACTGGATCTGGTGCCCAATCCCAGCACGCAGAGCCCAGTGGGGGTGGCACCAAGCCCCTGAGATTGAATCCCAGCATTGAAGGGGCAGCAGAGGTCATTGTTTCTCCCCCAGGACTCAATCCTAGTAGAAGGGAGTAATCAGGAGTGATGCCAGTCCCCAGGGCCAAATCTCAGCATGTGTGTAGCAGGAGAGGGCAGTCCTACTCCATTAAGACCCAATCCCAGTACACAAGCAGTAGGAAGAGGTGGTTCTGGCCCACTGGCACCCAATCCTGATGTAGAAGAGGCAGGAGGGAGTGGTGCCAGGTCCCATGGCCCAATCTGGCCCACAGGCAACCCAATGCAGCCAGCAGATTGACTCCATGCCACCCATCTTGCCCATAGGGCCAGAAGTGTACAGCACTCATTTAGATCAGTGCTTTTTATCAAGTCAACTTTTTTAGACACAAGACAACCTTCAGAGAATATCAGCTCTTAGTTTTCAGTCAATTTTTGACTACAGAAAAATAGTAGATTAATTCAACAAACTCAGAAAAATGACACCTGGTCAGAATCTTTTTGACAGTATGGATTTCTATTTGAAATTTCTGGCTTTATCTTGTGCAGTACCCTGGCTGAGAATCACTGGTCTAGATGAATATATTAGTTTAATTTCAGACTGTAATTGGTTAAAGAATATCTCATTGGCTACAATTTTTAAGAAGTTATTCTATCAATCTCTATGTCCAGTTCTGCCATTAAGATGTAGCACTGACAAGGCTGAATCATGAGAGACAATGTTATTAAAAAAAAACGATCAGTAATTAGAGGATGCTCACTGCTGGAGAGCCTAATATGAACATCATCTTATTTATTTTCATCGGTGCTTAATTTCCACATCAAATTAAAGGCACCCAAAAATGAGGCAAATAATATTAGTTACCTTTTTTGTCAAAACAAAGCATTCCCCAAAACATTTGTCAGGTTCAGTGTACATGTGAACTGCTCACCTCAAATAAACATTATGCACATTAATGGTATAACATAATTTATGTGATTCATGACAATTAGATAATTACTAACCATTAGTTAAAGGGATTTCATAGCTTGCCTATTTTAAAAATAAGTAGATAGAATTTGACATATTTAGGGATATTTCTTAGCAGGTCATCAGTAATTTAGGCTCTAATCTTGCAAATTACTCTATGTAGTTCAAACATCAAAATCTAACTGTGATTAGGCAAAAATAGACAAATTGATAGAAAAGGCCAGATGTAAACTCCTTGATAACTCTGAAATAAGCTACCTCCAACCCTGAAAAGTCCTGTAAACATCAAATGCTCTGGTTGAGTTAACAAATAATGTAAGTAAAGGATTTGCATTTCAGCAAAAATTCTACTTAAAAAAAGGAAATAAATTGAACTAATTTCTGTGCCTCACATTTAGTAATCTAATCTGGCTATATACAATTTTCCAAAGGCAAAGTTTCATCACAACAGTTAAAAAAACAGCATTTTTAGTGAAATTTTCTGTATTATATAAAAGGGGGGGGGGAATTACTGTATTTACATTGTATTTATATTTAATGTTTAACTATTATTCATTTTTTACTGCTTCAAAAAAAGCTGTGGACAATGACCTCAACAGTCTCCCAATACTTTGCAGTGGGGCAGCATCCTGCAGCCTGCAGAGTCTTTGGATTCATCCCATGGATCCGTGACTTTGGTGGTGGAGCTCTACAAAAAATGTTGCCAACTCGTAACTCAGAGTGTGAGAAACACCTTAAAGGAACAGAAATTCCAGAATACCTCTGAGGAATTTTAGTTTGCTGCCCTACAGCCTTCAATTGAAGTGGTGTGGTGTTTTTAAACACCCACCACTTCAATTTAGGGTCCCTGTTTCATCTACACACGCCCTTATACTGCCCCTATACTGTATGTGCAATATGAACTGTATGAAAAAGTGCCATTAATAATCCAACATATACATTTGTCACAAAATAAATTAATGATTGCAGTCCTTATACCTGATGATATTCATTGTTTATCCCTAGTAATGGAAGTAGCAATCAGCTGACTGAGTAGTGTACTAACGTTTAGCGTTCTCTCTCTCTCTCATCACACAATTTTTTTGAAGTCACAGTGAACAGAAAAATAGTTCATATATTGTACTTGCAAAAACATCACCAGTCAAACGAAGCGGGGTGGGGGGGAGGAAAGATTGGGAAGATTACAGAAATGTTCTGTGCTCCCTAAAGTAGAGATTAAATACAATGTCTACAGGTCACACACAATGCCTTCCTTCAAATGTGTTGTGGCTTTAATCCTGTCCCACAGTGTCCCAAGAAGGATAAGCTTCAGTATGATTTAGCTGGGGGCTAGCTCCTTGCTCTATTTATACTTGAAATTCAATCATTGAATTTTTAGTATCATCAACTGGGTTACTAGTAATTAGCAAGTTTTTGTTTTGTTTTGTTTTTTAACATCTTAGTACACAAGGTAAAAAAGTAGCTTTTGAAGTAGCTCCCTTATGGGAGAATAAATGGCATATACTCAGTTTTGTTTTCATTTACATACCACTTGTATTACAGGCAGCAAAGGATACTTTCTATTTTAGAAGAAATGAGATAAGCATGCAATGGACAAGAGGAATACGACTAACTACTGGAATATGGAGAGAGAATGTTTGCTCCCCTTTCCATCTATTTAAAGAAAGTTGTTTGGTTATTATGGAGTAGGGGTCAATGAGTATATCATATGAAAAACTTCCAAGTGGTGTCAGTTATGTAAATGATGAAAACATATTACATTAAATCCATATGAATTATGAAGCAAAAAACCTAAACCACCCATGAAAGATTGCCAAAGGAGCTCTGTAAAAATAAACTGAAAGTCAAGGCATGGGAAATTGACTTAACTCAGCATGTCCACAATTATGAGGGATGGAATGAGATGTCATTTTTTAGGTGTCTTCTCCATAGTGAAAGTCCAAGGACAAGAGGCTTACAGGAGAGGTTAGATGAGTTATAGATCAGCAGGTAATGCTTGCTGGGAAGTAACTACAACATAGACCTGTTTACCTGCTATATGTTGAAGACTATCCTAATCTTCAGGAAAAACAGGGGCTCACATACATTTATGGAGGCAGATCCTTAGCTGCCCTAAGATGCATATCTTCAGGACTTTTGTGATGCAATCCTGATTCCCAATATTGAAGATCTAGCATGTCTTCTTTGTGCAATTAAGCTGTTTTTCAGTACTTTATAATAAATATTTTTTTTTTCATAGTGAAAGCCTTAGAAAATAAGCCTTACACATGCCATAGTGAAGGCATTATACAAATGACCAAAATAAGTTGGTAACAAGTTTCCACAAACTTCCATGTACATAAAACACATTTTCTTTTCAGTTGAGTTTGTCTTTTTTTGTAGTCACTTAACATTAAGCTATTCACAGAAATTTTCAGGGAGACAGTGAAGCTTTAACAAGTCCAGACAATCTTTATAGACGGTAAATTTCAAATCTCTAAATAAAAGCCAAAATATTTCCAAAAGCCTTAGACATATAGACATAGGCTCATGCAATAAAGAAACAGAGATGATGGCATTTGATTTGAGTGTCACTGCAAAACTAAGCAATGCATTTCGATGCTGAATCATAAAAGTACTTAAATAAAAGAACAGTTGCTCAAGGAATGTATATGAATTTAAAAGGAGAACAAAGTTTAAAATTGTCTGCATCATCTTTATCCCCATCTCCTGTTGGTATTTTCACCTAATTATTGCACATAACTTGAGAGCTCCTGCCTCAGCCTGCACCCCAACATGTCCCTCATATGCCACCTGCACTCCAAACTCGGTTGCCCCCCACCCCTTCCAATCTACACTTGTGCCTACAAAGTATCAGGAAGCCCAGCAACCCCCTCCAGCTCCAACTCCCTGTCAGAGCCATGTAGGCTATGCCCACCTATAGCCTGGGGGGTTCTCCTTCCCCCAGGAGGAGCCCCAGCTCCAGGGTGTTGGAGGCAACCTCACCCAGGTGGACAGAATGAGATCCATGCTGGCTGCAGCTGGGAGGTGGCATGTGGCTAGGGCAGCTCACGGTGCCGTACAGGGCAGGATGGGGGTGGGGGGACCCAGGCCCGAGGCCAGAAACGGGGCTTCACTTGCTGGGGGTGCTGGGGAAGCTCCACCACCTCCAGGCATAAGTACAGAGTGCCCACCACTTGGTCTTAGCACCTAGAGCAGCACCTGCCAGCTCCAAATCACAGGCCTCCAGACCAGCCTGAGTGGGGGCACCCGTTCACCTGACTCTGCATGTCAGGCCCCGAGTAGATGGGGCTTCTTCCCAGCATCAGGAGACACTAGCAGAGGCTGGGTGACACTAGCAGAGGCTGGGGCTAGAGCCACTCCCTATGCTACCCAACTGCAGGCCAGAGAGAATCAATTGGTGGCCTGGATATTTTGCTCATCCGTATATTTGACCCAGGTTCTGTCAGAAGTGTTTTGTTTTTTTACTATTGTTGTGCTTGCTTTTCTCCTCATACCTGAATAATGTCTTGCATTCATAAGCTTGTCTAACACTATCATAATTATGTTTAAAAAAAAAAAGGATAACGCAAAGAAATCCTTGCTTCCTGCACAATTCCTAATCCATCAGGGTTAAACATCATTATAACACTACCATGACATGAAAATATCAAATCCACCACTTACAATGGAAAAAATCAATAACTTTAAGTAAAAACAAGCCAGCAACACAGTGACTACTTCTTCCAAAGCCTGGGCAAGAATCATAACAATCTCAATCTGTGCAACTTTCTAGATGGCATCAAGAAGAGGGGAGCAGTGCCACTGCCTGAATCTGCATTCCCTCCAATAGCACCAGCCATAACCCCCCAACATCATCATGACAACAAGCAGCAGCAGCATGATCGTCTCCTCTACCCGCATTTCACTTCCCAGCCTGAGCCTTCCAGTGCCAGAGGAAGAGCTAGAGCTGGACCTGAGTGCCATAATGAAGGATATTCTGGGGAAGGAGAGGGAATCATCTGAGTTTGTGTTCCACAACCTTTAAGCTTCCCCTAGAGCCAGGTCTCCTTCCCCAGAAGGCACTTCAGAGGAGGTTGAGGACAGGCTAAGGTAGGGGGAAAGGGGGATGTAGCAGGTGAAAATGGAAAGGTACCTGGGGAGTCAGATGTTCGGCAAGTTGTAGTGTCTAATAATTCCAATGTCTATATTGAGTCCATGAGTTTCTGTATCCAGGAGGTTGATGAAGTGAAGTTCGTAGGCTCATCTGTGAAAAGTGGTTTGTAAATCCCCTTTGAGGATCAGGCCTGAGAGATTAAAGACATGTAGTTGGGTGTTCTTGTCTTTGATAGATTTCCGTTGTGTGCTCATTCTGGTGAGCAGTTGTTGCTCGGTGTCTCCACCATATTTTGAGATATGTATTGTGAAGATATCTCTTTGTCAAATAAATTCTTATGAGTTATTTGTTTAGATAATACAGAAAAATAGCACTCATTGTGAACCTTTCCCATACTACCTCACAGATGACTGATGCTTCAACAACCAGAACAAGGCAAAATAATTTTAAAAGGTCATAGAAAGTATTGGGGACATACTGGCGCTAAGAGCCTAAACAGTGTACTTAAACGGAACTAATATCACAATAAGTGTAAAGAGATTTAAAGGTGGGGGCGGTGATTTGTCCAGCTGGTGAATTAAAAACATACCTGCCACAGGTAGATCAAAACTAAAATGGGTTGTGTGTGGGAGGGGTGGCCTCCATGGTCAGAGGCAGGAAGTGAAAGGAGGGTGGTGAGATAGATTGCTTTTCAGTTTTGGAGGTGGTAAAGTTTGCTTTGCTGTATTGTAATATTTCATTCTATTTCTATCTGTTTTTCTCTTTTATTGTAAGCAGGCCTGCATCTTTTCTTTTCGTTTTTTTAGAATGGTAACATACACATATAGTAAAGTTTTTAGTTCCATCCACAGTGGTAAAAAGCATTCTGCAAAATGGCTTATCCAGTCACTTAACAAATAAGCTCACACACTCAAAAACGAAGTTCCTTTACAATGTATGGCTAATTGAAGCACAAGAAAGAACGCTGAGACAGTCAAGTAAGCATTGATGATTGGTGATATAAGCAAAAGAAAGCTAAGTTTCACTTGCACTGGCAAAAATTACAAAGGAAAAAAAAAAAGGACAAGTTCTCCAAAGCAAGAAAGCGTTTAAGCTGCTGTTGATCTTATTTTCAAAGATTAATGAACAATCATGGCCTAAACAAAAAAAATCTAACATGAGCAAAAATCAGATGATTTTATGGACTTTCTTTCATCCTCAACTGCTCATAACAGATGTTGCAGATACTGAAGGTCACTTTAGTCTTATGTTTAAATGTTTAATTAACTTTAGGTAAAGATCATGCTGAAGCTGTTTTATAGCTGGATTTTGTTCCATCTTATAGTTTGGAGACAAAGCCAACTACTGGTTTGAGTAAATGACAGTAACAAAGTGATAAACCATCAATAGGATAGGGCATAACATACAAAAAGGCCTCTATTATAAACACACAAAAGACCTGTTTAGACTTTCATAACAGTAAAGCCTTATTTTGCCTTAAAAAGAAGAATTTTGATAGGTAAAAGTATTATCCAGAGCACAAATAAATGGCTTTAGCTCCATTATTTGATACGGTACTAGCATTTCAGAAAAAAATATTAGTAAATATATTTTCCATAAAGCAGAAGTTCCCTAGTTAACATGTTTTGTTTTCCTTAGTGTTTTAACAGACAATTAGAGTATGCAAGTTATTTTCCTTAATGTTAATTTTCTATGCAAGCAATTCCTGCAGTTGCCCTAGGAAAGTTACATGTTCTCTGCTGTACTCAAATGTAAAACACTACAAAAATGTCCGAGAATCCCTACCATGAAAGAAAATTAACTGGTTTCCCTTAGTCCTTACAAGCATGCAGGGCATTCAGAAATACTTTCTGGTCTCACCAGTGATTTCTGCTTGCCTCTTCCAGACCATATCTTCCTGGGTCTCCCCACTCTCTTTTAGCCTGAATCAACAATTTTGCTAGATTGTGAGCTTGTCTACACATTGCCCTAAGGAGCTATATGGCACACTATGGCGATGTAGTGATCACATGTGTCTATACGTGATCACCTACTACATTACCATAGCGGTGCACTCCCCAGGTATAGGATGTTGCTACGATGATATAGTGGCAAAAATCTACCCATGCATCTACACAGCACAGTAACCACCTATACTAAAACATAGCATCATAGCAACATCACTGTACAGCGACTTGTAGATGCACCCTGTGACACTATAAATCTTATCGATAGTTTCCCAGTTCACAGCACCAGTTCCAGTCATTGCAGTGTTACCTTTTGACTTTTCAGTACTACCTCTCTTTTATCATTATTAATCAAAAAAGGTCTTACAGGCTTACCTGAGAATTGGGTAGCAAGAAAAAATATTGTGCTGGTATCATGAAGGACATCCTCCCTTGCTAATAGGGGAAATACTCCAGCATCTCTAAACTATTTCTGCCTAAACCCTCCTATAAGATATGCCAGTCAGATAATTTTTTCTTAGAAACCATCAGCGATGAATGAACCAAACAAAATTTGTTTAAAAGCAATTTGTATAAAAGCAATTTGCTTAAAAGCAAGTGAAGCTAATAACTTCCACTGGCTTGTACATGTACCGTGCTCACTAGTTATTTGTGCCCCTTGACTAACACATCCATTTGCATGTAACCTTTTCTGAATTCCCCATGAAAGGGTAATGCAGCTATCTACAAATACAGAAGGGTATTTGCGATGCAGTTTTGAAATCAAACCTTAGTCACCTGTATTGCAAAATCTTGATTGCAGTGTTTGGTCCTTCATGGAGTTCTAGAGTGCAAAGAGGAAAATGGGAAGGGGCACACATTTCACCTCTCTTACCAACACTTGTCCTACAGCAATGTTAGAACTGTGGAAATGCAAAACTTAACAGAGTTTTGGCAGAATGTCTAATCTGACTCCAAGGCAGTATCAGACAAGTGCCACTTCACTAAACATATAATCAGCATTTGGGAACAGAAAAAAAAAATAGCCTGAAAAAGCAGGGAAACAAAGAATCCCAGAGATTTTCTTTGTCATTTACAAATTTGTATGTCATTTTACAAATGTAATTTTATCAATCTGCATGTCATCTTAATTTGGACAATTAAAACTGTCAAGGCATTTTGAACAGAGAGAGCCTGAAATGGCAAGCTTTGTCTTTTAGCATGAAATCTTGTTACTAGGGAACCAGAAAGTATTGCATGGTTCTAACTGTCATATTAATAATTAAGCAGTGATTCAATTATTACAAGAGACACATAATAGAAAGCCATAAACAAATGTGGCTTTATTGTATTAGAGATTAAATTAAATATTTAATTTATATGATGGAAAATGCTGGTGAATGATTAAGTATGTTCAATTACATGTTAACATTTTATGTTGGAAAAACAATTAGGATTCAAAATCTTCACGATAAAACCAATAAAACTTGTAGGTTCTAAAATAATTAGCTGACCACAGACTTTAATAATATTTAAGTGAAAAAGAAAAAAAGAAAAAGAAACAGATTAGATACAAACAGTTAAACTTAAACCGAAATAATAAAAAAACCCAAAATGTCTATTTCAGGTTGCTGGGCTTGAATGGCTGAGAAAAATGTTACAACCAAAATGACTTTGAGTATAAATGTTTGTACTATAGTAGCAATTAGAAGTCCCAGTCAGAATTGGGGCCTCATTATACTTGCTGCAGTACAAACACAGGCTCACTTACAGTATTAAGTCAGCAGAGCTCCATTAAATTTAATGGAGCAGATTGTAACCTAGCAAAGGCTCTGGCACATGGCCATCATCAAATTGGGCTAATGAATAAGATTGTTCAACAGCAAAAACGTGGATAAGGGTTATAATGAATATTTTCTGAAGGAAAAAATTTAGTTCACTTAACAGGAAATACACAAGCCAATAAGGGCCAGATCCTCAGTTTATGTAAATCAGTGTGTATCTATCTGATTTCAATGAAGCTATGCTGCTGTATACCAGGTAATCATCCTGATTGTGAAGGCAAAGGATTACCCTGCTGCAAAAAACCCCAAATAAACTGTTCATATAAGACTGCTTATATATACCTAAAATAAAACAGAACAAAAATAAAAAATATTATTTTAATTTTACAAAGTGATAAAGGGTTGCATGAGAAAATAACAGCAGAGAAACTAATTTTTAGAATGATTGCAAAAGCAATAATGCACTTAGCATAAATCATGAAAGGATTGGTTCACAAATATTTTCAAGAATAATGTAGTGTCCCTGCCAAAACAATGGAAAAAGGGCCTAGCATTTAAAGCAAATCCTTCCTTTAACCCCAAATACCTGAAGATCACAGAGCTAGAAACTGTCTGCTGATAACATTAATTCTTTCTCTGAGTCTTTAAAGGAATACCACACAACAGTAGCTCAAGTTACAGCCAAGGTTTTTAAAAAGGCATAACCAACTTTAGTCTCACAGGAGGAAATGTTGAAAAGGCACAAATGGTTAAGTACCCAATTGACAGCCAAGTCACACGATTTTCAATATGTGCTTCAATAGGTTCCTAACCTACCTTGGCACTTTTATAAAAACTCCCCCTTTTAAATTTTCAGGGCCAGATTCAGTTTGAGGACTTTGGCATAATCTAGGCATTTAATTCTTTGGTTTCCTTACGTATTCAGAAAGACTAATCTATGTGAGTAACTCCTGCCGAGGTTCCACTGCAATCCAGTTTGGTACTAAGGGTCTGTGTCTACATGAGACGCTGTCTGCACTATAGCCCAAGACTACCACACAGTAGTATTGTGTAGCAGGAAACATGATGTGATGCTACTGTGCAGTAGTCTTAAACTACTGAGCAGCAAGCATCACAGAAAAACCATTAGTTGGTGCTGTTGTTTATATAAGTACTAAATGTCTATACAGTAACAACTGTGCAGTCAGTACTTCATGTAGATGCAGCCAATAAGTTCTTAAATCCTCAGAGAAATCTGTTTCACTAAGCCTGATCCAAGTGCACCTAAGCTAAGTATAGACATTCAGAGGTGTTAGGGGGAGGTTAAATTAATTCAAAATAGCCACCTGATATCAGGGAAATCAGGATGGGGAGGGGGTGTTGGGAAGGATTGGGAGTCCACTGGTGCTGGGGGGGCTGACACCATCCATGTCGTATTCTTGGGATCTGGGAGGGTCTGTCAGGATTATGGGGGTCCATGGGGAGGCAGTTGGATGAAACAGGGGCTATTTTTAGCCCCCAACTCCTCACTGGCACCTATATCCCCTTCCCTCTGCCCCTCTTCCCATTGGACTTACTTGTTTGGCTCCAGCAATGGTGGTACCTGGAGTGGCTTACAGGATAAAGGTTGGGTGGGGCTGGTTGGGTGTGAGGGGGGATCAGGGGCAAAAAATAGCCTTGTGTGAGGTGTGGGGGGAGGGTGGAAAGTGCATCCCTGAGCCTGGAGCCAATGACTGGGCTTTCCCAGCCTCGGGGCTGTGTGGGGAAAGTGTACAGATGTTCCATGTACCAGTTCAAGCCAAATAAAGTAAGTTTGATACTACATCAATCCAGGTTTCTCTTAAACAGAGTTTTGTAATTTTTAAATCAGTTTGTGTGCATGGAACTTCTGCACAGTAACAAGTTCAGATTGTTTTCCAGTCACTGAGACTGGGTCTCAGTGTATGGTTGGCAGTGGGATGAGCTAAGTTTAAACTAGGCAGCACATTTGAACCCAATTTAACCTTCTGAATGTCTGTACTCAGCCCTGTCATACTGACAGCATTGATTGAATTTAGCACAAAAACCCAACCAAATAAACCAAAAAAATACAAGGAAAAATGTGGCAGGTAGTTGTGTGTGTCCATTTTTTGCCCAGTAGTATAATGTTTGGAACTCTAACCAAGCTTACTTTAGCCTGAAAGCATTTATTCCGTATTTCTCCCTTTTCAAGAGAGTTCATTGATTAATGTGCTAAGAATGGAATAAGCAAAATAAGAATATTCTTCCCCCAACCTCTTGAAACTAGGCCAAAGCACTGTCAAAAGTAAGTAAGGGGAATGATGCTTTTCTGGACTAGTGATTATAGTCTAGCACAGGAGAATCCTAGGTTCCTGTAGCTGTATAGCAACCAACTGTTTTCTAGAGTTTAGCCATTGGCCTTGGAGGTACCTACCTTTAGTAGATGAATATAACACATAAGTGTATATGCAGTAAGCACCTTGTAGACTTTGAGGGTGCTTGACCCACTGTGAGAACTTGGGGTGCTTCCTTTAGCCTGAAGCACAAAAAGTAGCCTCCCTTAGTCAGCTGAATCAAGGGGGAACAAAGGTATGCCCAATCCCTCTCACAGCCAATCCACCATGCTTGTTTAGTGGAGGGTGTTACTGGTTACAGAGGGTAGGCTTGGAGAATCAGACAGGATATAGAAGTATCACAGAATAACCTTAGAGCAAGCAGTGTGACTAGGTAGACTTTGAACACACATCTACATTACAGCAAGCTATATTTCTAGATACGTTTCAGGTAAGTTACTCACAAGTATCATCCAGAGACTGACTGAGCTTTCGTCTGGAGGCAGGCAGTTCATAGTGTTTCCATGAGTTTCAGGAGAGCTCCCCATCTCTCTGCCTGGTCAGTTACTTGCATGTTCCCCAATATGGCTCTCCCCCTTACAGAAAGAAGCTCTTAAATAACTTTTCTGACCTCATCTTCCATACCCAATCAGGCCAGGTGTTGTTTGATGCTAACCAATCAATTTTAAAAGTATCACTGGTCACCTGGTGATGTGGGTCCCTGCCCTGTTGCCATGATGTCATTGCCAAAACAATAAAGAGGTTGAGTTCCCACCCTGGTTACCTGCAGGTTCTCAAGTCTGCCAAAACCGTGGTAACCAAATTGACAGACAGGTGAGAAAACAATGGCAAAGAGAAACCTAATAGAAGAGTCTGGGAAGATACCGAGATAGCAGTCTTCTACACTGTAATTTACTAAACCCAAGATGCAGTTTGCTAAATGCACGATGAAGCTGGAGACAAAGTATTGCTGGTCAAGAGGATCTGCTGTGGAAATAAATCACAGAAAAGCTAAGGCAGCCACAGAGTACAGCTAATGTTAACTATAAACAATGTAAAACTTCCCCGTTCAGAAGGTCTTCCCATGTTAGTAATAGTCACACTGTGATTTCCCTTTCCATTTCTCTAACTACACTTCCCTATCCCCAACACGCTAAATTTGCTGCTAAATTGATAGAAAGCAATAAAAACCCTAGGAGAGAAAAAAATATGAATAGTGGCTGCACTTATGTGAAGGTTTTAATACAGTTAGAAAATTATTTTTAAATTAAATATGATACCAGTCACTGGAATGTATGTGTTGTCCACTATATTAAATGCCACCCCCCCCCCCAGCAGATTTGTGCATTTAAGGAAAAAATGCCCAATGTTTTACAGCAAAAATTATTATTTATTGAGTAATGTTTTAACTAGGAGGAGGGTAATTCTTAATTATTTGTTTTCTGGTCAGTATGATCTCAAAATAAGACTTACTGGTGATTATCCTCCCCCCTCCAATGTAAATCAGGTGCTCATTCAGTCAGTGCATTGGAATCACACTTTTCAATGAGACCTGAATGGCCCTTTTATTTCTTAGTGAGTATGCAACCAGCTACAAGTTTATGAATAAACATGGATGCTGAAACATGCAGGATATGCTATCACTATAGACATCAATTTTTAAAAACCTATTGGCATAAATTATAATAAAGGAGAATACCTGCCAGTGACAGAATAATACCAGATCTTTTTTCTGTCTCTGGAGCAATTAAATCCCCAACTATTTAACGATTCTCTGGCAAACAGTCCCCAAAGACGTCAATTTGTCTAACTATTCTACTCAAATGATAGGAACTTGGCTGAAATTCTTCATGTTCATTTTGTAAAGGTGACAATGACCTGCCATTCATTTTCCATAACGTTGCATTAATATTGTAGATTATCCGAAGGCTTAGAAATAGAAGCATAGATTCCACAGGACTATATTTTCACAGAGTCAACTTTTATACTTTTCCTAGAATTAGCAATTATTTCTACCTTTCTGGCTCAAAACACCGTAGGCAAATATCATGTGCCTTTTAAAAGAAAAATGGTTAATTTTACATATTTTATTAAGCTTTTATTTGAAATTATTATTACAAAAAGCAGATGTACTACAATACCTCCTGAATTATCATCTGTAGAAAGGTCACAGCGAGGGACCACCAGATGTTATCAAAAGAATCATGACAGCTTTTTAGTTGTCCACAATAAAGAGATTTCACAGTGCTTCAGTTTTCTTCTTTAATGGAATTGTGCAAAAGTGCATTTCTGGTATGATTTCTAGGAGTTACACTAAAAATGTCAATTGTCTATATACTTAATAGCTTCTCATTTTTATTAAATTTAACTTATTAAAAAGCAGTAAAATGCTTAAAGACAAAGGAAGGTTTTGGGATTATTAAATTGTCTGATACCAAGAAAAACAAGTGGGACAAATATTTAATTGGTGTAAATGGCTTTAACTCTACTGAAGTCAATGGAACCCTTGTGATTTCTGCCAGCCAAGTATCTATGCTGAGGTACTTTCTGTGGGGTTGCCACTGACCACCTATGTCATGTGGAGACATTTAATTAAGCTACTGCTTCTCCTAAGGGACAGTCAATATGAGTTCTTCCAGATTCTCTATTTTCCAGGCTTTGCCGTGATTTCTGTTTTGTTTGGGTTTTTTTGCTTTGTTTTTTTGTCTGTTTCAAAATGAAACAAAGGCAAAACATTCAATTTTTTTTCTGGAATACAATTCTGGAACACTTAGTTTTGAGTTGATGAAAGTAGATTATTCAATTTCTTTTTTCAAATTTTACTCTAAAAAAATTAAAATAGTCTACAAAACATAAAAAAATAAAACAATGGAAATGAAAAGTTGTTCTGAAATAGATTATAAACATTGCCCATTATGAAAAGGTAAAAAGAGACTGTTCATGAATTCTCTGTTTCTGGTTTGGTTTTGTTTAGAGATTTCCTCCCCCTATTTATTGTGATACTTGTCAAAATGGATGTGTTTTAATAAAATGTTTTGTTTTCAGGCCAGTTAGATGTTACTATGATGGTTGGTAACCATAGTAATTATGATATGTATTATATTTATGAAGTTGTATACATTTTTTTGTACAAAATAATTGTACTTTTCTTTAGACTTAAAGACCACCTCCAGATGAGTGAGCACATGCCAGCTGCAGTCTCTCAAAGCAGTTGGAGATGCTTCAGGAAGCACATCAGGAATGAAAAAATGTTCCTCACACTGCAAATATGCAGTGTGGACTCTAAGTTTGATACTAGGAAATCCTGGTATCAAAAGAAAACATGGCAGAAAAAGTGGCACAGGGCATGCCCCTGGAGTGTGCCCCAAAGCAACTGGAGGCTGGGTCCTCCAAGGAGATGCTCTAGCATCCAATGAGAGCATCTCTATTCCTGCAGCATGCCCCTGCTGCTGCTCCAGCACCCTGCCTCAGCACACTGACTGTGTGAGAGTGGGGGAGCTGGGGGTGTGAGAGGACTGTGGGAGAGAGGAGAATGTGTGGAGATGGGTCCCCTACCTGCCTGTCCCCCACCCCACAACAGCAGCACCCAGCAGCAGGCGCATTGCAGGCACAGCCTGGTGGCAGTGTGTGACACCACCTGAGACCCCGGGCTACATTTGGCACACAGAGCTAGTCTGGCCCACTGGCATGCATCTTCAGGCAGGACCAAGCTGGCTCCTGCCACCACCCAGAACTCCTGGCACTGCATGCAGGAGTTGCGCACAGTTGAGCCAGGCCTGCTCCTGCCTGAACATGGTGGGCATGTAGAGGCAGCAGATGGCCCAGCCCAATGGCGTGCAGCTCCTGCCTGCAGTGCCAGAAGCCATGGGTGGCAGCAGCAGCTGCCCCAGTCTTGTTTGAAGATGTGCATCAGGGGATCAGGCCAGCTCCATGCACCATACGTAGCCTGCAGGTCTCAGGCAGCATTGTGTGCTGCCAGGTGTCCCTGCCTGCAGTGAGCCATAAGCAACACAAGGGCCTGCTGCTGACTGCTGCTGTGGGGGGAGCTGTGCACTATGGGGAGGTGGACAAGGGACCCACCCCACACCAACTGTCCCCCCACACCCACACAGTCCCCCAACAACCCCCCAAAATGTCCACAAACCCCACACCCACAAACTCCAAACCTACAAAACCCCCACAATCAACCCACACCCATAAACCACCTATACCCCCACCCACAAACTCCACAGCCACCCCACAACCCCCACGCCCACAACCACCCAACAAACATCCGCAACCCCCCAACAAATACACCCACAAACCACCCCCACATACTCCCAACCTATCCACATACCCTCCGACAAACTGTACACCCATGAGTCCCCCCACAATCCACTAAATCCCCCACCAAGCCCCACCAACACCCCCACCCCTACATCCACCTCCAACCCTATCCACAGCGCCCCTCCATAAATCTCATGCCCTGTGTGCCCAGCCATCAGATGGGACAGGGACTTCTTGTGGGAGCCATGGCTGCTGGGAAAACTGCCACACTGCAACCCTGCCCCATGGGCACACCAGTGCTGACACATGCAGCCCTGGCCTGGGGGCTCCTCATCCCAGGAACCACTTGTGGGGATGTGATAGGCTGTGGTGAGGGGTGGAGGTGGCAGGGAGTGGATTGAGGTAGTATTGGGGTCTATGGGAGTATGTGATGGGCTAAGGGTGGCAGCAGGTATGTGTGAGAGAGAGAGAGATGGGGGGAAGAGGGGATGAGAGAGTGTTCCAGGTTGGAGAGGCTGCCAGAGCTGGGAGAGCCTGTGCAAGGGGAGGCTGGCCTGGAAGGGAAGGGGCTTGACCAGCCCAGTCCCTGAGCCCCAGTAGAGGGCTTCCCAGGAATGGCATGGGGACCTCTGAGGCCTTGGCACAGGCACAGAGAGCAGAACAGTAAGGGCTAGTGCAGCTCAGAACTACAAAGCAGCTAGTGGGACAGTTGCAGCTGGACTCATGTCTTGGTGCTGGAATGCAGCTGCAGCCAGGAGGAAGTGAGTGGGGGGCAAACAGGGACTATGGGTCAGGAGTGAGGGGCTGGGAGTGAGGGGCTGGGAGTGAGGGGCAAGGGCATGGGCAGGGCACCAGCATATCAGTGCTGCTCAGCACCACAAAGCAGCTGTGGGTCCAGCTGCAGCTGTCCCCACATTCTGGTGACCAAAGGGGACAGGTGCAACATTGTTTTTTCTATGATAAAAAAAACCAAAAGCAAATGCCAAAATGTATAGATATTTATAATGTATTTTATTATGATGGTAGAGGCACTGGTAAGCTTCTAAATTGCTTTACATTTGTAAATATATCAATAAAACATTGCCCAACTGATCTCTCTCTCTCTCTCATATATATATGAAATGTCACTAATATATATATACATGCATATATATACACACACATGCATGCATATATATGCATACACAAACATGCATAGATTTCATAGACATTAGGTCTGGAAGGGACCTCGGAAGATCATCAAGTCCAGCCCCCTGCCCAAGGGACAGGAAGTCAGCTGGGGTCATAGGATCCCAGCAAGATAAGCTTCCAAGTTTCTCTTGAAGGCATTCAATGTAGGTGCATGAATCACCTCCGGTGGCAGGCTATTCCAGACCTTGGGGGCTCAGTCAGTGAAGAAATTCTTCCTTATGTCCAGCCTGAAATGGTTTAAAACCTTTCAACCTTGTTATCCCTTGGGATGCTCTGGTGAAGAATCGTTCCCCCATATCCTGGTGAACACCCCTGGTAAACTTATACTTGGCCATCAGATCGCCCCTGAGCCTGTGCTTTTCCAGGCTAAAGAGTCCCATAGCTCTCAGCCTGTCATCATAAGGTCTGTTTCCCTGACCTCTGACCATGCATGTGGCTCTTCTCTGGACTCTCTCAAGCTTCTTTACATCCTTTTTGAATTGTGAAGCCCAACACTGGATGCAGTACTCCAGCTACGGCCTCACCAAGGCCAAGTACAATGGGAGAATGACGTCCCAGGATTTGCTTGAATCTATGAATGAAAGCCAGTGTTTTGCTCATTGTACTAGCTGCAGCATCACACTGAAGGCTCATGTTCATCTTGTGGTAAATCATGATGCCCAAGTCCCTTTGATCTGTAGTGCCAACCAGCGTAGCATTGCTGAGCCTATAAGAATGATGCAGGTTTTTCCTCCCAAGGTGAAGAACCTTGCATTTTTCGGCGTTAAACACCATCAGGTTCTCATTCGCCCATTTCCTGAACCTGTCAAGGTCAGCCTGGATCACCCTTCTGTCCTTAGGTGTCGGTGCTTTACCCCAGAGTTTGGTATCATCAGCGAACTTGGCCAGTCTGCTTCCGACTCGACTCCAATATCCGCATCATTAATGAAGATGTGGAACAATATAAGTCCAAGGACAGAGCCTTGGGGGACCCCACTGGTCACAGGGCACCATGACAATTGACTTCCATCAACCACCACCCTCTGGGTCCCACCACGGAGCCAATTCCCCAGCCAGTGGATCATGGTGGACCCGAGGTATGTATGTATACATGCATACATATATATATACATTAGTGGCATTTCATTTTAATCACAGAAAAATCCATATTTGGGTCATTTTAATGAGAGAACCTGGATTTTTTTTTTATCAGAGAATTTGCAATTTTTAAACAGGAAACACCAGGATCCCTGCTGGTAAGGAAAGTGGCAGGACCCAGGCAGAGGAGCCTGCTCAGGTTAAGCACAGGGGACCCATCTGGAGGGCAGACAAGATGGTTGATCTCCCGACCATTTGGAGCTAAGAGTTTCGAGTTTTGTTTTGTTTTGTGTTGTAGGGCCATAGGATCAGACAAGGGAGAAGCCTCGTTCAGAGGCAAACCCCAGACCAAGATAAAAAAACAAAAAAATATACCTGTTACAGGGGTCCGGAGGAGCGAGGAAGCGCATAGTGGAAAACCACCCAGGTGGTTTATCAGCTGCGCTCACCTCCAGCTGGGGCTGGGTGACATCATGAAGAGATGCCACCTGGTGAAGATAAAAATCAGCCCCGAAAGCTCAGGAAAAGGGACGCTGAGGGCCAGAGGAGAGGCAGGAAACCGTGGGGCGGAGAGCATCCAGCCACTGCAATTGGCAGCGGTGGCAGTGACAGCCAGAGCAGCAAGAGATCCCTGAGCTGGGGAGGACTGATGAGGATCAAAGGAGCTGGCAGGGAGGCTGGCAGTGGCAGCGGCAGCCGGAGCCACAAGAGATTCCCCAAGCTGGGGAAGACCAGCAGGGACTGAAGAAGCCAGCAGGGAGTCCGGCAGAGGCAGCGGCAGCAGGAGCTGTGAGGGATTCACGTGCCAGAGAAGACTGGCAGGGATCAAAGGAACCGTTGGAGAGGCCAGCAGCAGTTACAGTGAAAACCAGCATGGGAACTCCCATCAAAGGAAACAGATGCTGTGGCTCCAGGGTGGAGGCAGGTCCTGGAGGGGAGGAGAGAAAACCCGGCTGGGGTGAAGGCATGGACCCCGACCCAAAGGATGTGCTAGCCTAAGGACGTTAGGGGCATTAGGGGCTTGGGGAGTACGGGACTCTCCCCAAGGGTGCTCCTCTTCTTTTTGTTCTCCCTTTGTCGCGCTTCTCTGGTAGTCATGTTGTTAGTTTCATATTTTTTGGTTTCACATCGGGTCATTTCAGGACAAGGGGTTTTATGATGGTGAGGGTATTGGTTGTGTTTCCTTTTTTGGGCTGATCTATTTTTAGTTCCGTGCCAAGAGCAGGTTAGCGGAGCCCTCCATACCAGGCTGGGGTAGCAGGGATTTCATCCAAGGATGGGAAAGGAACCACGTGAGAATGCAGTGAGGGCCAACGGCATGAGCCATAGAAGACTCAGGGTGTCAAAGGGGACAAACCCAAAGGCCGAGTGTTACCAGACCCTCCGGGTCTGGCCAGAGCCCAGGTTGCTCATCTGCAAGACAGGACATGGAGACTGGGGAAGACATCATCAGGGAATAGCCACAAAAGATCCTGAGGCTTGTCTCAAAGGTTAGCGTATGGCCGGGGTGTAGGGGAGGTTGGAGCCCCGTGGACATCTGCCGGCATGCATGACAACTGTGGAGGCATCCTCAAAGGGGAACCCCTTCACTGAAGGACCATCCAAAGTTGTGGCAGGTGAGTTTGGGGGTCACCCTGAAGGTAACTGAGGTACCCTCTGGGGTCTGCACAAGGTTCCCTGGCGAGCAAGGTCAGCTGTTTGGGCCAAAGCAGCACAGGAGTGAACCATCGAGAGGAGATGGGCACATTTTGAAACCACTGGTCTGTTTCATTTCATCGAAACTGTTTCGATATTGTTTCAATGTTTCACCCACAAGCTATAATGGGGAAGCACAAAATTGCCAAGTTTTTGTCATTTTCTGGCAGATTTGGATTAAAACAGCAACAACAGTAGCTGCTTCTGCACTCATGGAGCCTGCCAAGTTTCAAGGACATAGGTGCAGGATTTTCTGGGAAACTGCACCTCAAAGTCTTGAAAGCAAAACTCATGTCACTTGTAAGTATGAAGGCATGGGGGGGGGGTGAAAACTGAAGGGGTGGTGGCTCCTGCTGAGGCCACAAAGCCTGCCAAGTTTCAAGGAGATATGTGCAGGGGTTTCAGGAAAGCTGCACTTCAAGCTACTGACAAGCAAAACTCGTGTCACCTGTGTGTGTCAAAAAAACTCTTTGAACTGCTCCCTTGCAGCACAGACAACTGAACGTGTGATATGTGGCACTGCAGTCTGCTGTCCCACATACCACATGGCTGCATTTGTCTAGATGTGGCCTTATACATGGCCTGAGCAAGTATAGATCAGTGAGGGGTGACCTTAAATTCATAGCTGTTTTGGAGAAAACCAGAAAGGAAGATACCTCTGAAAAGAACAAAGGGTTTGCACTTTACTATGCAAGCAAAAGCTACTAATTCTCTTGAGAAAAAGAAATATATCATTTCAACTTAACAAGAGAAAGATAAGTGATGAAACACTAATACTGTCAGTTCTATTGAACAGTTGTGAACTGAAAAGATAGTCATTACCAGGGGCGACGTGTAGGGGGTGTGCACGGTGCATGTGCACCCCCTGAGCATGGCAGTGCACCCCGACAAAAAGGTGCCACCAACACTGCCGGTGGTGCCTGCAGGCAGGTGCTGCTCACCACACCCCGCTGCCACTGACACCTCTGGCAGCATCCGAGGGTGGTCAGCGATCCCCACCAGCTGCCGTCAATGCTGCCAGCAGTGTCTGCGGGTGGTCGCTGACCGACGGTGCATGTGCCCCCCCTGAGCATGGCAGTGCACCCCGACAAAAAGGTGCCACCAACACTGCCGGTGGTGCCTGCAGGCAGGTGCTGCTCACCACACCCCGCTGCCACTGACACCTCTGGCAGCATCCGAGGGTGGTCAGCGATCCCCACCAGCTGCCGTCAATGCTGCCAGCAGTGTCTGCGGGTGGTCGCTGACCCCCGCCGCCAATGCCAGTGGCATCTGTAGGAGCTCCCGCTTACTGCTGCCACACTCCCACTGCCACACCCTCCCAGCCACTGGGGGCACATGTCATTCATGGTAATTACCATGTAATACCACAACTACTGTCTTTCTAACTTTCATAATTACATTATAACCCTCTATGTCTAGTATAGGTATAACTAAACCAGGTGAATTACACCTTTCCTCAAGTGTGACTAAACTAGAGGATTTTAAATAGTTCAGTTTTAATCTACATCTTCAATATACAATATTTTATTTAAATGCAACTAAGATTTAATCTGATCATTAAACTTCAAGTAGTAGCTCAACCTGCCCAGTCTGGATCCTTTTGGGTGCAAACAGATGTTACCTTTGTGCTACAATAAAAGTTTTTTATGATTGCACAAGTTGTAAACAAGGAGAAATTTCATCCCTTTGTCATGTTTCAAGTGCCCAAAAATGTTGCTGTGAACAAAGATAGTTACTGTGTGAGATACCTTATAGGGGAAGATGTCTGTTTGTTATTGCATACTCCTACAAGGGATACCCACGGTACTGGTAACTCACTGCCATACTATGACATAGGGTGTGTGTGTGCAAGCTGGGGTCCCATAGGTGTCAGGGAATGGCACCCAGATGTTCTTCAGGATCAGGTACCTGAAGCCCCAGGAGCAGCAGAGACCTGACCCAGTGGGAAACTGGCCCTGGGTGATGTCTGTAAATATCAGCAAAGCAGATCAGCTGTGCTGGGACACATCCCAGAACAGATGATCCTACTCCAAAGATGACATCTATTTATACCATTTGTGAACCTTACTTATTACAAGGTTACTGTGGTTCAGAAAAAGCTCAGAAATCAGCTGCTGTAGAGAGCAGATTGTTGTCTGTACTGAGGAACCTTCCAGCTCCTGGGATTTTGGAGCAGAGTGAACTGCTATATTACTAATAAAGAAGATGTTCTGAAGGACTGACTGAATCAGGATACTAGAAGTGGCACTTCATTTTTCTAGAGTAGCAATTCAAAGTCAGCACAAGTAAAAAACACTAGCTAACAAAAGCAGTTCAGTGCTTTTGCATGAAATGCTTTTTGGGGTCTCAATCTAATAGTTACTGCAAAACAGTCACACTGCAAAACAGACAGTTATAACAGGCTCCCAGGTGGAAATATTGAAGACATAATTTGATTGGCCGTGGAACTGGAATATCCCAAGATACAAGATATTCATGGCGCAGCTGAGACACGACTCTTCTGACAGTGTTTCATGGCTAAACAAAGGACCTAAGTTCCTTGACAATCAAACAGTGTTATATCTCAGTATCGAACTTTTTAAAATATAAATAATAAAAAGGCTAGGATGGTATGCTGTAAAAAGGCTAGGATGGTCTGTTGTCACCAGTTTTTAGAGGATAGTCAGCATAAAAAACAATCTGAGTTGGGTGCTTAGGTCAATACATCATTGCATTAATTTGCCCCTAAACCAAAATTTTTGAATGAATTAAATTTACCATAAATTAATCATTGTGAATTTTCTGTAATCATTGACCCCTTAATTGTAAAGTGCTTGATGCAATTCATGAATTATATCCTATCCTGTCAACTTTCATTTACATGATATTTTAAAATCATGCTTGACTATTTTTTCTTCTTCTCTTTAAAGGTGTAATGAAAATACTTTGGCCAGCTATTTAAAGCTTGAAAGCTGGCCAACATTTTTGTCATGGTCATATTTCAAGGCAGAAATAAATGAAGTTAACTTACTGTTTTTTCAATAGATTTGTAAGACAGATACAGCTTCCTGCCAGCTGGAGGAAAAATGATGTCTCCTGGACCTTATCTGCCAACCTGGAACACAGCCAAGCCTGTAAATGTATGGTACCCTGCATGGCAATGGACATATTTCAGCGTCAGAAACAAAGAAGTATATGCAAGCATCTCATTGGCCAGGTATATACTAGAATGTTCTGAACTGGTTACTTGTCACTCAACGTGAACTATATTTGGAAGGGGTGGGAATGAAGGGGAGACAAGGGAGTTTACCCTCTGAAATTGATAACCATGCTCATGAAATGTGTGGATAACTCTTTGTCTCTCTGTTTGCACAATGGAAAACTGGGTTATGAACAATGGTAGTAGGCTGAAATAATATAAATAAAACAACCAACTTTTCAGGTAACCCAAGTGTCCTGTAAAGTCAAATAGTATTGTATTGGGCCCAATCCTGTTATATACCACATGCCCTCCAATTCTGCTTAAGCGAATGGGAACTGAGGATGCCTAGAATATAGCAGGATCAGTGTGGAATATATATAAGTTATTCAGGCACTGAATATTGTGATCATGGATTATATACAGATCTTCAAAACTTTTGCAAGAAATTAATATAGTAACATAGCTATAAGGGAGAGGAAACATAGAAGATGAGACAAAAGGAATTAAGGATGAATGAGAAAAAATCTTATTTGAAATTTTACATCATGTAAATCACCTAATCTGTGCGCCCCTGTCGTGTCTCCATTGGTCAGTGTAATTAGCATCACCTTTATTGTTTTTGTAACAGACACAGCTGCAGAATTTTTCTTTTCATAATACTGATTTTGCTTGTTTACAGGGGAGAAATTCCTGGCCATTTTCAAGTTAAGATATGAGAAAATTAAGCAAGTTGAAAAAGAATGTCATCATGCAAAGTGCAGAGCATTTACAACTTCCACTGAAGAAAATTTGAGGTAAGGGTTTAATCCAACTCTAAAAGATACTCAAGAAAGAGCTGTACGTACTGCCACAAGAGCCGGGACAATGCTCAGGACATCACAGGATTAGTAAATTCTTTAGTCTTAGTTTGTGCTGAGTGTTGGCTGATTCACTCTTCAAATCTCGATTTCACTAGAGCTAATTTAGAGGATGGAAACTCCATTTCACATAGAATTTCAAGATTTCAAAATGTGGGTTTGTTTCATATCAGGAAAGATAAAAAGTTTGAAATTACCCACAAAAGAAAATTCTGAGAAAAAAGTAGGAAAAAATTGACCTATTGGGTAAACTTTTTTATCATAGAACATTTTAGAAATGTTAAAATAACCTAAAATAATTTAATAGTGAAAACTCATGGAAATAGGATTGCTTGACATATATATTTATTTCTGGCCTTTCTCAACAGGCAAATTTTGGAAAAACTAAGATTTATGAAGTGTTAATCTTGATGGGACTGCAGTCACTGACAGAAAATGATTCTGAGCACATGCGTATCACCCTCAAGTAGGCCTCAAGTTGTGTTATAAGTCATGAACTTCCTGGTTGTTTGACTTATCTAGCTCTTCCTTGTTTTCCTTTCCTACTCTTGTCTCTGAAACTCTTTTAACCTGAATCTTTCACTCTGTTACCAGTTTTTTGTTTTTCTTACTTCCAGGCATAATTAGAAAAGTTTATTAATGAAATTATGGTAAAAATACTTGGTTAATTTTCTCACTATTCTTTCTCATTTTACAGACATGCTCTACATGGCTTCAGCTACCAATTCTCTTATTTTTCTCACGAATTCCTTGTTTTGAAAGTTCTTTTTTACCATGTCACAGAGCCCCCCAGGGTGGGTGTTTGCTTGGGACATGTACAATCCTGTCTAGTCTCTGAGAGTGTCCCCTGAAGCCAATCCAGGTGTGGCTCCTAGACCAGGGAGGGTGGCCCTGGCTCCTTCCTATTTTGACACTGTAGATTTTCAGTCCTTGACCCCTCCTTCCCCACTCCCAGTTGTTCTGTGGCCCTGACTCAGGAAGATAGTATTCAGTTTAGCTCCTGAGAAAGGGCCATTCTCTCTTGTTGTGAGAACAAGTGCACCTCAAGGATTAGGACCAATGGGCACAAGCTAATTGAGGGAAAATTTAAGCTGGACGTAAGAGAAAACTTTTTTTTCCTATAAGGGTTCTGATCCTGAAACAAATTTCCAGCAGAGGTTGTGTAGCTGCCATCCTTGGATGTGTTTAAGATGAGTAGGGTAAGTACCTTGTTGAGCTCATTTGAGCCCAATAACTTCCTGCCTGTGGCAAGGGACTGGACTTGATGATCTTGCAGGTCCCTTCTGGTTCTTTGATTCTATGATTCTATGAGTAACCCAAAGTTACATGCAGCAAAACAAACAGCTTCTCTTCAATAAAAATATGTATTTGGTGAAGAGGCCATAAAGCAACTATACTCTACCCACTCCAAAGGGTTAAGCTATGCCTGTGTGCCCAATCCAGCCTGCATAGCCTTGAGATCCCCAAAGTTGCTCAGCTATACCATCTCCAGTCTGCCCAGCCAGAAAATTCCAAAGCTGCTCCTCAGGTCTCCAACCCATTCTTTCCCCCCGTATGTTAGCCAGGGGCAAACAGAGGTACATGGCATTATTTCAGTATAAACACAAGACAGAATATTACAATAAACCCATAGCCTATCACCCCATAGATTCATAGTTTCATAGATGTTAGGGTCGGAAGGGACCTCAATAGATCATCGAGTCCGACCCCCTGCATAGGCAGGAAAGAAAGTTCTTCCTCATGTCCAGTCTAAATCTGCTCTCTGCTAGCTTGTGGCCATTATTTCTTGTAACCCCCGGGGGCGCCTTGGTGAATAAACCCCCACCAATTCCCTTCTGTGCCCCCGTGATGAACTTATCGGCAGCCACAAGGTCGCCTCTCAACCTTCTCTTGCGGAGGCTGAATAGATCCAGTTTCTCTAGTCTCTCCTCGTAGGGCTTGGTCTGTAGGCCCTTAACCATACAAGTTGCCCTTCTCTGAACCCTCTCCAGGTTATCCGCATCCCTCTTGAAGTGCGGCGCCCAGAATTGCACACAGTACTCCAACTGTGGTCTGACCAGCGCCCGATAGAGGGGAAGTATCACCTCCTTGGATCTATTCGTCATGCATCTGCTGATGCACGATAAAGTGTCATTGGCTTTTTTGATGGCTTCGTCACACTGCCGACTCAAGTTCATCTTGGAGTCCACTAGGACTCCAAGATCCCTTTCCACTTCCGTGCCACCCAGCAGGTCATTCCCTAGGCTGTAGGCGTGCTGGACATTTTTCCTCCCTAGGTGCAGCACTTTGCATTTCTCCATGTTGAACTGCATTCTATTGTTTTATGCCCACTTGTCCAACCTGTCCAGGTCTGCTTGCAGCTGTTCTCTGCCCTCTGGCGTGTCCACTTCTCCCCATAGCTTTGTGTCATCTGCAAACTTGGACAGAGTACATTTCACTCCCTCGTCCCATGTTCTAACATTCTCACATATTACATACCAGATCTCATTTTATCATTGTGTTAATGCAACTTCCACAAGCATGCTCTCTGCTAGCAAGTTAGTACTGTGACAGAACAATGAACCATTGAACCAGATAATAATACCATCCACATTCAAGACAGAATTTCAGATTATGTTTACTCACTATTTTGAGTCCTGATTCTTTGCCCACTTATGTGAACTGGAATCTCTCCATTTTTGTGCGGTTTTGATCAGAGACCACATTCCTGTTCAACAGCACATTTCAGGCTCTCTAAATATAAAAGTCTTTGGCATAGGAAGAAATATATTTTCAAAGCACTTTTCTTGCTAATGCTGTTCCAGCAAGTTATCAGGTCTGAAAGGTCATTTTAGGGTACATTTAAAAAATCAAGGAATGTGTAACTAGAGCCCTAGTAAAGCTGTTTTGTGGCATATTAAAAAGCAAATTTAAATTCCCCAAACAATTTAAATTTAGAGCATAGCATTGTGTGAGCCATGCCTCTAAACTTCAAAGACACTCAAAATAAATAACCAAAACCAAATCAAACTGGATCTCAATAATTTACAACAAAACAAACAAACAAAAAAATGAACTGTATCAAATGTACTCAAAGAAATAAACTTATTTCTTTGTTTTCAGCATTGAAATAGAGGCACAAGGATTAGTATTTATATTCAATTATAGTAACATTTTCCCCATGTGCATAATGAACTAGCACTTCAGCAAAGCAACTGACTTTGGTAAATTACCTTACACATAACGGAATATTGTTATAACTTTTAACTGAGTTCAGACAGCTTTTAATTTAAACTTGAAATTTCACACATATTATGTTCTTTTAATTTTCAATGCAATTTTGAATCTATTCACTTTTGTTTAGTTGCTCCTCATACATTTTTAATGAATCTTATCATATATTTTTAAGTTTAGGAAATTAATGATCTGACTAAAATTTTTTTTAGACAGTATGACTTTTATTGTTGACTTATATCTCTTAAAATATTGTTTGCCTTCAGACCTTGACAGAGATGTGCCTCTTGAAGAGAACTACTACAACAAGATGATTTTATGCTATTGTTATTCATATTTTTATGGCATAACTGAAAGGTTATTTTCTATATAAAAGCTCTGTTATCCGGCATCCCCCAGGAATGAAGGATGCTAGTTAATCAAATATGCTGCTTAATCAAATGTGCACCGTCTGGTGCACTCCCCAGCATCAGTGCGCCAGGGGACAGGGAGGGGGGGCCCCGTGCAGGCTGCTTTGCTCCATGCAGGCTGTTTTGTCCTGGGCTGTGGGCCAAAGAAATGGCAAAGAAAACTTGGATTACAAGGGTGAAATGGGAAGTCCCCTGGAAGTGGTACTTCTGGTTATGCTTTTGCCACATCCCTCGGATGCCAGTTAATAGAGTTTTCCAGCTAATAAAGTGCCAGTTAACACAGCTTTTGTTGTATGTAAGCTGTGGGACCTGGCATGAACTGGCTTGATAAGTTAATGAAGACAAGTATAGGCAATTCCAACTTGTTGATGGGGATACAGAAAGGCAGACACAAATCTCATTTGTTCATAGGGGTTTAGAGAAGGAAAAACACACATGGGGTGACAGGTGGATGCAAGGTGTGTATATGTATAAATCTGATTGGTTGATGGCAGAAAGGCTCTCACAAGTAGATTGATGGGAGTCAAACACACATACATCTCATTGAGGATCCACCTCTTTCTGTTAATTTTTATCCTATACGAGAGAAGAGTCCATATGGATAAAATATTTTCTTGCTTTACTTCTGACCTGTTCCCAACTTCATTTTTCAAAAATCCCCAAATAAACTAAGAAATTCTATATATCTGTTATAAAGTGTTTATAGATGCTACAAACACACCCCAAAATAGCATAAACAGCAAATCAAGTTGTTCTTGAAATCATGTTGTCCTGAAGCTTTTGTGACCATGTCTCCTCCTGTTTTCCTTCTGTCTTTCCAATTTCTCCTTCAGTGGGTTAGCCAAAGGATATCTCTCCATGGTGATTTTATAGGGGGATAAGCCTATTATTTTTCTCTCTACTTCTTGCCTCCTACAGAAACAGAAAGTTATTTATCCTATCTTTAAAAATTCCAATCAGTCAAAAATCTCCTACTCAGTGGCCTCTTCTACATGAGCGGTTGACTGTACAGTTGTTAGTGTTACTGTGCAGTTATTTAGTACTTGCTTATGTAAGACTAAATAACTGTGCAGTAATAAGTGTTACTGTGCAGTACCATCCCCAGGATCCCTGCTCCTTTGTAAAGGGCCAGATCGCCTTGTTACAAAAAACCATCAAGGGAATTTGTTTCTGTTTGTTACTGGTTTCCTATGCATGAATATTTTATTTTGTGCTTCTATTATTTGCTATCAAAAATGCTGCCAGATATGGATAAATACATTCCTATATCTCAGATCACTATTCTCCTCAAATTATAGTTATGGATCTATTTTGATCTGGTGGCTGCTTATAAGTTTATCAGGGGTACTCACCAGGATCTGGGGGAAAGTCTTTTCACCAGAGCACCCCAAGGAATGACAAGATCAAACGGTCACAAACTCCTCCATGACCATTTCAGACTGGATACAGGGAAGAACTTCTTTCCTGTCCGAGCCCCCAAGGTTTGGAACAGACTGCCACCAGAGATGGTACAAGCACCTACTCTGGACTCCTTAAAAAGTTGGATGTTTATCTTGCTGGGATCTTTTGACCCCAGCTGACTTCCTGCCCCTGGGGCAGGGGGCTGGACTCGATGATCTTCCAAGGTCCCTTCCAGCCTTGATGCTTATAAAATCTATGAAATCTATGAAAATTTTCCTTTACATGGCCACCTACAGAGGAACAGTTCATGATGTACATTCTCTAAGAGTGAGGAACCAATCATGCCCACTTGAGTTTCTAGTAGCGTGATAAGACTACAAACTCACAAAGAAAAACATGCCCTATGAACTGTAGTGGTTATTGTAGGTTTGTACATCTGGCCATTTTTTTCTGATAAAAAGTCAAGGATGAAACATAAATATAAAAGTCTGTCTTTCTGTCTTTTAAAAATCTTTTTTCCTCACTTCCCAGCATTTCTGTGGTCCAAAAGGTGCCAAGAAACTGTAAGTTCCTTCATTTTAGATTTTTCCCATATGACTATACACTCACTCTCTCAAATGCAGTATACCAGCTTATTCTAATGACAAAAAAATATTGTCTGGTTTTGACTGCAGGGATCCAACAAAATCTCAAAAAAATCCAGATACAGACACAAAAAACAATCAATACTTGTGAACGATGGATGTTCAAAGGCCTTTTTAAACCCACAAATGATGACTGAGCCCAAGGACAGTTTCTTATGCAACAAGTGTCTCGCTTCAAATACAGACTACACTTTATGGTTGTTTTTCTGATTTAACTTTTCAATTTTATCAAAGTTTAAGCCTCTAGAAAAACTCTTAAGTGTTCCATGCTGTCTCTCAGAGATCCCCCAGAAATGTCTCTTTTCCCTTCGGCTAGGTACAGAAATTCAAAGAGCCTGAGACAGAATGGATTTAAGTTATGTGGTTTTCTGTAGTGAAGAGAACATATATTTGCCCTTTGGTGGGAGAGGCAAATGTTAAACCAGGTTATGCCATTTTTAAACCAGTCTGTGTGCGCTGAACTTCTGTTCTGTTATGGGTATGGACTGGTTTTTTATCACTTTTACTTACACCAGTAAAAATATAATGTCTGTACCTGGCCTTAATATTAAAAGTGAGTGCAATAATTCATTTACATTTCAGACATCTGTTTAAGGCAATGCTACACATCCAAAGTGCTTGTTATTAAAAGTAAAACACAATGCTTCAGCTTTTCACTCTATAAAAAATTGCAACTTCCAAGAGGTTTGTATCAGCTTGGTATCAGCTCATATTTTAAGATCACTGGAGAATGATTATCCTTTTTACTTAGCTTTCTTCATAAATATTTTACTAGAGCAATTGTATAAAATGTGCCTATATAAAGTCTGTATATCACCAAACAAAACACGCACACTATCCAATAATCACAGATTCCTTATTTTCCATTTCAGATATGGGCTGTTTGGATTTTATGATCTGGGAATGCATTATGTAAATTTTGTTTCTACCAGCTATTCTTTCAGGCAGGGAATCAGTACCACATTAATTTATTCTTACTTCACATTTTCAAGTTTTTCTTTATAAGCATAAGGGCTAAAACAAACTAGAGACACACTTTTTCATTAGATGGTGAATTTAGCAGAAAATTCTATGACTGAAGAATCCTGAAACACAGCAATTCCAATGTTATCCAGGCTGATATGCCTATATGAAAGATTAAAAGACCTGAAGTACTGAACCAGGCAGAGTGTGTGATTTGCTAATTTTACTACAGTATTTTTCTATTGTTTGGTAGGTACAATTTGGGGATTTTTTTGTACAGATCTACTGTGGCAGTCTCACAGTCACTGTGATGCTGATGGTGTGCCGTGCCCATTTGAAGTCTTCCATGCTGTGGTTTACTCACCAACCATGACTTGTTGTTACATGAGGTTTTACCAGGAGGTTCAATAGTCTCCCTCAGACCCTGGACAACTGCTGGTGCTTCTTCTGTGGGTCTCCTCCTCCCCTACACCCCACCTCTTTCCACTTGAGTGGTACAGATCAGCTTTGGTGGTATATTGATATGATGAGGGTGCTGTTCACTCCCACCTTGATGCCTAGTCTTGTGGTTAGCTTCAGAGGTATGGCTGAGGCTTCTCTAATTAAAAAAAAAAGTGAATAAACAATGCTTCAACCAAAACAGCTCAAATGATGTAGTGGGCAGGACAACTATACCCACCATGCCCAGCACTTTGTTTCAGTGACTGGGGCTTCCGGAGACATGGTTCACCAGGTTCCCATGTGGTCCCACATTGCATATGCACCTAGGATGAACCCATGCCTTGGGCTGGCTACAGCCTGGCCATATACCATAGTGTCCTGCAGGACATTCCTTCATGACTGCATGACACTCATCGCTGGGATACCTCCCTGCAGGGTGGCTCAGGATCCTCAACTACCCAGGTAGGAAAAAAGGGATTTCTGGGTTCCCAAGCAGGTTCTTCCCTTCTGTAGGTTATGGCAATGTCCACCGGGCTGCCCTTTCCCAACCCAGGTGACCTGTGCATCCCTGCTGGTATTGTCACCAGTCAGGGCTTGCAGGTTCTGACCTGGATTCCTTGGCCTGTTGGCTGCTGCTCCCTTGGTGCTGCCTGGGCTATCTTCCCTGGGTACCTGGGGGGTTCAGATGTCCTCAAGCTTTCTGGATGCTGAGATGTGCTCTGACCCAAAGAGGGTCTCTGGCTCATGGGGAGCAGGGAGGTGTACACCCTTGCTCTTGCTAGATGCTCTGGAAGTGGGACAGGGTGCTGTAGTTTCTTTGGTTGAACCCATCTGGCAGGGACATACCAGCTTCCTGTCTCCCCCCTCTGATCCAGCTCCTGGGATCCTTTTATACTAGGAGGGTCCCGGTGGTGGACCTCTTAGCAGGGCTCCTTCCAGCTATGTGGAGACAGCTGACTTCCCCACAGACTGGCCACCGGGATGCTGGTGCTGCACTGAGTCCAGTGTGAACCTGCCACATCTACGTTGAATTGGCATTGGGGTATCATGTCTTATTAACTAGAATTACCAGGTAAGAACAACCTTATAAATGGATTGATTCACTACAAAGTAATTTTCTATCACATGTCAGTCAAGCTCACCCAGTCTCTGAGCACTCAGCTCATGCTGTATCAGTTCTTTTTTTAAATTCCTCCAAAAACCTGTCACAGTAGTGATAAGATTGGTTAAATGTAATTTCCTTTCATCATCAATATTAATGGTGCACTAATTGAAATAATCTTTTCTGCAGTATTCAAAAACTCTGAACTCAAGAAAGAGACTTTCAGGACCCCACAGCACCATGGTACAATAGAAAGAGCAACATTTTGTACCCATGGTTAAAAGACTAGGGCTATAGACAGAAGTTACACATAAACCAGTCTAAGTGATCAGAAACTAGTTAAAACCTGTAACAGAACAGAAGATCAGTGCACATAAATATCTTTCAAACTGGCTGAACCAAATTTAAACCTGGTTGGATGTAGTATCAGACTTAATTGATTTAGATTAAACCAGTTTATGGAACTTCTGTCCCAGATTTCCTACCGACTCAAGTTTACTCACAGTCCCCAAGCATCCCAGGATACTTTGCAGCCCTACGCTGTGCTATCTGCTCCAGCCAAGCAGGGTGGAAACCACCAACAGCGTTCACAGAGCTGAGGCACTAAAGCCTCTGCTTTTTCTCCTGTTCCTGCCTGCACCTGTATGTCCAGTGGAATAGGGGACAGAGAAATGGACCACTACAAACTCCTAGCCCCAATCTATACACCACAAGGGGGTGGAAAGCCCTGATAGTGGAGGCTTTTTGTGTCCCATCCCTCCAGCCCACCAAGCCAGGCTGGGATCAGCTCAGCCCTGCCCCTCCCCAGCTGTCCATCTCCAATAGGCAGGGGATGCACCCCCCAACCCCACATCAGCCTCCACAGCTAGGGTCTGCTCAGCGCTGGGTAAAAGCACCCATTAGGGGGCTTTTTTCACCCCTGCAGCCTAGCGGGCCAAACTGAGATTAGCTTAGCCCCACCGCTCCCCAGGTGTTTAAAGGTGGGGGAACTCACATCCCTGACCTGGCACCAGCCCCTTCATCTGGGGTCAGCCTGTCACAGGGAGTGGGGGGGAGCCCCAACCAGGGACTTTCATCCCCCTGCAGCCCAGCAGGCCAGGCTCTGCTCCACCTCCTCCCAAACTGTCCACATCTGAGAGATGGGAAGGCAGGAAGGGCAGTTTTTCTGCTGGTTATTCCATCCCTGAGGATAACCCCTGGTTCAACATGCTGCAGAGGAGCCACCTGGGGCACAAGGGTGCTTCAGCATGGAGCTGGCCAGCAGATGCACTGAAGTACCCTCATGCCCCAGCCAGCCAAGGCAGCATCTACACATGTACACTGCTGTAAAGGTTTTTACTCTGCAGTAGGACAAGTACTATTGTGCTGCTGAGTAAATTAGTTTACTCCAGCCTAGTAGGGGTTCATGTGTAAACATGCAACATTCACTGTGCAGCTAATTAGTCTACTGCACAGTAAATATCTCATGTTGACACACCCACAGTCTGCCTTAGTTTTTGGTGTATCCCACGGGAGTAGTAATTCTGAGTTGGCATATCTATATGAGATGTTAAAGGTGCAATAGATATCCTACTGTGCATTAGTGCTGCAGGAAAAAAAACCCATACTAATGCACTAATGCACAGTAAAATTACTCTACTGTGCATTAGCATCACAGAAAAAGCATGTGCCAATGCTACTGTGTAGTAGTGCTGATTACAGTGCATTAGGTTAGTATCTGTAATTACAGGTACTAAACTTACCATAATTATGGACCATTAATGACCATGTAGACATGCCCAGTCTCTCTTATCTCCTCTCACCTTGGCCAGACCACATCTCCCATAGTGCCTTGTAATCTCTGTCAAATCCTGAGCTGTTGCAGTGCCTCATGCCTCTCCTATAATGTATGGAGCATTTTAGCTGGTAAGTACCAAAGTGAATTGTTTCAGTTAAACTTAAGGATATGAAATATTTCAACAGTATTTCTGAATAATTTATTTTCAGAACATTTCGTTTCATGAAAAGAATTTAGATATTTTTCATTGGTACAAAAGGAAAAACTACAGCATAATTTTTACCTGGGATAGGAATTAGGTTTCTTGATCAGTTCTGCTTCGGAACTGAATTTAAACCCTGATCAGAGAAACAAGCTGGCAGTTGAAACAATTGGATGGACTAATGTTTATTTCATTTGGACCTCTTTTAAGAATTATAACATTTTAGAAAATTCTTTCAAGATCACATATTTCAAAAACAAAAATAAACAACTCTCTCCAACCCTGAATCTCCAGTTCCTAATAATCGCTGTCCTAAACCAAAGTTGAGTATTTATTCATGATCTTATGCAATTATCTTGTGCAATTCTTTATGCAAGTCCTCTATCCATAAAAAAGTACGCAAATGACAGAAGCACAGACGCTTCCCCACCATTGCTCTATCTGGACCCTGGCCTGGAGGAACATGAGAAGATTATTCTTTTTGCCCATTCAGACCTTGATCTCTCTACAGAGAATTCCAAGAAAAGCACTTGTTTTGGCAGTATGTATCTTGTGAATAGCTGTCTACGAGGATGTGCAATGTCTTGCTCTAATAATTTACAGCAAGGTTGTCAAACATGCACCCTGTGGGTCAATTCTGGTCCATAGAGGTGGGTTATATGATTTGTTACAACTGGATGACCCACCTTAGGGGGATAGACTTGACCCATAGGACTTGGGGCTGTCACAGGAGGTTAATGCTACTACTGCTTACCACTGAACCATTACCCACTGCAGTTGGTGACTAGTCAGTGGCAGGGGAAAAGGAGGAGTGAGTGCCAGCTGCATTAGTCCCCTGGGTTCTAAAGACGGCTAAGACAGCTACTGCTGCCTGTGGGTCCTCTGGCCCATGAGAAGTCCCACAGTCCAGATATGGCCTGTGAGTAGTCCCATGGGCCACAACCAGCTCATGGGGCCAAGTGATTCTGACACCCCTGATTTAAGAAATTTCTTAACTGCAGTTAATTGAATTGGTACTCTCTTTTGTTGAGAATATCCTACAATTTATGGGGTCTGACACAAATGCTAATGAATGTGGTTGTTTCAAAAATTAAAAACCGACGGTTTCCTTTTAAGAAAGAAGAGATTTAAGATTTCAGAGGCTATGCAACCTTCACCTTAAACTGCTATCTAGTGGCTATCACTAAATGTTTCTCTTATTAGTTATGTCTGTAGAGGAAAAGAACTCCATGGCAGTATATCTGAACATCACTTTTTTGCAAGCAAAATAAGCCAGCTCTTTTGTCATACCTACTGACCACCTTCAGATTCGTGGAAGAAGATAATATATCCTAGCTCCCCCTGTGCACCAAAATATTCCTCCTCCTAAAAGGGAAACGTTTTGGTAAATGCAATGAAATCCGTTTGTCAGGATTTCTTCTACTCCTTTCCCATTATTATCTCCATGGGATGAGGCAATTTGCCCCCAGAAGTTTTAAATTAACTCTATTACTGACACATACTTTAAATAACATCTCATTGAAGACCTCCAATGTATTTCACTTATTAGGTTCTAGTTTTGCATATGTATATTTCTTGCTGGGCCCTCTTTTCGCTGACTCCTTTACATTCAGCATTATTTATACTATGATATGCAAATGAGAAAGAAATGTTCCTGCATGGAGGAAAAAAAAAAACTTAATGAAACATAAATCAAAATTGGAGAAGTAAAAACACAGTTTGCATTTTCTTCAGCTCTCTGTAGAAACTATGAGAGTGAAGTGAATTTTTTTCCATTGACTAGTGCCTAAATATGATAAAACAAGAATATGAAAGTATACTTTAGAGCAGTGGAAAGAATACTTTTTATTTACAGACACCTAAAAATTTTGGAATGGAGGTAAGGACCCCTTTAAATTGTATGTGTGGATATTATGATTGATCGTAGTCATCTTTGCTGATCTCTTAGACATTACTCTGTGGACCACAGGTTGAAAACCACGGCTGTAGAGAGGTGGCAGCTGAGGTCTGCTTTTTCAGAATGTTCCTAAATGAAGAAAGGAAATTAACAAACAAGGGCAGACAGCTTCCGCACAGTGCTGGTGTGTGTGTTTATGGTCCTTCTGAACTATGCACATGTGGGCCTCAACATCTCCAGATGGCAATCCGTGCCTCAGCAGATTTATGGACTTCCAAGAAAGGTGTATGGACAGTGGGAATTAGTGGGCTAACTTAATTTCCCAACAGCATTTCTGGGCTTATCTGTAGGTCTACGAGCTTAAGGTGGTAACTCACGTTTTTCTCTCTCCCATACCAAAACCCTGTCCTTTCTGCAACAGAGCATTATGACTGCACAACCTTTGCTCTCAGACTTCTTATGTAGTATTTTCTGAAGGATCAATGTCAAAAAAGAAAGAAAAGAAAAGAAATTAAAAACAGATGTGGCAGACTGTCCCTCTTCCTCGACAAGCCAAACAGGCATTTTGAACTCAGGGCTTTCATCATAGAAAGTCAGCACTCCAACCCCAACACTTAGAGGCAGAGCTGTTCAGCCCTGTACTAGGACAGTCCACGAAAATTACCTGTTGACCTGCTCTATTTACCATGATGACAACTTTTGGGCCAGACCCAGTCACTTTCAGATACATGACATGACACTGACACTTCAGCTACTGTATTGAAAGCAAGGCCTAGACTTGTGGGGACTTGCTTTCTACCACAACCCTCCTCTCAAGAGCCAAGCCTTGCTACTTTATACCCTGGAGCAGTACCACTGGTCAAGTGGGCTTAGGAGGAGATCTGAGCTACGGTTGATAAGTTTTTCTATTTCTCTTCACTACTTTCTGACCAATTCTCTTTGGCTTATTTTCTGTTCTGTCCCATTTCTGTCTTGAGAATTGTCAGTGATCTTACCAGTCCAAATGGTGCCTATGGAAGCATCATACCTGTCAGCTCTACTGCTATTTTCTGAAACAGCTAGTGCAGGAAGAGACGGGTAGATCAGAGTTCCACTAAGCAAAAGGGAGAGAACCATTTGTTAAGTCTTTAATTAATACCAGGGAGATTCAGGTCAGAAAGCACATGCATAATGTGCCTATTTTGCCTCTCCTCAAGGTAGTCAAACATTATGTCTCCTGCTTGGAAAGACAATAATCTTTTGTTGCTGATTCAGACCTGGTACAAAATGGGAATGCATAGCCTACAGGAAAGTCTGATATTTTGACATTCCTAAAATTAAAGAGAAAAAATCAAAATATTGACAATTTTCATGGGACCTGCTTCACAGAATGTGTAAGTCTGGGTGTTGCTTGTCCTCATTCTTTTTTTCAGACTACAACTCCCATGATGCAGTCCAGGGGGTCCCACAGATCATTTTGATTCTGATGAAAGAATCTGACAGGAAATTCCTGACCAAATCTTATCAGTGTTATTGGCTGGCTTTTGTTCTTTTTTCCCTAGCTTCTATTCCTGGAAGATAGAACTGTAAAGCATTCTTTAATCCCTTAGCTTTGTAAGGTTAGTTGGGCCAGTTAACACCAATATGTGAATCTGGAATAACTCCAGGGACTCCTGATTTACATTGATGTAAGAGAAAGCATACTTGATCATCCATTTTTTAACTACCATCATTTTCTGATGGAATATTTATAAAGTGAAATGTGTCAGACTTAAAATTGTACTTACCATTCTTGATTTTAGTTACCAGAGTATGCCCTTATAATCTGCAATTTTTTTCCTACAATTTGTGAGTACACTGTTTTTAATTACTTATTTTTAACACCTTTTCATTTTCTAGGCAAAAAGAGTAAATGTAAGCAAACTATTCTTGTCAATCAGGGTGTATTTCTACCTGTCACTGTGAGTGAATTTAATTGCTTTAATTAAAGCCAGAAATCAAACACAGGACAGAATATATGAGGGAAACAACTCCATTGTCATTAAAACTAACAAAGTGTGAAGGTCACAACTTACATATTCATATATTCTTCCATGTGACCTTCTGTTGTAAACAAAGAATATTAAACACTGTTATTTATCTTCTGCTAATGAACATATATTACTCTAGAGTCTAATGAATAGATAAAACATATTCTTTCATCAAATATTTATTAAAGTAATATTTTCCATGCTTACCAATTAAAGGGATATTTTATTACAAATTTAGACCATGCCAACTTTTGAAATCCTAAGAGATTGGGTTGATGAGAGTGCTATAAAACTCAGAATGGTCTCAAGATCAATATACCCAATTGGCTGCTATTTTCAGCAAACAAATATATATTTAAAAGGTAACAGTGAATCAAAATATCAGGCAGAGTAAATAACCAGTGTTTAGTTATTATTTTAGAAAAGCTTTATAATTTCAGTGACTCTTTGAACATGCATTATGTGTGCAGAATGATCTGAAGAATGCTTTCAGAAAAACAACTTGCTCCTATTGTCCTCCTAATGAGGACCTAATTTAAACTGATTTGATCTAGGGCAACAAATGTTAACTGATGAATATACACATAAATAAGTTACCACAAATATACAAGTGTGTGAATATAATGCATGCATATAAACATACACATGCATTGTGGCTCCAGTCCTGCAGAGCTTCAACAAAGTTAGAGACATAGAGGTTCGTATATCAACAGTAATTCCCAGACTGGGCTTAAAATCTTTACATTTATTTAAATATTAGTTCTAATAACAATGCACACTGCCATGTTTATATGAAGCCTTATCTGTGATGGTCACATAGGAACTTAAGTTATTTTTGAAACAGCAACTAATATTTCAATACTTCAGCTAACATTTTCTCCAGTATTTCTTGTTAGATTTTATGAATTGCTATACTAATCACAATTAGATTTTCATACTGATGTTCAAAAACTCATAAAATCATTAGAAATACTGTAGATATTTTGATATATATGATAATAAAATCTAAACCAAATTTGTGAATGTAATAGATTTTTTTTTGAAGAAGAAGAAAAGAAGAAAGAAAATTCTTATAAGTGTCTTTAGGACAGGTATGGTTAACGTATGTTTGATAAACAGTATATATGCATTTAGTTATTTTTAGTATTATCTGCTCTGAATTGTATTTCTACAACAAGGATACATTTACAGCACTTCAGAATATTAGATCTTAAAATTATCTTTAAAATGATACCATGTCTTGGCTTTTTTTCATTAAACTGGAACTAGCACGTAAAAATGTATGGTACCATTTACATAGAAATAAGGTCAGGTTTTTGTGCATTGCAGGATACGGGTGCCCTCTGCTGTCAATCTGTAGATTGTTATAGGGGTTTTTTTCCTCCCCTTTCCAATTTTGGTCAACAACAACCACATTTTCTGAAACTGAGAATTATGTGAAAATGGTTGTACAGATATAAAGATGGTATATGTCTTCTTTTTTTTCTATTCCTGTTTTCAAAAAAGTTGATGTTGAAGACAGAATTTGAGAGAGAGAGAGAGAGAGAGAGAGAATGATTCTAAATGTGTGCATATCACACAAATTATTCTATGTAAAAATAATTTGTGTGATACACACGCAGTTAAATATTGAAGTATCCTGCTTGGTACCTTTTTGTGTGTATATAAAATACAGCAGAATAGTAGACACACAAAAGATTTTAAATACTTACTAGACTGAGCTAACTGCAGATACTGGTCAAAGCATTCCGAATCCAGCATCTAGTGAGGTCATTAGGAGTTTTCCCTGTGATATTGCTAAACAATGAGAAGGCTCAACATCAATGTCATCGCTCACACTAATCAAATGTAATAACATTATCCCAAGTGAAACCTATTTATAGGGTAGTAAGCCAGGGAGTGACATAAAATAATTGTGCATTTATTCCACAGTAATGTATTCTGCTGCAGGATTAATTTTCTTCACGTGAAGAAGTTTTATGTCAAACTCATGTAACTAGATAAAAGTTCACTTTCATTCAGCAGTAAGTAAATCTGCCCAAAACTTAGGTTGACAGTAATCAGAATATCTTTAAGCAGCACACATTGCTCACAGTTATTTCATTCCAAATACATAATTACATACCTAGGTGTTGTTACAGCAGATAACATCCAGCTGCCATTTAGGGATGATATGCATTGGAACAAAGGGCTGTATTTGGCAGGGATATCCCAAGTCTGAGATGAAACAGTGGGGTCTGATGCACTCTTATTCATCAGATGAAATGGAAAGAGAGAAAAATGATATAAGGAAAACAAGACTGAAAAAAGCACTTGTTGGTTAAGCTTAGGCCAAAGGATTAATTTCTAAGGGCATGTCCCCATGGCTGGGAGCATGTGTTTCCCTGGGGACAAGTAGCAGTGGCACAAAGTGTGCCATGGTCTGCCTATGCCACGCATGGTCCGGCATGCTGCATGTTACCCTGAGTGGGGCAGGGGAGGCAGCCTTATCTGGGGTCCTCTGAGAGCTGCAGCCACAGCGAGCCTGCAGCAGGGACCCTGGCTGACAGCCAGAGTATGACTCCAGCCGGCCAGGCTCTGGTTTTGGGTGGCATGCACTGCCACTGCTTGTGCCACCCTGCTTTTTTTAGGCATAGGTTGTTTTGACACTGAGATTTTCTGGGGTCAAACCCCCACTGCACTGCAAAGTAGCAGTTCAGGGAATGTCTGCATGTGCAGCATGTGTGGTGCCACAGATATGTCTGCAGTGCTGCATACTGCACGTCCATGCTCATCTGGATGTACCCTAAGAGAGCATCCAGACAACCATACACATACCTCTTGCAGCATCCCAAACCAGTCTGAGATGCTACAAGAGGCAAGCTGTGAATGAAAAAATGTTCATGAGCTGTGAACACTCAAAATTTGATACCTGGATTTCCATGTATCAAATAAAAACACTGCAGAGAAAAGTGGCACATGGCATGGTTCCCCACCTTGCCCTGAGGCAAGCCAGCATTCGGACCTCCAGAGATGCTCTGGCATCCAGCCAGAGAATCTCTATGGTGTCCCTTGCTGCCCTAGCACACTGTGCTTGTGTGCATGGCAAACAGGAGCTGTGCAAGGCTGTGACCCGGATGCTGTCCCTGGTAAATAGGGATGGGGGCCGTGGATTGTGGGGAGGGGGGCTGTGGATGTGTGGGGGGACCGTGGAGGGGTTTATTAGGGCAGCTTTTTATACTGGGTCTAGTTTATACAGGCTCTAGCTCCCCCTGGCTGCAGATGCAGGAGGAGCTGGGAAGGGTTTTTTTGTCCCAAGTGGCACAAGTTGCCCCACACCAAAGTGCATGTCCAGGCATGTGCACTGAGGCAAAAATCCCTGGCACAAATTTGTAGAGCTCTTATTTGAGGTGCTGCAAGTGTACATGCCTGCTTGTGTAGACATGCCCTAAGAGTACATACAATTTAGGCAAGAGCTGAATTGCTAAACCAACTATTAAAACAAGTTGTAATGTACTATACCATGTACATTATACTATACTATGTACATTATGTGCACTATACCATGTACCTTAACATTACAACTTGTAATGTTGTAACAAGTTGTAATGTACTATACCATGCACCTTAGCAATTGTCTAAGACAGGGGTTGGCAACCTATGGTGGGAGGGCCAGATTTGAGAAGCTGGGAGGTATGAGAAACTGGGAGGCTCTAACAAAGTTCTGTTGTGGGGAAGTTGTTGGGGAAGAGAGAGGGCTTTCATGGTGTTCAGTGGTAGGGAGTTTCACCAGTGTCACCATGTGGCAGCAGAGAGAAGTGGCAGCAATACCAGCAGCATCCACATCCTAGTACAGGCCCTCCTTGGCCTGGAGCCAAGTCATTTAAGCCTACCGACAGAAAAAACTTCTGGCCACTGTGTTACCTCTCAGCTCTGTGTTCTTGGAGAACCCTGGCACAGTGCGCAGTCTGTCTGGCTCACAAACAACTCTCCCCCTCCCTGCCTCTGCCTGAACAAGAACTGATTAGAGGAAGGACTTACAAAAGACAGGGAAGATGCAGTGGGCAACACACCTAAACCCCTCCAGACAAAGTTGATGGGAGTGAAGCAACTCCCCCGGTCTCATTTGCATCAGAGATGGAACTGGATGACAACTCATTTAAATGGGAGATAGGATAGGCATGCACCTTCATTAGCATTCAGGATGGAGAACAGAGATTCCAAGGCAAGGACCGCATTGAATTCTGGGATCAGAAAACCAGGGGAGCACTGCATGATGGGAGATCCTTGCTCCAAATGCTAATCAACCCACATCTACACACACCCAGCTCAGCATTTATCAGACCAATTCTAGTAATGACTCCTTTACTGGTATCCAAAACACTGAATCTGCCTGTATTGTGATCTTCCTCAGGGTAATGCCACCTATAGCCAGGAATGATCAGTTCCTATTATCCAGCATATGAACCATTGTTTTCCCATAAACAAACCTAGCATTCACTCTTGAGCCATTGTTAGTTCTCTACAAAACCCCTACCCAAGCTCAAGTTTCTGCCTTTGTGCTTGGATCCAAAAAGCTGCACCAGTTCCACTCTTTTTCTGCCTGGAATCCCTCCAGGGGTCATGCTCAGAACTCTGCCTGTCTGTAAGCTCGAACAAACACCTGGGAACCTCGACTGGTTCAAGCTTCGCTGAGTGGTGAGACCCCCAACTCTCTCTCTCTGACTCCAGGAACCTGAATTTTGCTTTCTTATTCCAGGAACGGCTTTCTAAACCTGACTTTTGCTAATCAAACTCAAGCTAGACTTCCCCAAAAACCTAACTGAAACTATGTAATATTGTAATTGTTTATTTGTCTCTCTTGCATGGCTATTATTACTGGTATCATCATAAGTTCATATACCTTGCGATAAATAACTTGTATGGTCAAGCTGGTTGCTATACTCTCTCTCTGAACCTCACTCTTTCTTCCCCTTGACCTCCCCATTTGCTCTGCAGCAATGCTTCTTTTACCTAAGCCAAAGATTCCTGTAATGCCCAATACTACAGTGGGGTCTGCTCATTAAGGGGGTTACTACTAGGACCATTGTGACAAGAGATTGTAACGTGCTGAGTTTTAAGGAGTATGAGGGCATCAGCTGAAAGTGCTGATCAGACCCAGCCTGCTCAAATGTACTCTGTTAGCATGTGTGTATGTGTGTCTAACTGCATTTATTATTGTCCTGATAAGGGATGAACTGAGTTCAAGGCACATGAGGGTGTCAGCCTGTCAATGCTGAATAGTCCAGCCTGACTCAGATGTGTTCTGTTGTGTGCTTGTGTCTGACTGCATTTTATTGTTGCCCTGATGAACTGAGTTCAAGGCATATCAGGGTGTTAGCCTGTCAATGCTAAATAACCTGGCCTGGTTCAGGCATGTCCTGTTAATCTGTGTGTGTATGTGCATAACGTGTTTGACTGATTTGGTGGTTGCAGGAACCCAGCCTCATTGAAATGGAGTCCTGCAAGATAGCTCCATTGGGGGTGAGGACTTGCAGAAGGGAGAGATATAGCTCTATAGAGAAACACAAGTAACACAGCAGCACATTGATAGAATTACAAAGACCCCAGAAACGTACCCCTAATCAATGAGCACACCCCAAAGTGACGGGCAATTTGGTAACAACTGGCTTAAAAGAATGAAGTAGCCAAGAACTAAAGAAATGAATTCAGGTCAAAATGGCAATAAAAAAATAAGCCAAAAATGTAACAAATACATTAAATAATGTTGTATCAAAAAATAGAACATGAAAACAGTTTGGCTATTAAAAAGGTGAGTGCTTGATATATAATCAGTATTCTGAGGCCCCTGACACATTACACTTAAGACGTTATTAACTAGTTAATCAAATCTTCGGTAGTGTCCTGGCCACATGTTCATTCAGTTAATGGCATGATAAATTCAGAAATACAGGACAAAGTTATTACACTAAATATTTTGTGTAGTAACCTCATCATTGGTTTCTATCACATGTTTAGCTTAACATGTGGTCACTGCTCCCAGCCTCCAGAGCACACAGGAATGAGCACAATGAGCTCCCGTGGCTGGAAGCCTTGATCAACTGATAGAGCTCACAGCCATGGGAGCACAGGGTGCCCCCCACCTACCCCTGTGGCTGAGAGCTCTGGTCACTGACAGGCCTCCAAGCCACAGGGGGGCACCATAAGATTCCATAGCTGGAAGTCTAGCCAGTGATCAGAGCTCCCAGCCATGGAGGGCAGCATGCATGCACCCCCAGGGCTGGGAGCTCTGATCAGCTGATAGAGTTCCCATCCATGGGCATGCCTGATGTACTCCCAGGGCTAGGAGCTCTAATCAATTGATGGGGCTCCCAGCCACAGAAGCAAAGATGCTGGTGAGTGGGTAGCCTATTCATGTGCAGCAGGGCAGGAAGTGGGACTGCTGGGATCGTGCATCAGAACCCACCGTGCATTCTTTTTCACATGTCAGTGACTTAGATGCATTTTTGATTGTCTATCAAGTAAGTGAAGGCATATTAACTTGTGTTTAGAATATTCAAGAAATGACATATGTATAAGACACACAAGATTGAAAGATTTTGGATTTGTGCACCTGTCTACCAATCACCTCTCAGTAAACCAATCACTTGAGAGTGAATAGAGGCTCTTATGGTCTATATTTCACAGTGTATTTATTCATCCCTGCCCCAATGGGAGGAGTGTCCCTGTAAACTACAATAGAACTCACCAAAAATGATTAAACTGGCTGTGACAATAAGAGGATATTTAAGAGAGCTGACATGCACATCACAATGCAGAGGCATTGCTCTTATTTCTTTCCTAACTGAATTCTATCTCTTGAATTTATTAGTGAAGGGAGATCATCATTTATATTTGTACAAAGCCATTGCAATGATGGGTAAATCTGCACAAAGCTATGCTGCTATTTAAATATGTGCCGCTACTGAAATATGGTATGCAATCACAATTCTAATGACTCTGGCATAAGGACCCAAATAGTTCTACACACAATGCACAGGCTCACATTTCTGCCTATCCATAGTGAAAAGGTTCTGCAATTTTATAATAAACAAACAATCTTCTCATTGTACAATTTAAGCAAATATTGCTTTTCATTAATTCTCTTTGAGGCTCAAAAGGGCAAAAACATCACTGTAACAGGGTGGCCTCCTCATCAGGTCTCATCTAGCCACCCTGCTCCTGGGGTAGCCACCTGCTTCACTCGTCTGCCATGCCTTGATGGAAAAATATGAGAGTTATTACTAAGGCGGGAGGCTACCCATTACTCGCCCTGCTGACAAGGGCCTAATACCTACTCCAACCTCCCCTCCATGGGTCCCATGACTCTTGTGTTACTTCTCCGGTCTATGGCTGGAGCAAACAGGGTACACAGTTGTAGCTCTTCTCTACAGTCCCAATAGACCACTCACATGCCACCCCTCTCTCACTGGGGTCCCATTTACTCTGCTGGCTCTCACCTAGCCTCTTTCATACTGCCCTCTCTCAGGGCCACACTCATTCCACCCAGCCTCACCTGGCTTCGGGCTAAGCTCTCCTAGCCTTAGTCAGCTCTGGCACAGTCTGTTCGGTGTCTCCAGCTACCCTCACCTGAGCATTGGCTGAGCGATTCTACAACTGTAGGCCTATTTTGTTCCTGGCCCCTTGCTGGGCCACTATGCCTCCACTTGGCCTCTTCACTCACCCACATTCATGGGGCCATTCTAATTATCACCCCTCTCACTCAGGGTCTCTTTTGCACCCCCCAGATATCCCCTGCTACCTGGGCATGGCTCCAGGTCCCTCCTCTGACCTGAGCTCTGCCTCAGGGCTCCTTAACAAACCCCAGGCTTCCCTTGCTCGTTAGAACAGCACTGGGGACTGGAGTTATAAGGTGTCCTGACCCACCTTTCACTGGGGAGGTAACTAGCCTGGCATTTCCTGGGGGCTCCCACACCACTAGGAGCCCCACCAGGCCACCTTTCCCTGGCAGGGTGCAGTTTTACATCTTACCCAGGACAAGGGGTCACATCCACCCCATAGCCCCTGCCCTCACCTCCTGATATCCCCAGAGCAGGCCTCTCAACCTGATGTTACCTCCTTTCTTCCTGCAGCAAACTGCAGCCCAGCTTATATCACTGGGCCAAAGTGGCTGCCCTCTTCAGGCATCTGGCTGCTACTTATTTTCTGCCCTTAAAGTGGAAGTTACAAAGATGGACTGCCACAATCACAATATGTTATTTTTTTCTATTATTATTCTATATTTCATCATTGTTATTCTTATGTATCAAATAACACTATATTGCACCTCTTCATGTGTTAGATCTCTACAAGAGGCAAGAAAAAGAAATGAAAGAGTAACGAAAATAAAACTACTTTTCTTTACTGATTTATAATATTTAACTATGCCTTTCCATCACAAGCAACAGCATTTATGACTATTTTATTGTTCAGATGTTGTAGTTTCATAAGCATTGACCAAAATAAATTATATATTATTATTATTATTATTTAATGAACATATTAAGTTCTGTGCCCACCTCTGCTCTACCAGCTGTTCTCGTGCGGCCTTAGCCTGGACTATCAATCTTGCTTGATCCAGGCTTGTGAGTGAACCCCAAAGGCTACCCCGGCTGACGTCAGGGCATCCCCTTAACTCTCTGCCACGACTTTGAATGGAACCTCAGTGGAGGGGTTCCCCTTCGAGGCAGCCTCCAGGGTTGTCACGCCTCCTGGTGGGCACTCACAGGGCTCTGACCTCCCCTACACCCCAGCCACTCGCCACCTTGGGTTGCAGGTCTTCTGGCCCTTTGGTGTCCCTGGTCCCACTCGGCTTCTTCCCCAGACTTCCGTGGTCCTCCAGCCATGAGTTCCAGTGTCCCCAGGTCACAGCTTGAGAGCGAAGGCTTCGAGGCCCTTGGACCTAGATCCGACTAACCTGTATCCCTAGTGCCCAATTCCAATCACCCTGTGACGTAGCATGTGATCCCCACCACCGTGATGGCCGAAGCGATGCGGCCAGCGGACCTGGAGGCCACAAAGGCATAAAGAGTGCCCTTAACCTATGGGCCCAGTATTTTCCCTGTGCCTAGGTGCCCCAGCCCCAGTTGCTTGCCCCTCTTGGATATGGCAACCCGGCCGATTGTTCTTGGTATGTTGTGGGCCTGTCCGCCACTTAACCGTTCCCGCTTGGGATCTTCTGCCGCACCCCACGGCTATCCCCATTTGGGTTCCCATCGGCCCGGCGCTTGTTACCTCCTCTCCGGGGCTTCCCTGCTGACTTGCCAGTTGGTGCCTCCACCGGTTCTGCAACCAGCTTCACAGTCTCTGCCTCCATTAGGCTCACTGCCTGTGCTGCTGCCGGCTCCACTGCCGGCTTCTCTGCCAGTGCTGCTGCTGATGCCTCCACCGGCTCCTCTGCTTGCGCTGCTGCCGGCTCCACGGCTGGTGCTGCTACCAGCTCCACATCCGGCTTCTGTGCCGGTGCTGCTGCCGATTCCTCTGCCAGCTCCGCTGCTGGCTTCTCTGCTGACCTCGCTGTCGGCTCTGCTGCTGGCGGCTCTGCCGGCTCAGCTGCTAGCTTCTCTGCCAGCTTCGGTGTCGGTGCCCCCGCAGGCTCCACCCCCGCCGTCCTGGGCTGCCCGACATGGCGGCTGCACCTCTCGGGGTGTGGGCTTCCCTGTTGAGCCTCCGTTCACCAGCCACCCTCCTGTGCCTCTGGGGCTGCCTTTGGTTTCTGCCGGGTGGTGTGTCCAGCTGACGTCACCCGGCCCCAGCTGAATATGAACGTGGCTGATGAGCCACGTGGGCAGTTTCTTACTCCTTTCAGCCCCTGCAAAGGGTAATTTGGGGCTGCCTTCTATTTTGGGTTGGGGTTCTCCTGCAACCCCAGCACCCCTGGGACAAGTTCTTTGTCTTGCTCTACTCATGGCAAAACATTTTTAAATAAAGTGCATTGTACCTATTCTGATTTAATGTATATATCAATTTTAGTTACTTTGGAATAAAAAAAGTGCTAATTTTTGTGCAAAACAATCCCCCCAAATCACAGAATCATAGAAAATTAGGGTTGGAAGGGATCTCAGGAGGTCATCTAGTCCAACCCTCTGCTTAAAGCTGGACCATTCCTAACTAGATCATTCCAGCTGGGTGTTAAAAATATCTCTTCATAAAGAAGTATGGATCATAAAATAAGAGGTAATCTAAAACACACACACACACAATTCTTCTATCTCAACAGAACTAATTTACATTTTCTAATATAACAAAACATCTGGGAATCTACTGCCTGGAGATGCACTATGGCATCTTTAATGAATTGGCAAACAAATGCCCTCATTTGGGGGTCTCAGGAGATGGGAATCACTTTTTCTGTGCAACACGTTGCCATCCTTGGTACCTAAGAAAATTGTTAATGAGATCGTGCTGCATATAGCCAAAGGTGGCCTACATTCACATTAACTGAAATTGTAAATCAGACAGGAATGAAGAACCTTCAGTCTTTAGGATTACACACCCTAGCTAACACAGATCATAGATTTGTGTATGATTCAGCTTTGTATTACCTCAGGTACTCAGGTACTTTGGATTAACCATCTAAAAATGCCTCTAAGGTAAAGGCTGCTAGTGAATTAGGTGTCATTCTACCCTCTTATGTGACAGGAATTTTAATTTCCACGCTTCCAATTGCCTTCCAATATCAAAATGGCAATAGCATTGTACATGTGTGGTGTAAGTTGGAAATACTAAACTTAATTTCACAATGTTTCTTATACACTGTTTGCTTAGGTGTTTCAGGAGCATCAGCTGTAAGAATGCTCAGTGCTTAGGCATGGAAGTATCCCCTCTCTCCCATTATGGGAAAGAATAAAAATACTCTGTTGCCTTTTATAGAAGGAGAACACAATGGCTTTATAGAAGGAGATCACAATGGCATTCCCGGACATGCCTGCAGTCAGGAGGTATGTACAGAAAGGATAGAATTATTCAGGAATAAATAAAGGATAGAAAACTTAGAATCCAAAACTGGATATGAAGGATGGAATTCTTTCCTGCTAGAAGTTGGGGGAAAAGTATTCTTCTGCCTTGAAGTTAAGAAAAGGGAAATCTTTCCTAGACATTATTTATTAGGCAGGCCAACGTCAGAGATAGAATTCACTTCCCCCTTTCAAAACATGATTCAAAAGCATAAACATTCAGTATAATGAGTTTTCCCTGGGAACTTGGGAGGATTATTTCATCATCAACTTGGTTCATTCCTGAAGATTTTGACAGAACAGACTAATAAATCACTTTTCATTTCTATATCTGTTAGTGGAGAATTATTCCCTATTGTACATATCCTTGCCAGGGGTTTACTCCACACTAAAAATGTTAGATCTTTTGTTGTTGTTGTTGTTAACATTACATTTTTCCCTTGCATGATTTTATTCACCATTCCTAGATAAAAGTCCACAAGAACATATTACTGATAGGTAACCCTCATCTAGGGAAGGCACAGAGAGCATTTC
>NW_005842388.1:1270443-1329818 GCF_000455745.1 Alligator sinensis
GTCAAACAGAGGAAGCATATAGACATTTGTTCCTGTGGGAGACTTTCTTGAAAGTCCCACTTGAAATATAATGTCCATGACCTACATTTCTAATGATGCACCAGGATTTCCTAACATGGTACATCATGGGTATTCACAACCCATAGAGTTAAAATGTGAGAGGTATTTCAGAAACAAACAATGAATGAATTCAAACCAATCCCAATATCCTTATATTCCACAAACACGCTGCACTCATTGGTAATCCACCATAACATTACCCTTACCTCACAGTTTTTGCCAATGCCTGGTTATGGGATTTAAAAATTTCATAAGATACTCCTTTTTACTATTCCCAACCTTTATATGCCTCTTGAGCCACAAACAACTCATTTAATCCTTCTGTGAAAAGAAATATATGGCTGCATATATCATCTGTTCTTGCAACTTGGTTTAATGACAGAGAACTTTCAGAAAGTCAGTCCCTGAAATATGAAAGTTGTTGTTCAGTTTCTTGCACCTACAAAATCCATTATAATTTTAGCTTAACCTTCATACATTCCCATGGAGTAATTTCCCACCCCAGATGCATATTTTGTGCAGTATCTTAAAGTTAATTAATTCTAAAAAATATATATATTTTAGGGCATTGTCACTGGCACCACAGTGCACAATATCCCCAAAGAACAGCCAGCTTACATGAATGTTTTGCTCTCTGTGGATGAAAAACTGCCCAGGGTAACATGTTACCCCAGGCATGAATGTGTTTTTCCATATTGGGTAACAGCTTACCCCAAGCCCATGTTAACACATTGGTGTAACTTGTTAAACCAGTACAATTTCTGTATAAATGACAGGCCTACACCTGTTGGGCCACTTTGGGTGGATGCATCTGAAAGGGCAGCATTCATTCACACCTCATTCATGTCCAATTCAGGTATCCATGGTAACTAATGGATGGCCATCCTCCACTCCACTTTTCTAACCATTTTGTTTGCAGGCTGCAGGGTCATCAAAACAGCCTGCCCTTTGCCAAAACAAACAAACAAAAAAACCCACCAAACCCTTAAATCCACCTCTGTTCTCTTTTCTCATGGCAAAACTCCACCTCACCGACCCTTTTCATAACATACAAGCTAGTGTACCCTGCCTTTTTTGGAAGTAAGGACAAGGAGCAAGGGGACAGCAGAGAAAAAATAGAACAACATCATACTGCAATACAAATTACATGATGGAGTCCCCTTCAATGGTAAAGACTTGACATTCCCTATATCCTTTTTACCTGCTCTCAATAAGCCTCTGCATGTGTGATTTCCAAACAGCATCCACCCACATTTGGATTGCCTGCAAAGGGTAGATGCTGGTCCTCTGGCTTCTGTGCCCAGGAGGAGAGGGGGTGCTACCTGCACTGCCATCGGGCAAGGCAGAATTGTTTCTGTAACAGCATAGGTGAACGGGCTTGTCTTTAATTGCTATTTATATGCATTCAGCAGTAATCACTCTTTTTCTTTTTTTTCTGGAGTCCAGAATGAGAAGGCAGAGCATATTCAGTGCCGAAGCCTATCTTGCACAGGTAACAAGGATGACAACAACATATCCACTGATTAAATCTTATCCCAAGGCACTGAGGATGCTGACTTTGTTCCAGACATGGGACACTGTTCAGAGAAAGAAGACCACATGTCTATGGAAGCTTCATCCAGCCCAGAGGAGGAGCTGGTGCCACAAGCAGAAGTGATGCTAACACTTCCAGTGGGAAAGGGAAGAGGACCAGCCTGGGGCCACCAAGGAAGACAGAGGATTGCTACAGCAGGATGTGAAGCAGAACCACTGCCACCACCCCCAGAAAAACATTGCAGATGAAGACACCTTTAAAGGAAGAAATAGCAGAGTGTGGGGGAAAAGTCCACAGCTAATACATCATCAGAGAACAGCCAAGGACATAGTCCATGAAAGTGTTGGGCCAACAAGAGAAAGTAATAGAGACACAGTGGTGGAAACATTGCACCTGTTTCTCTCACAAGATATCCTGACTGTTATCATAAGAGAAACAAACAGAGAGGCAGAAAGAAGATTGAGGGAGTGGAATGATAGCCATCCTGAAAATAGAAAGGAGTGGAAAAAGCTGGACAAAACAGAGCTGAAATTGTTTGGCCTTCTACTGCTGAGTAATATACCACAGTGGTCATGAGGCACTGGAGGAGTTGTTGGAGCAACGCACCAAGTGTCCTTGCTTCCATGCCACCTTGAGTTTAAAATGATTCAGTCAAATTACCAACTACCAGAGATTTTACAGCAAACTGACACGTGAGGAATGGACAGCTGTGGACAAGCTTGCTGCCTTCAGAAATATTTGGACACAATTTGTGGAGCAGCTCAGGAAATGGTATATTCCAGGAATATACCTGATGGTTGATGAGCAGCTCATTGCATTCAGGGGTTGCTGTCCCTTCAGACAATATATGCCAAGCCAGCCTGACAAATATGGCTTTAAAATGTGGTGGTGCTGTCATGCAGCAACATCATTCCCACTGTCTGGAGATATCTACCTGGGCAAGCAACCAGAAGTTCCATGCAAAGGTAAACTTGGTACCCAGGTCATTGAAAAACTGGTTCGTCCTTGGTATAAGACAGGAAGGAATATTGTGGGTAACAATTTCTTCACAAGTACTGACCTGGCAGAAAGACTGCTACAGCAGGACTTGACCTATGTGGGTATGATTCAGAAAAGCAAGACCAATATCCCAAATGAAATGCAAGCGAATCGAGGAAGGAAAACTTTTTCACCCATTTTTGCTTTTGATGGGGAACTCACCCTAGTTTCCTATGTTCCAATGAAGTCCAAAGGTGTGCTGTTGCTATCAAGCATGAACCATGACCTGTCAGTGGCTTGAAAGCAAAGAAAGCCGCACATCTTCCATGACTACAATAAAAACAAGGGTGGGGTGGATAACCTTGACCACTTAGCATGTATGACCACCTGCAAATGGAAAATCAACAGGTGACCAATGACACTATTTTTCAATATGCTGGATATGGCTGGCATTGCCAGTCTCATCATTTGGCTAGGCCACAACGCAAACTGGAAGCAAAGATCACATTTAAGAAGATGACACTTTTTTTGTAGGAGCTTGGAAAACAGTTGATCAATGGACAAATAAAAGGAAGGACTGCAAAACCCAGAAACAATGCAAAGATTGTAAGTGATTTGTTTGTGTGCACCATAGTACATCACTGCTGCTTTGTGAGGAATGCAATATTTAGTTAAAACAGGAAATATTTTGGCAAGTCATTGTTAGTTTGAAAACTGTGAACTGCAGACTTAACAAATTGTTCATCCACGTTTTGAAACTAAAAAAAGTTTAAATGTTGTTCATAGCTCTAGTTAAATAATATTTTGGGTTCAAATTATCATAAATACTCTTTCAAGCAATCTGTATATTTAATAAATAGGTTTTGGTACATTTATACTGTTGTCACTGGTTCCATTTTGTTCATGAGGGTGGGATAACAAGTTACCCCATGAGAACAACAACGGTTGCAGTTTCATGAGAACAGATGAGGATTACACTTTCCTGCATCTCTAAAACTTCAGTCCTGTAATGAACATCATGTGGATTCCACAGTGGAGTTGTGGAATCACAGTCAAAGACTGAAACTCCTTTGTACAATGAGGCCAATTGTGCCAAACTCATTTGTGTCAAGAAGTGCTTCCTGCCCTGAGAAATCTATTGAAATGAATGGGTTTAATTTGCAGACCAAGAAACATCTAGAATTCAGTACATATGCAGGCTCATTGTAGCTAGAAGCCCCATGTTAAATTTCCTGTTAGTGAAAAGTTTTCAGAAACAAAATCTAGCTATTGTGGTTTTTATGGTGTTTTTGAGATCTGTAGGAAGACAAAATGGTACCAAAATGTTGACCTTCTTTATAACTTGTTTAGCTTTTGTTGCATTGAATCTTAACTTGAAATAAAGAATTTATACTAATAAAAAAAAAAATAAAAGCCTATAATATTTATTTTAACATTTGGGTTAGCTCCTCAGGTAGTATAAATTGGTGCTGATACAAAATGAATTTAATAAATCAATGCCATAGTTTTAAACTGTGCTTAGGAAAAAAGTATGCTCTATCCCTTCAAATTACAACATTGGTAAGTTTTGGAATTCACCAATGACTATATGGAGCTCCACTTAATTTCCTGCATACCAACTAAATGTCATCGTCAAGTATAGGAAACTGTGTTTTCCAAACAATAGAACTAGTGTAGAAATACTGGGACAGATTCTCCACGTTGACTGATAATCCAGAGTAATTCTTATTGGATATATGAGAGTTGTCATGTATTACCACATGTATAACTAAAACACCTGACACATGTTCATTTAATAGAATGATTGGTCTGATCCCTGACTGATCCCAACAATTGCACTCCCTGCTATTCCACACATGCATGGGAGGACATGTGATTGTGAGATCAGGGATTAGATCCCAATGCCACCATTACTACTTGTCAGTGCAGGGGCAGCCCAGGATCTCAGGCTCCCCCCTGAACCAATAAGTGGGACAAATTAAAATGAAAAGCTGGGTGCCCAGAGACTGGCTGAACCTATGTGGTTCTCAGCCTGGACTGATGATCAGCTGATTGTCAGTCCCAACCCGGGGATTGCAGTGGGGTTTTTGGAGCCTGTTCTGGTTACAATGCCACATGTCCAGTTTATTGTACAATGGAAACTGGCCACAGAAAATGTTAGATATTTTTGTGGAATACTTTTGTGGCTAGTTTTCCATTTAGCTGAGACATTAATTCCTTGAATGTGTAGCAGGGTTATTATTTATGGTACGATTAACAGGTTAATCACATTTTAATTGTAACATGTGCCAGGGGCTTAAGAGGAGCATTTGTCCCAGTGTACAATGGAATAGCAAGCTTGCAATACAGCTACGTGATATTGTGCAGCATTGCTTACTGTGTTATTGAGAGAGTGGTATAAGCAATGAATCTAATTTGTACAGCAATACGAAACATGATAGCTAATGCAGGCACTGAACTGAATGGTTTATATCCTCATGTAAACACCGGAGAGGAATAAAAAGCATTGTGAAAAAAATTATATCATTATATTATTTGATTTGGGGAATTTAAATGGCAAAAATATAATGATCAGAAAACCCTTGAGTCACTGAATGTGAATACAAACCTGAAAGGATATAACAATATCCCAGTCACACTCTAGAGGCCTGTCAGTATTTACAAATCCAGGTTTATGAACCTGATATGAAATCCATGGATACAAACCAATTTTGAGGAATATGATTTGGTAACACCCTTCAGGTGGGATGACAGTGAGGATAAGAAATGCACACTGTATCATTTCATAAATGCAATTTATCTTTTCTGTAGCAGAAGCAGCCATTCTCAAACGCAATGAAACCTACAGGGCCAGATCCACTGAGATTTCCATGAGTGCTACTCTTGCCAGTACACTAATTTATATAAGCTTCAAATTGAATTTCAGAACAACAGGCTTTGAGATAGCCCAACAGCCTTTTTTATTGTCAGATACCATTATTTAACAGTGGGGAATTGACAGATAGGCATCTATTTTATATAGCGAGAGCCAAGTTAACCCTTCCTGCAGATAGCAATACAGCTAGGTAACTGCAGGGTATGTCTGTTAATTAAGTTTGAAAGACATGTAGTTCTATCATTATATTATAAAATAATAATAATAATAACAACAACAAACAAGACCTCTCTCTAATATTCCCTCTCTTCTTCAAAACTCCAGTTCTTATAAAAATAAAATAGCAGTTTAGCTACTTAATGGATGGAAAACCAAATTTTTTTGCAAGATGGTTTTGAAGGTTATGTTACAACTACTGCTGACATTAGACAAAAGGAAATTGCCTGCATGCATCATAACTTACAATAGCTCCTCTCATAATCATCTTCAAGCAAACAAGTTGAATATTTAATTTTAATAAACTGCTGGAGATTGAAGCCAAAAATTTTAACCCCACATTGGTCACAAGTGTTTCATGCCAGTAAAGGTATATTTAGACTTACTTTCATGAAACAATGCTGTCACTAAATATTTCCCATAAAAATAGGGCATATGAATATGCCAGTTATTTCTCTTTGGGATTATTAGCAAAGATGTGATTTAGGCATCAACTTTCTTTCCTTTTAACTCATGATTTAATTAAATTAATTCATTAAGCAACTTAAGTTCAGTAAGGGCTTTGGAAAATAGAGGATAGTCCTGTAGCTAAGGCTAATGAACAGGGCTAATGAATGTTTTTATTCTTGGGTCTGCCATATATTTCCTGAGTGGCCATAAGCAGCCACTTATCTCTGTGCACCCATTTTCCCATCTGTGAAATGGTGATAAAATGTGTGTGTTCTCACAGTGGTGTTGCAAGCTTTAGTTCATGAGTGTCTGAAAATATTTAGTATTCTAGGATCTCTAAAACCCTAACACATTAGTTACACAAATTTAATTATATTTCAGAAGCATTAAATAATTTAAAGAAGAATACTGTGAGCCAAACAGCTACAGAAATATTCCTCTAGACCTTTTTGGTTTTGGAGAACAGAACCTCTACCCTCTCCAAAATCTTTTTAAGTAGAGGACTTTTGCAGTGACTGGAAAGTTCAGGCTATCTGACCAAATTGATGAGAAAGTTTAAGAGTTCTGGGGCTCTCAGAAACCATGCGCTGCCAGTTGTCCCATGTTTTTTACAATGATGGGGGCTCCAGTTCAGGCACCTCTCTAATCACAACTGAGCCAGTACAGCATGAGAGAGATGAGCCCTCTCACTCCACATGTTGTAGTCTGATCCTAGGGCTTTGCAGATCAAACATTTCTAGAGATGAATGGGCAGTCATTATAGATTATGGAGCGCTGGTTTCACACATTCTCAGCAAGATACTCTGCTGAGTGAGCAAGCTTCTTTGTTCTCTAACAACCTCAGTCTTCAGATAGCTTTAAAATGTAGCTTCATGTACACTTCAATAGTTCAATACTGAGGTAAGAGAAGTCTGGATAAATCAGGGGCAGGCAATTATTGCTGCTGGAGGGCTGCTTAACCAGTTTTGATGAGCTGTCAAGAGCTACAAGGGTAGCCATGCCCCTTGACAGGTGCCCTGCCACCTAGTCACCAGTTTGGGACCAGAAGTCCCACCCCTTAACCTATGGCCTTTGCCACCAGAAGTCACTTCCCTTGCCCCTTTATTTTTAAAAAGTAATTGTCCTGATCTGTGTGTGTTTGCATCATGTATATAGAGGTGACTGTATAATAGCTAAAATGAAGTCTTACTCTTGTATATTGCAGAGGGTGTGGAGGGGTGTGGGGGGGTAAGGGGTGGATGAGTATGAGGTTTGTGGGGGAGTCTGTGGGGGTGTGTGTGGGTGTGTGTGTATGGGTTGTGGGGGGGTGTGGATGTGGATGCATTGGTATGGGAGGTTGTGGGTAGGTATTTGTGGGATTGTTTGGGGGGTGTGGGTGGCTTCTGGGGGGGAGGGTGGTTATAGCTGTGTCTGTGGGGGCATGTGTGTGGTGGGGTGTGTGCATGTAGCATTGAGTGGGGCTCCCCCCAGAGATGCACAGGGGTGTGTGTGGAGGTGCATGTGGGAAAGGGTGTGAGGTTTGTGATGGGCTGTGTGGGAGGGTGTGGGTAGGTTCAGTGTTTGTGAGGTGTGTGACTGTGTGTGGGGGAGGATGTGGTTGTGGGGCTTGCAGGAAAGGTTTTGTGGGTATAGTGGGGTGTACATGGGAGCCCCCCCACATGTGTCCCTGAGCTGGTCAGCACTTGCCCCTACCCCACAGCAGCCCAGAGTCCATCCACCATGTGGCACCTCCCCACCAGTGCCAACAACATGCAGCCCCTACTCCGCACTGCACTTGTTCAGGACTCACCCTGGCAGGAGCAGATCAGCCAAAACCCAGGCACAGCCCTGACCTGGTGCACCCCACGCCGACTCTGCGCTACTTATGCATGGAGCATCCTGCTGCCTCCTGGGCATGCAGCAGGTCTGGGTTGGGTCCACAACTGGACTGACTTTCTGGGCAGATCAGGTGGTGGCTGCTGATTCTGGCCCCAACCCCATAGTACTGGTAGGGACCTGTGTGACATCGTGGACCCAGCATGCCCCGCACCTGCTCTGGACTTGCCTGCTCATGCTAAACAGTGGCAGCAGCAGTGCCAGCTGAACAGAAGCTGCTGCTCAGCATGTGGAAAAGCTGTCCCTCCTCCTTGTCACTGCCCTGTGCTTCCTGCTACAGCTGCCCAGAGCCTGTGCTGGGCTGCTCTCTGTCTGCTCTGTGCTGTCACTGCTGCCCCATGGGGCATCCTGGAGGTGGTGGTGACGGTGGTGGAGCCACAGAGCAGCCTAGTGTGGGCTCCAGGCAGCTGTAGCAGGGAGGTCCAGAGAGCAGCAAGGGGGAGGGGCCTTTTTTACCACATGCTGAGCAACAGTTTCTGTCTGGCTGGTGCTGCTGGTGCTGCTGGTGCTGCTGTTTAGTGTAAGCAGACAAGTACAGAGCCAACATTGGGTCAGGACCATGGGTACTGGGTCAGGATCATGGCACATGTCCCCACCGGTACCATGGGTCTGGGGCCAGTGGTAGAGGCAGTAGGGCTGTGCGAAGCTTCGGTAGCTGATTCAATTTGGAGGAAATTCAGTCCACTTTGGCAGCTAAATCTGAATTGAATCAGGAAACCCATTGAAAGCTCTGAATCAAATTGGATGGAAGCCTCCAAAGCAATTCAGAAAAGATTCGGCACCAATTCACAGATTTGAACATAGACTAAACAGGCAGCAGTCCTTGAGGATGCTGGACACAGCTGCCTCCAGCTGTTAAGTCTGTTGTGGTGGGCAGAGGGGGGAGAGAAGGGGAATGGGGATGCAGATCAACACCCCGACAGTGAGGGAGGGATTGGGGCTGGGGCAATATGCCCAGCTGGGGTGGGGAGGAGGGTACAGGACTCAGAGATGGGGGCTTCTGCCACTCTGTGCTGCTCTGCACCGCCAGTCTGGGAGGGAATGGGAGCGGGTGTGTGCCCCCAGATCTACACGATGGGATGGGCTGCACTCCAGGCTAGTCCCAGCTGACCACCACCAGGCTTCACTCTACGGGGTGGGTAAAGCCAGGGCTGCACTCCAGGTGGCTAGCCTAGAGCACAGCCCTGCAGAGTGCAGTGGAGTGGGGGCTATGGGGGTCTGCAACCACCCTAAAATTCCCCATAGGCCCTGCCACTGGCCCCTCCCCAATCCAGGTACACACACCCACCACCATGCCCTGCTGCTGCTTGCCCAGCCAGGGTGAAGCTGCAACTTGTCCGGGAGGTGCCCGGAGGCTGAGTAAGTGGTGGGAGGGCATAGCCCCCACTCCCAGTGCCTTCCACAGCCCTTCTGGAGTGCAGCCCAGCCCAACCCACCCCATGCAGATCCAGGGGCACACTCCTGCTCCCAAGTCTTGGGCGTCAGCAACTTTTCAGGAGTGGGACAAATGAACAGAGTTAGGTATGAATGTGTATTGCCGCTTCCAAAGCAGCTGCTGCTCTCCTCCACCCATTCTATTTTTCTGACTTGCTACAAAGCTGCTGCTGACATTGCCAGGCACTGGATTGCTGCTGGCATTCCAATTTTGTGGAATAGACAGAATTTTGGACAGGGCAGATCCTGCCTGTGGGCCATAAGTTGCTGACCCCTGCAATAGAGCATGTAAAACTGAAGCATTCTATTTTGTAATGTCAGGATACTGATACCTGAAGGGGTTAGTTGGGCATTGGGGTGTTAGTGTGATGCTGTATTTGTGATGGTGAGAGGCAAGGATTTTTGCGGGGTGACATCCTTTATTGACCAATGCATGGTTGGGATAAAGTTAGACAAGTTTTCAAATATAAAGCACTGAAGGCTTATCTAATTTTATCCCCACCATGTAGTTAAATTGGTCCAATAAAAGTTATCACCTAAAAAAAAATCCTTGCCCTTGGCTATTCAAGGCATTTGTAGAATATACTGTTTAATGTTAAAAGTTTATTTCTGTAACTATTGCTTAAAAATAATTTGTACCAAATTATTGATTCAAAGCTGAAATAAATCAGTGAAGCTACACTGATTTTCATCAGTTGAGAAATTGTTCCTTTAAACAAACTATGAATTTTGTTCTGATTTAGTCAGTCCTGGGAATGGAATGGTGTCAGTGAAGGGAATAGAGGTGTAGCCTTTCAAAGTACAAAGTAAGCTGAAAGTGACATTGGGTTCAAAGGTAAGACTATGCTCCCTCATCTACAGCAGTGCTATAATGTGCATACCACTAAGACAACAAATGAACTAAGTATTCTGAATATTCAAAGTCCTGTCATGCATCCTTTTAAAGGTCAGCTTTAAAATCCTTTCTATGGAAAACTTTGAAATGGCAACTGATGGACAAACCTTGGGCTGCAGAATACTTAATTAGAATTCCTTTTAATTAAGCATTCAGAATTTTTTTTTTTAAATCCTAAACTTCTTCAATATAAAAATGAGGATGGATACTTTAGGAAAACAAGTTTTCATTGCACTTCTCTAATTTCCCAGTTAAGGGTAGCTGGAGGTATTGGAAGTATCTTAGGGCTATGTCACACATTACACTTAGGACATGTTAACTGCACTTAAAATGCAAGCCTCTGTGTATTCAAGCAATAAAACAATACTTGTGCTAAGTGCAATTGTATCATAGTACAGTTACAACGTTTTGCAGAAGAAATATCTCCAAATTGTATTAATTAATGTGCTAACCTATCATTGGACTATTCCATGGAGATAATATGAGTTCAAGACTCCAGTGCTGTGTGGGGGTTGGGGTTGGAAAACCAGTTGATTGATGCAGTAGCGCACCAGAGCTGGATCAAGTCTGCCAGTGGCAGAGAGCTGGTTCATGCTGACGATCCAGCTGTAAGTGTGAATCCAATGGCAGGGGGAACACCCTCTTCTGGGTTCAGCTTGCCATACTTCCTTCTGCCCCCTATCAGTGACAGAGACCTAGACCACAGACCACCTTTGCATGCCAAGGACAGGTGCTTCTGGGCTGTGCAGTGCTGGGTGCATGGTGGGGAGGGTGCAGGCTCTGGGCGGCTGGGGTTGCATGTCCCATGAGGCAATAGATCAGTGGCACCCAGTGTCAGAGTCAGTGTCTTGGAGGGTCAGGGTGCACAGCTGGCTCCATCCCTGTTCAGAGTGGGCTGAGTTCATAGTAAGCATTACCATGCAACTGCTCACAACATATTCTAACTTCTTAAATGGCTTCGTAATGCTTACTTATATCTCAGACAAAATAAGTGCTAAATGCCTCATGCAACAAGGCCTGCATTTGATATTTCATTACTTCAGCATCCAGGAACCAATTCAAGCCCACAGACATGTATAGAAAGACTTCTATTCATTTCAACTAGCTGTGAATCAGGCTTACCCAGTCTGAAAGAATAGGAGGAACCACAGAGCCCTATGAGGTAATAAGAACGCATTATTATGAAGTTAACACCTTTTTTTTGTTTTAAAATGAAGAAAGTTAACATTTAGGATTCACTTTGTGTTCTGGACAAAGACTTGTAATTGGATTTATTTTTAAACAAACCACTTTACATGTCTTTATGAAGAGCTGTTTAGGTTTCTATGTCTTATGACATGTCTACTGTAGACTAAAGAAAAGTGAAACACCCTTCAGATTTATCAGTTTTCAAGCTTTCAGGTTTAGTTATTTTAGTTTCTAGGCTTGTAGTGTTCTAAAGCCGGCATCAATGTAATCACTTGTCAAAACTTGCCCAAGCTAAAAGAAAAAGCCCTAAAAGATAAAAATGAGCTAGAGTTTGGCACTTCTGAAACTATACAACTATCTTATATAATCTGACAGTTTTTCTAGCCCAAGCTGTCTTCCATGGAAACAGAAATAGCAGATCCTTCTGAACAAGAAGCGGTTTTCAGTGATTGGTTAATTCCTACGGAATGATTGCAGTTAGATCTCTCGTTTGCACTCCTAATCAGGACTAAGTTCTTAGCAATTACTGGGCACATCTACAGAAGACATTTACTGCAGAGTTGACTAATTAGCTGCACAGTAAACATGTCAGTATCTACATGTGTGCCTGTATTAGGCTGAAGTTTACTAATTTACTCCACATCAGGATAGTACAAGTAAATACAAGTACTATCCTGCTGCAGAGTGAAAAACTCCACAGCAGAGCATATGTAGATGCTGCCTTGGCTGGCTGGGGTGTGAGGGGGGCTGCCTACCAGTTAGCCCTTTGCTAAAGCACCCTTGAGCCCCAGCCAGCCCTTCTGCAGCATATTGACCTTTGGAGAGTAGCTCTGGGCTGACAAGCTGACCCCCTGGGCCCTCTGCCATCCAGGACTGCTTCGTTCTGGCTCAACATGCTACAATCCCTGGCACACATATAAACATATGCCACAGAGCAATAAACTCCAGTACAATAAATGCCCATTGGTAATACATTGTGCTGCTGTAACTGAGAGGAGAATCAGGTCAAAGGGCTATGAGTTTGCAAACATGTGCAATGCTAATGTAAAAATTCTGATTGAAATCAATAATAGTTTTCCCCTTAGTAAAAGGTAATGAAGAAAAAATAAAGTTAGTCAAGAATATTTTTGCCTAAAAGCCCCACCAGTTCTCTGCATTAGTATTCACCAAGTAATCTGCTTGCTCATGAACCTTTCCTTCATATGTTTCTTCAAAAGAATGCTTTCAGAAAGAAGACAGTGTCATGAATGCTAACACAAAATAAATATTTGTGCAAGAGTTTTCATTCTATAAGTGTTGCTGTGGCCAGTTAAAAGACACTTTTGTGGAATGGAAGAGTAAGTGAAAAGAGGTAAAATGAGATGAAATGATGAGGCAGAAGATGTGTATATGCAGGGCAAACAGGGCTCTAACTGGTATGACCTACAATAGAAGAGAAAGAAAATCCTAACCTAGTGACACTGGCTCACAGCAGTGTGTTAAGGAGTGGCAAGTTGGACACTAGTCCTTGACACCAACTTTAAGGAGTCACAAGATTGGCAGCTGCCACTGCTGCTGCTCAGGGCATAAAACCTACTTGCTTAGAAGGATGTGTGTGTGTGTGTGTGTGTGTGTGTGTGTGTGTGTGTGTGTGTCTGTGTCTGTGTGTGTGTGGAGGATGGCCATACTGCAAGGGAGAGGAACAATTAGAAACAGGACCAAGACCCATTTTTATTAACTCAGTCAACCAGTTATTCTAAACTTATCCTGCAGCAGCTGAAACCCTACACATAGAAAAGGATGGTGTGATTAATTTTAGCAGTAGAAACATGATTTTCATGAACTGCTGGTTCTTTGGGAGTACTACTAGCTCTGTCATGCTTAGTACAGATATGTCACCAGAGGAAATGGGATGGAAACCACATGCATTACACTACTTCCTGGTGTATGAGAATTAAGAGGGTTCTTTACCATTTTATGCTAGTTTTATGTCATTGTATCTGCACTGACTGGTGGAGTTCTATCATCTCTGTACTGGTTGAACAAAATAGAGAATCAGGCCCTAAGATGAACTTTTGAATCACAATTATTTAAGGCTTTTTTTTTAAAAAACAAGAGGCATATTTTAAAATGTCAGGGTTTTAAGAGCATCTACTGCTGTATACTATCTCTCACCTCTGCACACACACAGATTTATGCCATTTATTGCTCTCTATATAACTAATAATCCATACCATTGTATGTCACACATACTTAAAAGATATAATCTAAAATCCACTATCATCTAAGGGAAAAAAATTGTGACATTTCATAATAGATGAGCTATTTAAATAGAATTGTAAAAAAAAAAATCTCTCTGACAACACCTACCTGGCCATAAAACACAACTGACTCGAGTACTAAAGATCAGAGGAGTATTAGTTTGTAATAGCAAATTCTTTTTTTTTTTTTTTTTTTAAATATCTGACAGTTACTCAGTTCCAGACATATTTTCTGTAGAGGCTGCAAAAAAAATATGCTTCACTATGGTTCAGACTTTAAACTTTGACTTCAGTGGAAAATACCTTCTTAGACTGGCAACATTAAAGTTTTGAAAGATTTTGAAAGCTTCAGTAGCAAAGGAAATGGGTCTCTTCTTCAGGTTTAAAGAAACAAAGGTGGCTGCCATGAACTGAAAAATCCTTTGTTAACAGATCAAGCAACCACAACAGTTCTGTCTTCCCTCACTCTCAATGTATAAATGTTATACTAACATGGCAGCATTATAACAGCAATATGCCATACACTAGCTCAGGAAAATAATGTGCCACACTTAATTCTTTTTGTCTATACTTTCTTGTCTGTTTAGCATTAAGTTGCTTTCAAGTTACAACATTTATTAATTACTGAATATTGATGAGACACTGAAAATACCATTTACGTTATTTGGAAGAGCTATATCTTGGACCCCTGCCACATATTACACTTAAGATGTGATTAAAAATTAATCACATCTTAAGCTGTAACCCAGCCACAAGTTAGAGCAATTAATAGTGTCATAAAACAAGGATAAACCACAAAGTTATTCCATAAAAATGTATAACAACTTTGTGGCTGGGTCCTATGATGCCATTAATTGAACTTGTGATTAGGTATGCCCCAGCCATGGGGGCACACCATGCACTCCTGCAACTGGGAATCCCATCAGCTGATCCAGGCTCTTAGCTGCAGGAACTTGTTACTCACTGATCCATGGGGAGCTCAGGACCATGATCCTGGGCTCCACCCCCAGCCATGCACATACGGCATGTGAGGAAGCACAATTGTGTGGATCACACATCAGAGCCCATTGCACCTTTACCTGCATAGGCCCTTGGTTAAAAACTTACCCAGAGAAAGCTGAAGTACTGAATCCCATGAGGAATGAGCTAATAGGCTTGGATGACTCTTCAGCAACTACCTTGAATATTACTTCCTAATAAAATCTTATATATCCCAAGTACTCTGACAGCAATCTACCAGTGGTCCTACCAACAGAACATAAATTGATTAGACAAAGACAACAAAAAGCAGGCACTGCTGATATTGCAAATACATTTTTTTTTTAAGTTTTCGCTGTTTATTTTGACACATTATTACTTTTGAAAGACTGATTTTCCCTGCAAGGTAACTAGGCACACATCTAAAGACTTCAGTGATTATTGGTTATGATATCAAACAGATTGGGCTCATTTGTTAAGCCAAATATTATTTAAAAAAACCTGGGTGCATCTACACAGTTTATTGCTTCTGGGCAAGCCATTTGAACATGCATCAGGAAGCAATTAACTACAGAGCAATAAGCTCCACAGTTTACTCATGCACAGCACGTGGAGCTGGGATGGAGCAGCTCCAGCCAGCAGAGGGCCCCTGGGACTAGCCTGTCAGCCTGGGGATACACCCCCAGAGTCAACATGCTGTGGAGAGGCTGGCTAGGGCATGAGGGTACTTCACCACAGGGCTAGCTGAGAGGCAGCCCCCTCACTGAAACACTCTCAAGCCCCAGTCAGCCAGTCTACAAGTGTGCTGCTGTGGAGTTTTTTAATTAGCTATGAAGTAATTGTCTAGATTAGCTACACGTGCTAGTAATTAGTAATTAGCTATGAAGTAAATGTCTAGATATCTACACGTGCACTTCTATTAGACTGGAGTAATTTACTCTGCAACAGGATAGTACTCATATTCATAAGTACTATCCTGTTGCAGAGTAAATTACTCCAGTCTAATAGAAGAGCACATGTAGATATCTAGGCATTTACTTCATAGCTAATTAGGCAACTGCACAATAAACATCTCACATAGACTTCTACCCTTTGAACAATTACAAATAAGTGTGTTTATACATATCAAAATTTGTTCACCATTAATTTGTGAACAGAGGACGGGACAGGTTTGCTGGACAAAATATCCAGAGCAAGTTCTTAGCTTGTTTTATTGAATGTACTTTGTCTGAGTCTGGGATTATTCAAGGAAGAAAGTAAAAGCAAATGGCAGTCTGCTTCCCATTCACTCAAAATGTCTCACCTGAATGTAACGCAGCATGCTATAAGGTTTTATTTGATAAAAATGCCTACTGATTAGGTTCTTCATCCCAAGCTTTCACAGTTCTACCTGAATCTGTTAGTAGAAGGAAACACAGATGGTCTATTGGGAAACAGCAAGAGCATCAGCTAAGACAGCTGTTAGCCTCCTTTCCTAAACAGCAGCAAAGTGTTTAGTAACAGCTGTCAAAAATAAATAAATAAATAAAACCAAACCAGATAAAAATTAAAGGGAAGGATTATAAGAAAATATGTTAACCTTCTCTTTAAAGTAATTCCTTTCTGGAACTACATAGCTGTCAGAAAATACAATTTCAGAATACAGTCTTTTAATAATTCTGCTCTTAGGGAATGTAAAGTAGAACTAGATTTATTTCAGTCCAATTAAATAAACTACTTTTAATGTGAAAGGCAGTGTATTAGGCTTGGGACCATCAATTCATTCATTCATCTTTGTATTGCATGCAAAATATAAAAAATCCTCTCCAAAGTGCCAATAAATAAGATTATGGATTTTGTTTGCAATTTCTAGTGTAAGTAATATCATTCCCTAAGTAGAAATAAGACAGAATTAGCAGATGTCCCAAAAGTAAATACATGATTGCTGGATGCAGCTTTTCTGCAGTATGTTATCACCTGAATGATCACTTCAATAACTTAATTTGGGATCACTTCTTTCTTTGTAATTTGTAGTGTGTGAAGTGGGAAAGAAGAAATATTACTAGTGAAGTATTCTAAAACTCAGCAGTTTTGGCTAAAAGATATTTGGCAAATCTGTTTTCTAGTTGAGAGAGATGTAGTATCAAAGGTCCAAAATGCAAAATCAAAGGTCTAAATCCAAAAAAGCAGTCCAGAAAATCCTACTCACTTGCTACCTAATACTGGACATTACGGCTGTGTGAAGTGGCACTGTTCCATTTCGACTTGCATTTCAACAGAACAGCATTTCATTTCAAATTTCATTTCCATTCAAAACCACTGTTCTGTTTTGTTTCCTCGAAACAGTTTCACTGTTTTGATGCTGTTTCAAATTTTGCCCATAGGCTATAATGGGGAATCCCAAAACAGCCTATATCTGTCATTTCTGGCCTGATTTGGATGAAGCCTGCAGGAATGGTAGCCCCTTCTGAGGGCATGAAGTCTGCCAAGTTTCAAGGAGATAGGAGCAAGGTTTGGGGAAAACTGCACCTCAAGCTGCTGACTAGCAAAAGTCGTGGCATGGGTGACACTGACCGTGTGTTAAGGCGCAGCAGGATGAAAACTGTAGGCATGCTAGGCCCTGCTGAGGCCATGATGCCTGCCAGCTGTCAAGGAGATAGATGCAGGGATTCTGGGTTCTGGGGCCCTGCACCTCTGGCTGCTGACAGGCAAAACTTGTGACATGGGTGGGTGACCCTGTGTGTGTGTTAAGGTGTGCCCTAACTCAACTGAAACCAAGGCAGAAAGCAGGGCAGTTCAAGCAATGCTGCCTTTTATGCAGTTTTTCCATCCCACCCCCAGAACATTAGGATTGGAAGGGACCTCAGGGAAGGATGACAGTCACTGGCTAGCTACGCAGTCAATAATGAAAGCACTCCTTCCCCCACTTCCTGCCTCTTCCCCCTCCCTCTCCTTAGTTTAGTTTCTGTTTCCCTGCAGGCAATCCCAGCCTGAGCTTTGAAACTCAAAATGTTTTGAAAATTTTGAAACATTTTAACTTGCCTCATTTCATTTCGAGGCTGTTTCGAAGCTCTCCGTTTCATTTTGATTTTGCTGTTTCAAGCTCAAAACAAATTGAAACAGTGTCAAAATGAAACTGCCAGCAAAATTTCACACAGCCCTACTGGACATACCTAAAAATATAGGCACTTCATTTTTTGCTTCCATTTATTTTTCAAAAATATTCATTGGAATAAAATACCAAAATAGTCTAAATACCAAAACAGACTTCAGTAAAGTAACTTTTGATTTGCTCTTTAATAAAGAAAGATATTTACTGAGAATCAACTTAAATGAGCCACCTTAACCATTCAAACTACATGCATCTACATGAGATGCTTGACTGCACATTAGCACAGTTTACTGGGTAGTAAGCAAATACACATGCACATAGTTGCTACACAGTAAATCTCTATAATCCCAAGTAAAATTGCTACCAACAAATGCAAGTAGCATATTTCCTCAAGATTAGTAATGACATAGTAGCACTCATGTAGATGCCTAACTAGGTGATCAGCTGTCTACCAGGGGGTGGGAGATAGGTGCTGGGGTAGGCTGTGCCACAGAAGCCTGGGTGGGGACTATGTCCCCATGCCCTGGCACTAGGGGGCTTCAAGCCTCCTGCTCCAAGACTACAACTGGGGAGCATGGGCTGGGAGTTGCCATTGCGATCATGGAGAGGGGGGTCTGAGAGATCTTTATCTCCCAGCGATGGCTCCATGACTGTGGGGCCAGTGCTGGGAGATCCTTATCTCCCAATGCTGGTTCCACGACTGTGGGGTTGGTGCTGTGAAATCCTTATCTTCCAGTGCCAGCTGTGCAACCACAGGGTTGGCACTGGGAGACCCTTATCTACCAGCACCAGCCCCTGCATATAGAACCAGTCCTGGGAGTTAAGCATCTCCCAGTACCAGCCCCACACTCATGGAACCGAAGTTGGGAGCTCCCTGCTGGTGGGGGCAGGGGAGCCTGTTCCCCACCCAGCTCTGAGAGCACAGAGCTGGGGGGAGGGGGGAACAGGTTGGGGAGCTTGTTCCCTTCCCAGCTCCATGCTCATGGAACTGGGCAGGAAACAAGCCCCCTAAGCCTGTTCACCACCAACTCCAGGCTTGAAGAGCTGAGAGGGTAACAATCTGCCCAGCCTCCATCCAGCATGTAGGGTGAGGGCTGTGAACTGTGACCTGGTACCCATAACCTGATCAGGTGAAAATTCTGGATGGGCTTGGAAAATGCTTTAGGGGTGGGTAGCTCCCAGGACCCTGACCTGATCCAGCAGATTAGGGAATGGGGCTGGGACCTGCCCTTCCACTGCAGCTCTTTCCAAGTCCTCTGCCTCTGAATGGGGAGCCAGGCCCAGGAGCTCCCTGTTGCCAGAGCATGGGGACATTGTCCCTGCCCCAACAGCAGACAGAATCCCAGGGTGAGAAGATAGCTGTCTCCTGGCCCAATGATCCCTGCCAACCCCTGGGCTAGCACCCAAGGGGAGCCAAAGCTTTCCCTGGTGGCAGTAGGGGCCCATTGCAGAGCTGCAGGAAACTTGGTGAAAAGAGCAGCAAATCTGCTTCCTAATTCCCACATGCCTGCCCAAAAGTGCTTACTTCACAGTAGCTTATACCAGAGTAAACTTAGGCCAGATCAAACACATGTGTAGATGCTTCTACTGAGAAGGAAATTAAATGAAAAGCAGCACCCAATAGACTGTTTTATAAAAGATTAACACAATCATCATCATTACCACCTCCTCTGACACTTGTGTTTTGAAGGACAAAGAGAATGAGGTTTGTTCAACTCTTGCTGCATATATTCAGAAGCGAGTTCTAGGCGGTGGATTCCAACATGACAGAGGATCCGTCAAGATTCCTTGAAGTCTTATGGAAGGTGATGCTGCCTATCCCTTGAAAAGGGTAGTATTTGACATAGTCCTGTCTTCAGAATTTTCTATTGGCTAGCACAAGGTGGCCACATACCAGGATTACTGAGTTTTTATGGTACCCTACTCAACTTGCAGACAAACATCATATTCAAAGTTTTTTTACATGCCTTTGAAGTGCTTCAAAGGGCAAGCTATACAGATGTACATCTATTTTGAAGCACTCCAAAAACAGCCCCAAGTGCTCTGTTTGAATGAGGTACTATTTAGAAGCTATTTACTTCTTATACCTGTACACTGTATGGAGCATTATAGGAACTCCTGGGTCGTCCAACATCCCTCAAAGTTCCTGAATCTGAGAGACCTTCCACCACTCTTATTTCCTATCTCCTCCACTGCCATTATTTACAGGGGCCCATATTCTATGTTTTAGCTAAAACACATGTATGCACATGAAGGTATATATTGTGTGATACCAACTACCTCTTGTTTTCCCAATAAGTGTGCATTTAAGGAAAAGATGGCAGCTCCATGTTGTGCAGGGAACATTGGAGAGAAGGAATAGATGTATTTAGTTCTTTAAATCCTTCTTCAGGCCCACCCTATACCATGGAGCTATACCAGTTCTGCTATGCCATAAGGTCCCACAAGACACACACGTCTAAAGCCTAAATCCTTAAAGACATTTAATCGTGTAACTCCCTCTGATTCCCTCAACTTAGGACCATGAATAACTTTAGTCTCATGAACAATTCCAAAGCCCGGAGGCATTTTCTAATTGGAAAATGTTTATCCTGGGAAATATTTGGACCAAGACCATTTGGGAAATCAGACACTCTTCACCCTTCTTCCCCCCTCCCCCACCCCAAAGTTATTGTCTTTTTCCCTGTTTTTTAAGAACTGATTCATATCATAAATCTAATTTTACCAGTTCATACCACTTTAATTCTACCATTTATATAGAGTGGGCTGGCCCAGCAATGCAAGAACCAGAGGGTTGAACAAGTTAAAAGACACGTACAGACACATAATCATTTAAACATACTAATCTTGAGGAACTTTTCACTGACTAAGCACTCAGCTGAGCACGCATTGAAAGTTTGTGTAACACCACTCCCTTTAATCAGTAATTGTTTAAAATACTGTGCGCTTTTTGACAAATGAAAATGAGGTTATTTTATCTGGAACTGACAGGTAAATGTAAATGAAGACATCGGAACCAGACCATACTGTAGGATATTTGAATGTTAAGGTGAACTGAGGTTAATATTCATTAAAACAGGAGGGAAACATTAAATGGGAAAATACAGACATTCATTATCTTCTTCGACTCTATAGGAGAGGTTGTATGTTTTACTCTTTATTTATTTTCTTTTTTAATGATGGGGAAGAAGGGAAGATTATAGAACCTAGATAATAACATGCAAATTAAAAAGAAAATAAATCTGAATATAGACTAAATATATCTGCAATGACAAAGTGATAGAAAATACTTCCATGCTTGCATCAGGAATATAATCTAAACAGTTTATTAGAATATGTATCTCTTTTCTGCAGCTTGCTTTATCATACTACTTTATATACTGTTTTCAGGAGCAATTTGTGGTTAAATGCGTTTTGACTAGCTGTTACCAGTAAAATGGAAGGGAGAAATAAATAATTGATTGTCAAACTATACAGGAAATAATTTTCATTCTTATTTCATTAATATAAAAGCTTAAGCTAAAAATGAAGACATGAAATGTAGACAATTTTAAAATTGATAAATAATGTAAATTAATCTATAATTGTATTTCTATCACCATGTTTTCAATTTAAGTTGACAAATTACAGTGTTTCCATAGTAATACATTACAGTTAATGAAAGCTTTGTTATCAAAAAAGTCCAAAATACTTTTAGTAAAACACTCAATATATTATACCCAAGAATATTCTCCCTATAGAATAATTTTACATATATATAAAAATTAATTATATATATAATTAATATTTTCCCTATATAATTATATTATATATAATATATCTATATATAGTATAGAATATTATATATATATAATTATTACACACATTTTTAAAAGAATATTCTGACAAGGAAAATTATAAACATTAGTTTAGATGATAAGGTAAATTACATTTTAGCAGTGTGGGTAAGGAGTGAAAAGAAATGTACAATTTACTAAAAGCATTATAAGAAATCTTTTAACAAACCATTTCTCAAAGAGCCAACCTACGTGCTGCACCTGCTCTTCCCAGAGAGACTTCTTTGTGGAAGAATGTCATATAAATTATATTATTCATTCTTGTCTTTATTTTAATCTCAACTCCTATAAATGTCCATGTGCCTGAGCAAGAACTGCCTTTAAACCCTAAAATGATCAAAAGCATGAAATAAAAATTAATTAATTAAAGGTCACATCTATGCTAAAGCGCAACTATGTACACCGTAATTGTCATCAAGTAGAGAAAAACCAAGCCAGTTCACCCATGTTACCATGTCAACTCTAGTGGTATGTCAAAGTGGAATATCTTCTTTCATCATCATATGTTAAAAATTATTGATTAATTCAAATATGCTATAAAAATCTCTTTTGCCAAGAAATACTTTTCAGAATATATCCTTACTAAGCAGGCCTTTAAAAAATGACATCTAACATAAGAGTCATAAAACAAACCCACTTAATATGAAATTCTGTTGAATAAACTGAAATCTGATAAGTAAGTTATAAACATAAAGGCAAATAAAGGATTTTTTTCTGATAAATCATTCTCATAAATGTTGTAGTAATGACAATAAATATAAGACCTTAAAAACAAGAACTGATCACCCAGACTCAATAGTGCTATTAGATCATACCCTTATTGTCTTACCTTTAGTAAACCTTTATTGGATTACCTTTAGTAAACACAAAACACAAGCCACTGATAGACATTTTTTTAAAAAGGCCCAAGGGGATCTGGTGTGCAGCCCAACAATTGCACCTCCTGCCATGCCACATGTTTATGGCAGGAAGAGTGATTGTGGGATCAGATATCAGATCCCATTAGGCAATATTTCTGTTGCAGGGGGAGCCTGGTCACAGGCTCCCACTATATTAGCAATCTTGGCTCCTGTGGCTAGGAGCCCCATCAGCTAACTGAGCTCCTAACTAGCCATAGGAGTGCATGGTGTGCCCTGGGGGCCAGGCACCTTTGGTACCTGCCACTTTAAGAGGTTCAATCATGCTGTGGAGCAGCCAGCAAATGTAATGTGGCTTAATAGGCAGTCACATAACCTCTGGAGGGCTCCTGGATTGAAGGATGGGGCTGATAAGCCTCAGTATAAACCCAGGCCCTCAAGGCTGAGCTGTCAGTGGCTGGAGAGAGCCAGAGAGAGACAATATCACGAGCTGGACATGCCCAAAAAACATTGTGGACACGTCCAGGTGAGCGTGGCCATGCGGTATGTGGCACTGCAAACATGTTTGCAGTGCCACATACTGCACAGTCCAGTGTTCTCCATGCTGTAAGGATGCGCTGCCTGAAGTGCACTGCATCATTTTTTTTCCCTGCAAGTTTTTTTAACGCCTGGATATCCAGGGGTCAAAAACAAAATGAAACAAAACAAAAGAAACTGGGGGAAAAAATGTTGCAACACATGTTCAGGCAGCATGCGCTGCTGAAAAACAGAGCTGGGCCACCCAGAGCTGTGCTGAGGCTACTAGGCAGGCTCCATTTGGCAGAATCGCCATGACTGTGGCCCTGGGAGGCCCCCAGGACCCCAGGTAAGAGTACTCCCTACCCAGGAGAACTTGCCACATGCCAAAGCGTGCATGGCATGGGTGTTACCCAGGAACAAGTAGCTGCGGCGCAAGGTATGCCCATATTGTTTCTTGTACTGTATTAAATCACTGTTGTTTTTCTTGCCCTCCTTTCTCCCCCAACTGAATATTTATAGCCAAATTCATCCCAGGTAAAATCTTCTAAAATTATATAATGTTTCTAATAGTCGTTATCTGTTCTGGGTAATGACGTTTAGATGCCATACAGTGGCAATTGTGACAACACACATTCTCAAGAGATCTTTCTAAACTTTGGCCATTATCATCAAGTTTCTTTTTCAAGGAATTAGTTGTTTATGTAAGTGTGAGCCTTCTGCCAGGTCCAGGATGGGATTAGCAAGGGCTGAGTTCAATCTAGGGATTTACACAAATTTTCTCTCTCTGGGCTCTAGCTCCAACCCAGAAAGCAGGAAAAATAAAATAAATAAAACCTGGGTTTTAAAATATGAATATATTTCTCCACGCATAAGCACTATTACACTGTAACAGGGTTTACTCAAGGGGAAAGTAAAATGGAACAAACAATCTTGGGAAAGCCATAATAGTCAGTAGCCCATGTCAACCAAGTCTTACTAGACCACAGTTAATGAGTTCATAGCTCTGTCTTAGACTCATACAGGGTAAACTTGGTAGCCAGTGTTGCTTCTAGCTCAGCTTTCCCCTGCCTTGCCACTGCTGTCTTTGCTCCTCACTGCCACTGGGGGGCAGTGCTTTGCTGCCACTGTTCCAAATTGTAACCAAGGGCTTCTGATCCATCCGGCTCTTTTATACCTTGAGCAGGCTCTAAGATTTCAGGTCTTGCAGAACCTAGCAGATACAGGCCTCAGCCCGACCCACTATGCATACTGAAGACATTTTATATCATTTAGAAACAACTGGGTAAATACCCCTCAACCTACTCTATTACCGGATCGCAAGTACTTTTCCCTTTGATGGTTAATAGCAAAATTCAATGCCATCCATAGGCATAGCTTCTGGAAGGAAAAAGAAAACCCAAACCCCCTCCCCAAAGTCTTCTGTCACTCTTGGAGGAAGGTAAGGGTTCCTCTACCTTAGGCCTCCACACCAGTCATAGTGAACGCTCACTGCTCTGCAAACTTAACTCAATTTTCACTTACAACATCAGTGCCCTTATAAACATTACATTTTTAGAAGGTAGAGCTGGTACACTCAAAACCCAACACACCTAGCCCCTTATATTCAAACTGTTGAAAAATAGTTAAAACAATCAGAAAGCGTTCTTACTCCATCCACTACGTGAAACAGTGGAAATATGCAGATAAGCATCAGAGAGAAGTTGTCACAAACAACACAGATACCTTCACTGGGTTGCATAAACTAATAATATTTGAGGCCCTCCAATGCAAGGGATCACTTGGTTCTTTCCATTTTTACCTGTCAGCTTCAAGATTTTTACTCCTCCAAAAAAACCACTTCGTTTTCCACTATCTTAATATGCAAAAAAAGAAAAGCCTGTCCATGAATTTCCACAGTAATTGTGCCTTCACAAGTGCTTCTAATATATTTCTCTCCTTGAAACAAATGTATTCTAGGATATTGTTTCTCCCAGCATGAAGATTTGTCTATGACGTGAAAATTGGCTCAGATCTGAAAATCACCAGGAGCTCAGAAGTGAATTTTTAATAGATTATTGACTAGGAACATAATACTCTCTTCAAGGACTTATTTCCATAGCAATAGTTCAATTCAGCAACATATCGTGCTATCATTCTCTGTGTGTATTTGGAGACTATATTGTCTCTATTTGATATTATATTGCTTTCATTTCCTAACAACTGTTAGGACTGTCAGTGGGGAGGATAGCATCTTAAAATGGCCAGGAAAATGGTGAAAGTGGGCCATGTACAGAACATAATGGGTATCATTGTGTAGGCCACAGATCATTGTGCATTGTAGCACTGGCCTTGAATGATGAAACTAACTTCAGGACAAATTCTACAAGAGCATAAATGTTTTTAACTAAGTCAGATGATACATGATACACATATACTCTCTTACCAGAGCCAGAAAAATCAGCTACATGTATTGCCACAAGAAGAAAAAATTGCCAATATTCTGACTTTTATGCTGCCTCAAAGAGGAAACCGTGCATCAAAACATTAAGGCTAGATACATTCAAGAAGTCCAAGGTGGAATCAATCCAAGTTACACAGGTTTCTGTAAGCAGCATAGTTTAGATTGGTAGTGAACATAGCACACATTTTCTCTTTAGTGGGGAGGAGAGGAAATCATAGCGCATCTTTACATGTGCTCTGGGGTGAGGGCACTCTAATTAGAGTGGCTTTCATGAGCTGTAATTAAAGCACCCACAGCACCTTATGTATTCAGTGTTCTGCACTTCAAAATGGTGATGGGGGCACTTTAACTAAAGCTGCTTCAACAGATGCTGAATCCACATGATGCTGAGGCTGCTGGAGCATGCTAATTAAAATGCTAATTAGAGATTAATTGAGTCTGCTCAGGCACATTCTATTTAGAGTGCACTGGGCACGTGTATATGTGCCAATAGATCAAGTTCCACCATTTTTAAACGTCTTTGTGTGCCAAACTTCTGTTCAAGTACAGATTGGTGTCGAACTTCTGTTCTGTTAGGGGTATAAACCAGTTTCTGATCACTTATATCAGTAAAAGTGTCATATCTGTACCTGGCCTTAGGGTTCATTTAAGAAGAAGCACAATAATAAATAAATATCTCTAATTCCTTCTGACATCTTTTACTGCGGCTTTATGTCTGTGCAATTTCTCCCATTCTTTATTTCCTTCTATAATCTCACCCTAACACTTTTGAATGATGAACAGGGGAGATTGTTAAAGGCACAAATGAAGCTTGGTGCCTACTTCCTACAGATGTTAAATGGGCCTTAAGCATGGCTATTTTGTCACATACTTTATCTTCATGACCTCTTATATAAGTTTCCTTCCTTCCTTCAAAGTTGTCTTTTACAATATACACAGGCACCATTGACTGAGGCACACTGCACAGTGTCCCTTCCCATAGATGTACAAGAGAGTCCAAATTTACCAATGCTTAATTTTTGTTTGTTTCCCCCTATCTAACATAACTCTGTCTGCAGGTGCCTCAAAATCATGCCAACAACGCCCAGGACCATTTTAAAACACTTTGCAGAAAAGGAAGGATAATCCCTGCCTTATAATCATTATTATGTTTTACTGTGCCAAGAAAAACACAGGAATGGATTAGGGAACCACTGATACCAACAAGATAACACATAACATTCTATCTAATAAAACTAAATATATTGAAAATTGTTGCTATTTTACTTCTTTGGAAATAATCAAGCTTATATCCACAGACAGCCTCAGATCAGGAGGAGGTAAATCAGCAGAGATTTGAAGTTGGCTTTTGGACAACAGATACAGTCTATTTTGAACTTTGATCATGGATAGAGTTTGAAGCATACCAGATTTGAATAAATGCAGTTTATTGCAGTTGTTTTAATGGATACAACAATTTAGTCATTGTCTCAGAAGCTGGTGCTTTTCAACACATGAACACAAAAGCCTTGCAGCTGTTTACAAAGGCAGCTTTGGGTGTTGGCATTCAATGCCTCTAAGAGATCAAGGGAACTACAAGTAATATGCTCTGCTCCCTCTGGATTATAAACGCAATTGCTCTATTTCTGAAAGTGCTGTTGTGTGTTCTGATGGTCCATCCAAATTGTGACTGTATTTCAATAGTGTGGGAAAGGTTCACTGCTGCAGGTTATAAATGTATTTAGTGTATATTTTGTGCTTTACCACCTTTTTTGATAAAAGCAGCAATAGAGGTATTTTGCTATATATTTCAGATCTCTGAAACCTTCAGTAAATAACTAGTTTTATGTAGTCGTTATACTAAATAGACTTGTTATGGAAACAGTGGTAGAGGTATGGATTTAGATGACCTTCTGAGGTCCCTTCCAGCCCTACTTTTCTTTGCCTATGAATTCTAGAATAGGTGGAATGCTAACATAATGACCACTGGTATAGAGATCATTGTATCCTTTTGTAAACATGTTCCATCACATGTGAAAACTTCTATATAGATGCCTTTCTCACTGTAAAATTGTCATTGATCCTAATTTAAAAGCAAATATAAGAAGGCAGGATTGATTTACTGGATCATTCCAAGGGACCCACTGCTCTATTATCTTCTCTCAGACAGAGGCCACTACTCAATAATCCAGCAGAAAGTGAGAGCACATGAATATCAAAGAAATATGCAATATGCTACGGTATTTGCTATATAACTTCCTAACCCTAGGCACATCCATGTATCTGAAATATGAGAGTTATAGGTAAATGGAATGCATAAGGTATAATGTAATTTTGAAGAATCATTATTCACAATCTTTATTTTTTTTATATATAATCTTGCTTTTCTTTCCCAAGATTAATTATATGAGTCAAGTTCAAGTTGTGCTTTTGATCAGCTTGCCAACTAAACTAACTGGAGCTGCAATGCCATGATGCAGATCAAGTTCTGGGACCTGCCGCCACTGAAACCAATACTGGTTTTACTGTTCACTTCCATAGAAACACATCTCTAGTGGTATCAGCTCCTTGGTGAGGAAGGGAAATTGAGGAGAATGCTTAGACGGACCTGGTGTACCTGAGTGTAAGCAAAGAGGGAGACAGATACAGTGGGGAAGGTCTCTCAGAGGTTCCTTCCAAAAATAAGAAGGAAAAGACATACAGCATGGATGGAAAGTGGTTTGAAAACAGTTGCAAATATCTTTTCATTTATGGATAGTCCAGTGGACCATTTTATTTATTTCCTTGGCCATTACAGTTGCTTTCAGGCTGTATTGTTTTCATTCCCTCCCAGATGCATAGCTGTCAGATGAACAATCACATTTTTTGCAGGATTCCATGTACGCCCATTATTATGCCACTGTCTCTGTCTGCTGATCTGCAATTATCTACCAACTACAGCAGTGGAGAACGCCAAAGAGGAGACCTATGATGCTGCACTGGACTTTAGTTAACAGACAAAGACAAAATCCCAAAGCAAAAAACCCCCCAAAAAACAAAACAAAAAATCCCAACTCACACAAGGAAAAATAAGCCTAAATGCCAGGAGCTTATGCCACTCTAACAGTAACAAAGGAGGTAATGTGCATAATAATGAATTCTTAATTTCTTCCTCATTGTCTTTCAAAAAAGATGAGAACAAAAGTAGCTTTATATATGTCAAGCACATCACAGAAAGAGGTAACAGAAGCCTGATATGATCCATTCCTCAAGAGACCTAACTAGTAAATTGGCTATCAGAAAGGGTGGTGGGAGGCAGAGAAAAAATAGCAAACTGAAGTTAAAGCATTAGGGAAAATGGTATTGTTTAATGACAAGTGGTACTATTTAATGAAAAGCATCAATGACTGCCACCATTTAATGGCTTGGGTTATTCCATATGTCTAAAAATGCCTATCATTTTGAACATTTTCAGATATTAACAAAGCGAGGCAAGAATAACACACACACAGACATAGACAGATGTTCTATATTTATTAAAGTTAGGATCTTTCTATAATGACCTTATCAGTTTCAGGAAAGTTGACAATGCTTTCTTGACAATGCCATTACAGATACTTGTACTCCCTCCTGCTGTGCCCATTATGAATTCTGATGATGCCTAAAACCTGATTCAGGGCAGTTTGTTATGATCTGGGAATACCTTCATTCCCAGAAACAGAGAAAGCTCCCTCATCAGCATTATTTTGGGTAAGGTGACTTAAGCATCAAACCTCATTCATAATAGTTACTTCTATGAAGCCCTAAAGTAGTTACAATTAGCATTTCTTCGATTTTGAAGAAAAATCATACCCATTTAGGAAAAACAGATTAAACTATTTCTTATATTATTACAGGGTGTCATAGATCTGATCCAAAGGCCAGATTTGGGCTGCAGAGCCCTGTTTTCTAGCCTGCAGTGCTGCCTATAGGCCTCAGATTGGACCCAAGTACTACACATGGCACACCCCAGATCAGTCCTATGTGCTGAATGGGGAATAGGTGACCGGTCCCAGGTACATGCTGCTGGTTGCACTCAGGGCCTGTCCCACTCCATATTGACCCCATACTTAGGAACCAAGGATAGTCTGCAGGTCCAATGCAGCATGAAGACTGGCCTGGCACCAATTATCTGGCCTATGGGGACTGTTGAGTTTTACACCTCAGTTTTAATATAACTAACTGTTACAGGGACAAGTTTTCATGCATGCCCACCTCCTTATCTCCCATGCCTTGATGTCATAGTATTAGGATGTTAATTAGGTGGAAAGCTGTCCATTTTGAACCCCAATTTTTAAGGGGATTTTTAAGGTCCAATTTTTAAGGTTCATTCCATCCCTACACCACAGCCCAAGCCTCACAGATGACATCCACCCATGGTTTGCACTGAGTCTTTCATAATATATACACATGAATAGACAAACAAACATACTGGGCTCCAATCTCTCAGCCCCCTCACTGAGACTCCACATGCCGTCCCCTCACTGGGGCTCACTGGGGCCTGCCACCCCACCTGGCTCAGGTGACTGTAGCCCTGCCTGGCCTTCTGCCCTGGGATATTACACCCTGTGAGGTTTAGGTGGCTGTAGCAATTATTTTAAGCTGAAATACCTGTTGTTTTATATGCAGATAGTGTATCGATATGTACAATATATGTATGTATACAGGAAAAGCAAGTATTCAATGAACACAGTACAGTGTGGTAGATCTTAAGAAATATGCAAGTAGTCTGAAACGTATACTGTCTGTTATTAAAGAAAAAGTGGAGCATGAAAACCACATCCATCCACCTCAATTTCCACAAGAATTCCTCATGTTTTTGTGGTTAGAAACATTTCAGCAGACTCCTCTTTATGTAGAACTTATGTCCCTAACGATCAGGCCAAGCTCAAATCTCTGGGTGCTGACAGAAGTGATGGTTTGTCATGCACCTGGGCTTCTGAAGCACTCTACAGCCATACACTAATAGAAGTGCACAGCTGCAGAGTGGTTTAAAAATGCCCAATTGCATGACAAGCTGAACCCTCATTACATGAAGGTCAAGATGAAGGTGCTCCAAAGTGCATTTGTTAGTGCATCTGTTAGTGCATGGTGTGAGCAGGGCTAGGCTAAAGCAGCCCAGCCCTGCCCCCAGTGCTGTCTTCAGAATGGGAGGTGGGGAAGGGAGCAGAGGGAGCTCAGTCTTGGGTTTTCCCAGTCTGCACTGGAGGGTTGGGTGGGTGGATTGGAGCCCCCCTCCCCTTGCCCTGTGACAGCTGAAATTACGTCCGTGTGATAAAGGTGTTTGCTGAAGGCTCTATGAAGATTAGACCAAGTGTTTTTCTGTATTTGTTTAGATATTAAGCTATATATTGTTGCTAAAAGCCTAATTAAAGTTTAAAATGTAGTGAGGCCTTGTATAAAGTAAGGCCTAGTAAATTTAGCAAAGCCTAGAAGTAGTAAGGCCCTGTGGCACAGTTAAAATTACTGTATCAAACGAATGCAAGCCTTGTACTGCTATTGGTCAGTCTAAGGACAGCTGAAGTAAAAGAAATCTGAGTGGTTGTACGTTATTAGAACCATTCAGAAGCTATAAATTAGCTGGAATATCTGGAAAACATTCAGAAGGAAGATACAGCTCTGTGAAAAGAATTAGTTAGCTGTTGCCTGGATCAGTGGGCCCATGGACCTCGATGAGCCCAAGAACTGCATTCCAGGGTTCTTCCTGGTACCTCTCGGACAGCGCTGATTGGGGACGCCTGACTTCGCTGAGCACTGTGGAAAGAGAAACTTGCTGTGCATCAGGCATTGGAGGGGACTGCTGATAAGTTGCTGATGCGAATTGTTTTTGTCTGTCATTATTTGTCTTGTTACTATGCGTAGTTGTGTTTTTGTTAAGTCAATAAACCTTTCTTACCTTTTTACCCCCAACCATACTCTCAATCCCGAACTCTCCGCAGGTGGCTGGGACATGCCCTACCATCCAGCACATGCTGGGCAAGTCCCAGACTGATCTCCCTCCACTTCCTTACCCAGATCCCATTCTAAAAACAGCACCGGAGTTGGGAAGAACAGGGTTAGGGAGGGAGCAGCTGCAAACATGCTCTCTGCCACTCCAAACTGAAGCTCAATCCCTTAACCCCCCAGACCCAACAGTAAATATCTGTTGGGTCTAGGGGATTGCTGTAACTAATGGTGCTTCCTGTGAAGTGCCATGAGTTACAGCAGGGAGCTACATGTCTGTCACTGCCCTTTGACATCTGTTAGTGAAAGATACACAACAGCAGGTATCTAATTTGATGACTCTGCAAATTACATTTGCCCTGTAATCCAGCCACCATTTGGCAACTGATAGCTTAATATCAGCTATATAAATGTTATTTCTTTAACCATTGATGCTATTTCTTTGGAACATAACTAGTGATATTACTTTGCTTCCAAACCCTGATGATTCACAATAAACTAATTACATAATTGTGCCACTTTTGTTATACCATCTTGATGACTTGTAGGGATACATATATTGATGCTCTCAGTGGATAATGAAAATCCAATGTTTGGGTAACACTATTAAAATATTTGGCAAGTTAATGTTACATATGCATTAGTATATGCCAGTTCTATTACTAACCTCAAGATCACTTCCCCTCTAGTTTTAGACTACAGCTATAAAATACTTTTTTGTCCAGAGGTTTGTTCCTGAGGGGGAGTGGGGAGAGGAGCCAGTTCAGTGCAAACCAGCTTTCCTGCTACCTAGTGGCCAGGCATTGTAATAGAGCCTCTTGCAGGCACCTAGCTTGGTTGAGCTGGTTGTATGAAAACATTTTTCAATGGGGGCCAAAACATAATTTATGAAAGTTGTTGGCCATCTCTATTTAAGAGCTCTACTCTTTTTAAAAGAGAGAGCAAGAGAGAGAGAGAGAGAGATAATCTCTTACTCCCATAGTTTCCACCTTCAGTTTCGTCTGCTGGAGCAATCCTTAAAATGGGTGCAGCAAAATGTCACCCATACCTACCTCTGTAAATAATCCAAGGAGATGAGAAGTGTGCGGGCCGCCTCCCGATCCCGTCCATGTCGCCATGTGCGAGCCGGGAGTGATATGCAGACCCATCTTTGCGCACGCGGGCTGTGGCCAGCAGCCCGGGCACACGGGGTCAGAAGGGACCGCGGGGCGGCGAGGAACGCACGGGCTAGAATTAGTCGCAGAGGCGTAGTGGTTGATTCAAAGATTATTTACTTACACCCAAGATGGTCGCGGTGTAGGCTGGACAGTTTCCAGGTTCAGCTCCACTTAAATCCTCGTTGGAGGACTACGACAAATTCGGTTCTTGGGCCCCGGAGTTGTTAAGGCTCCGTGAGTTTGGCAATTTCTTTCCCACGGAGTTGTCGAAGCTCCGTGGGTTTGGTTCAGCTCTCAGGCCCCGGAGTTGTTAAGGCTCCGTGGGTTCGGATCTCTCTGGCCCCGGAGTGTTTAAGGCTCCGTGGGTTTGGATCTTGAGTATATAGGATAGGGATACGTCTAGGATTGCGCTCGGCGACGGGGAAAGGCCAGAGGCTGTTTAGACCTCTGTTGCCTTCTTAAGAAATGCGTTGGGTTCGTAAGGATCCGCAGCGCTTAGAGATCTTCACGCTCTCCCTCTTGGACTCCAATTGCTTTCTCTCCAAATTGGGCGGAAACCACCCAAGCTCTTTATACGGCTAGCAAGCCAATTGCTAGCCACCACGTGTGCATAATTTAACACAAGCCAATAATGGGGCTCGAATTAAAATACAAATGGCGGGAACTCCTTTGCACCGTGCATTTCTGAGATGCAAAAGAAATGCACCACGCAAAGAAAGCTATAAATTGGCGGGAAGATTCTCCGTTGCACTGGAGTTCTCCTTTGCAGCAGAGAACTCCACCGTGCAAAGAAGCTGCAATTTGGTGGGAAAATAATTTAGCAGTGCCGAAGCACACACAAAACAAAAATCACAACTTTGGGTTGTGACAAGAAGATGGTTGGGTGCTTTTGGAAATTAGGTCCCTACTCTCATACAAGTATAGTATTTACATATTCTTTATCTCCTAATTTGAAACTAGTTTAGTCACAGAGGTACAGTAAATACTAGAATGCATCCTAAGCGTACAGAAGAAAGCACCGTAGTTCTTTAAGCATTATGCCTGCCCATTCACAGGCCCAAAATATTCATTGGGTTGAAATGAGGTTCCTACACACACATGGTATAACTAAGCTACCATAATTACTGTTGAAAAACTCATTGGCGCTTGTGTGGCTTAAGAAGTAATCTAAAACTGGAGGAAAATGGTCTTGAGAGACAGAACTGGCATATCCTCTCCTCCCTCCAGGAAAAGACTGACTATAAGAGTGGACAAACAAGTGTTATATAGGGGTAATTTACACCAGTGTATACTTATATTTCACTTACCAAGAGGTAGCTGTACATGACATGGAGTGCTTGACACTGGTGTAAGTCTGTATATCATGTGTGCACTCTACTTTTAACCTGGAGTTAAAGCCCTATCCTACACTTTTATCATAACTGCACACTAGAAAACCTCATAAGGTTAAGAAGCTATTGATATATCTAAGGTAAATATGCAGTAATGGCCACACAGTAAAAATGAAATAAAGAAATGGCAAACTTTCTTAACAGACATTTTCATTCTATTCACAAAAATTATTTGTCCTGTTGAGCAGTGTAAAATTTACTACCACAGGACAGTTTTCTGTATCAAATATATTCCAGAATAAAGCAATGTACAATGCATGTAAATTAGACATCATTTTTGGAGGGTTAAAGCCAGACGAAGATAGTTTCTATGAAGATCCCGTAGGCTGTACAACTGGAGAGTCAGTTTGTGATACTATACCCCAACCAATACTAGCTCAGTCTTCTGCTCACGCTTGCTTTTGAGGTGAGGACTAGATTTCATCTTTGAAATGAGACCTGTAGGTAGGCTAAGGGCTTTAAAGCAACAGTCCCCAATCTTGGCTTTCCATAGGCTTAATGTCTATGTAGTTTATTAGACCTAATTTAGGACCAGAGGCCCTTAGATTGGCAGCTTTGTTCACAGTCTTTCACTGACTAGTCCTTTCAGTCAGTTTTTCTCTCTCAACTAATATTAGGTATTCACATGCAAGTATCCCTAAAGCTAACTTAACTGCACATTTACAAAGAAGTAAGAGCAGATGCATTTATATCTGCCTATAAACAATCAAGGATTATTGTTTCTAATGGAAAAGTGGTCCATTACAGACTGATTTATTCCAAGTTCATTGATATAAGCATTTATTGGTTTTAGTTATATAAATACTCACAGAAGCTATAGTAATAGCTATGAACACATTGGGGCTTTTGTCGTAATAACAATAATACTCTAAATCACAATTTATTTAGCCTCTTGTCTTGCAGTTGCTAGCACAAGGATGGATTACTATGCCACGTACTTGTTTGATCATATACTATTAATATTTGGGCCTAAGTGTCCAAATCATTTTCAAGTGCCTTGAACTCAAGAAGGGCTGGTTAACTCAAAGTAAATGCATCAATAAGTATTTTTAAACATTTTTTAAAAACCTCTCTCCCCTTCCATTTAAATTGATGGGGTTTAAAAGGAAAATTGACACGTTAGAACAAAAAAGGTATTATTTTCCTGCTTTTTTCAATTTACTTTCTTTTATGAAAAGCTTTTTCCATTACCTTCATGTCTAATCTATACTAAGTGTAATGTACTAAAATATATAGCAGTCATATGCCATTACTACTTTCTTCAAGCACTCAGGGTAGAGGAGATCTATTTAAAACATGCACATATTTGGAAGTGTACCTGTTACCTGTTCACTGTGCTTATCATTGCAAGCAGAAGTATTAATATCTCTTAATAAAAATGTACATTATAATTTGCTTTTTTCCCTTCTTTTCCATCCAAAAGAAATCTTTGAGACTTAATAATAGTAAAAAACACATGCTTTCTGCTGTTTTGTTTTGTTTTGGTTTTTTGTTTGGTTTCTTTGGTGCTGTTGTTAAAAGTCAAGGAAAGAAGCAATAGAGGGCACTAACAATCTACTCTCTTTTTGAATTCCACAAGGAAATTTCTTATCTGAATTAATGTTAAATACAGGGCAGTTATTTTTCAATTTAACTTTTAAAACCAAGGAAAAAAATTGAGAGATGGAAATTGATTGTGAGATTTCAAAATAGGCTGATGAACAACGTAAAGTTTGCGGAAAAGGAGAGGAAGCCTCAACCTTGGTGAAGTCAGTATGAAAAAAAATTAGTAAAACTCTTGTTGCATATTGCACTTTGAGCTTCTCAAAAGCCTGCTTGCCAAAAAGGCGGCGTACACCCGGTGGAAGCAGGGTGTAATCTCCAAAGAGGAGTATACCTCCTCTGCTCGGGCCTGCAGGCGGGCTGTTAGGAAGGCCAAGGCGGATATAGAGCTCGGATTAGCGTCCAGGATTAAGGATAACAAAAAGTCCTTTTTCAAATATATTGGGAGGATGAAGAAGGCGCCGGGTAATGTGGGGCCCCTGCAGGATATGCTGGGCAATCTGGTGGTTGCATCAGAGGATAAAGCGGACCTCTTTAACCAATTCTTCACCTCCGTTTTCTTGTGCAGGGACCGGGACTTCCCTGCTGTGATAGAAGCAGGATGCGAGGGGATCGCCTTCAGACCTCAGGTTGGGGAGGACCGGGTTAGAGAGCTTCTGGAGAGGCTGGACGCGTTCAAGTCAGCGGGTCCGGATGCTCTCCACCCCAGGGTGCTGAGGGAGCTAGCTGGGGTTATTGCAGGGCCCCTGGCACGGCTCTACGAGTGATCGTGGTGCTTGGGCCAGGTGCCAGATGATTGGAAGGTAGCTAATGTGGTCCCCATCTTCAAGAAAGGGAAAAGGGAGGACCCGGGCAACTATAGGCCCATCAGTCTTACCTCAATCCTGGGGAAACTCTTTGAGAAGATCATCAAGGAGCACATTTGTGATGGGCCGGCATCAGAAATGATGCTCAGGGGCAATCAGCATGGATTTATTAGGGGGAGATCATGTCAGACCAACCTGATTGCCTTTTATGATCAGGTCACAAAGGCCATGGACGCAGGTGTCGCGGTGGATGTAGTCTTTCTGGACTTCAGCAAGGCCTTTGACACCGTCTCTCACCCCATCCTAATTAATAAACTAGGCGACTGTGGCATAGATGCCTACACAGTCAGATGGATTGCAGATTGGCTGAAGGGTCGCACTCAGAGGGTGGTGGTGGATGGATCATACTCGACTTGGGGGGAGGTGGGTAGTGGAGTCCCCCAGGGCTCGGTCCTGGGGCCTGCGCTGTTCAATTTCTTCATCAGCGATCTTGATGTTGGGGTGGAAAGCAACCTGTTTAAATTCGCTGATGACACCAAAATTTGGGGGGAGGTGAGCACGCTAGCAGGGAGAGAGAGATTGCAGAAGGATCTGGATAGGTTACAGGGGTGGGCAAACAGGAACAGGATGTGTTTCAATACGGACAAGTGCAGGGTGCTGCACTTGGGTAGTAGGAACCAGCAGCACACTTATACGATGGGGAGCTCCCTACTTGAGAGCACGGAGGCGGAAAGGGATCTTGGTGTCATTATTGACTCCAAGATGAACATGGGCCGACAATGCGAGGTCATGGTTGGCAGGGCTAACCAGACCTTGTCGTGCATCCACAGGTGCATCTCGAGTAGAGCCAGGGAGGCGATCCTCCCCCTCTCTGCGACGCTGGTCAGGCCGCAGCTGGAGTATTGTGTCCAGTTCTGTGCGCCCCATTTCAGGAGGGATGTGGACAACATGGAGAGGGTCCAGAGGAGGGCCACCCGCATGATCCGGGGACAACAGGGCAGACCCTACAGTGAGAGACTGCGGGACCTGAACCTATTCAGCCTCCACAAGAGAAGGCTGAGGGGGGACCTGGTGACCGTCTATAAACTCACTAGGGGGAACCAGAAGGGTTTGGGGGAGACGCTGTTTCCCCTAGCCCCCGCTGGCATAACAAGGAGTAATGGGCACAAGTTGATGGAGAGGAGGTACAGATTGGACATCTGAAAAAACTACTTCACAGTTAAGGCGGCTAGGAGCTGGAACCAACTTCCAAGGGAGGTGGTGCTGGCCCCTACCCTGGGGGTCTTTAAGAAGAGGCTGGATGCCTACCTGGCTGGACTCATTTGAGTCCCGTTTTTGTTTTTAGGGTTTTTTGTTGTTCTCCCGCCCTGGCGGGGGGTCGGGCTAGAAGATCTATTAGGTCCCTTCCAACCCTAAAACTATGAAAAAAAAAAAATGCTCATTGGCATTAATGCTAGCTTGAGTTTGGAGCAGTTATATGTTAAGACTATACACCGTGATCCAGGAGGATCGACGGTTCCCACAACAGTTTCTAAATGTTAAACTAACCTTTTCTGAATGTCCTTGACCTACTCAACTGTGACTTGCCACTAGAGGGCTGATAAGTAGGGGCCATATTAGGAGCTACAGCTCTGAATTGCCACTAAAGGGCTGGTAAGCCAGGATAGGCTTCTATCCCTGCTCTAGGTGGAGGTGTATAAGAGATGGGTTGGGGGGGAGGCAGGAAGATGAAGCTGGGAGGCAGAGAGTTAATGGGATGGGGGTAGGTAATGAAATGATAGGTAGAAAGGAAATGGAGGTGTGGGAGGATGTGAAATGAAGGAAGTCAACACTAAAGGATAAAATAAAATAAAATAAAAACAAGGAAAAAAAGAAGAATTTTAAAAAGAAATAAAGAGGTAGTAAATTGAATAGTTTCATAGATATTTCATACATGTTGGGGGCTGGAAGGGACCTTACAGATCATCAGGTCCAGTCCCCCTTCACTTGGGCAGGAAAGACTGCTGGGGTCAGATGACTCCAGCAAGGTAGGCATCAGGATGCTTTTTGAAGATTTCCAGGGTGGGTAACTGTACCACCTCTGTGGGGAGCCTATTCCAAACCCGGGATACCTGACTTGTAAAGAAGTTTTTCCTTATGTCTAGTTTGAAGCAATCTTCAATCACTTTGTGCCCATTATTTCTTGTCCTCCCCTGAGGGGCCTTGGTGAATAGTTGGTCCCCCAGGCCCTGATGTATTCCCCTGATATACTTATAGGCTGCCACCAAGTCCCCTCTGAGTCTTCCCTTCTCCAGGCTGTACAGTCCCAAGTCTTTCAGCCTCTCCTCATACGACCTGGTCTCTAGGCCTCTACTCATATGCATGGCCCTCCTTTGGACTTTCTCAGGCTTCTCCACATCGTTGCTGAAGTGTGGCACGCAGAACTAGACACAGTACTCTAGCTGTTGGCTCACCAAGGCAGAGTAGAATGGGAGCATGACATCCTTAGCCTTGCTCGAGATGCCTTGGTAGATGCATGCCAGTGTTTGATTCACTTTGCCATCTACAGCATTGCATTGGTGGCTCATGTTCATTTTGTTGTCTATCATGACAACCAGGTGTCATTCAATTGTGGTGCTGGCAAGCATAGCAATGCTGACCTTCTAAGTGTGTTGTGGATTATTCCTCCCTAGATAGAGCACTTTACATTTCTCTGTGTTAAATGACATCAGGTTGAAATTGCCCACCTCTCAAGCCTATCCAGGTCAGCCTGTATTGCCAGACTATCCTGACGCATGACCATGCTCCCCCATAGTTTGGTGTTGTAAGTGAATGTTTCTGGTTTAATACCCAAATCCAAATAATTGATGAACATGTTGAAAATGACTAGTCTGAGTACTGAGCCCTGAGGGGCACCACTGGTCACCTCCTGCCATGACGACTTAGTTCTGTCAATCACTATTCTCTGGGTCCTACCACAAAACCAGTTACCTAGCCACCGGACCATAAAGTAGTTGGGGCTGCATTTTCCCAATTTAACCATGAGGACATCATGGCAGACCTGGTTTAAGGCCTTTTTGAAATCTAAGTATATGACATCAACCTCCTTTCCCCTGTCCAGGTGGTGAGTTAGCTGATCATAGAAGGAAATGAGGTTGGTCTGGCATGACATGCCCGTAATGAAGCTATGTTGGCTATCGTTCAGAATACTGCCTTCTGTTAACCTGTTAGAGATGGAATCTTTAATAATTTTTTCCAGGATTTTACTAAAGATTGAGGTCAAACTGACTTGCCTGCAATTTCCCATGTCTTCCTTTCTCCCTTTCTTAAAGATAGGCACCACATTGGCCTTCTTTCAGTCTTCTGGAACCTCTCCAGTTAAAGAAGGTATTAAGTTAAAAAAGGTCTTGTATTTTAATAAATTGGGATTTGGGATTAGAGTTTGGGGGTTGTTGGGCATGTTTCCTGGGGTGGCTGGGATCTGGGAGTGGCAAGGAAAGGAGGTTTTGGAGGAGCTATTGCCTCTGCCTCTGCTTCTGCCTCTGCCCCAGCTAATGGGACTCCTATCCATCCCCCTACCTTGTTCCCTCCCACATCCTCACTAGATTTCACTCCTGGACCTGACCATGGCCTGCAACCTGGCTATCTGGCACGTGCTCTGTGGGATGTTTGCACGGGGTTTTGCCCCTGGGCATGGGAAGGTCACACCCCCAGGGCCAGGAGGGGGAGTTGCCTTGGTGCCAGAACTGCCCCCTTGGCAGTAGAGTTCAGTGGATGGAAAATGTATCCACATAGTACAGGAGGGTGGGGTAGGGGACACTGGATCCTGGGATTCTGAAGAACTGCAACTTGGGGACAGCTCATCTGTGGGGGTGACCACACATTAATGGAACTTCAGCTTGGTAGCATGGATCAGAGATAAACCTCTCCAGGAATGGCATAAATTTCAGCTACCTAAAGTGTGCTTAAAACTAGTTTTAGGTGTTAACCTGTGGACAATCGAGGGGTTAAGAGCTGCAGAAGCCATCTAAAATTAATGCTTACAGGCCCTTAGTCTCTCAGGTTCACATCAAGATAAGCAACTAGCTGAGGTCATACTATTAGATGTAAATTAGCTTTATAAAATGTGCTGAAGCTGCTTAACAGAATGGCATCCCTCAGGACTGAGTTATGCTTAGAAAACCTGGGGATGACAGTGAAAAGGTTGATCATGCCAGCCTTTTTGACAATACCAGGCAACCCTTCTCCCCCCCCCCCCCCAAAAAAAAACAAAACAAAAACCCCAAACAAACAAAAAACCCAGGGAACGAACATGCAGAGACCAACGCTTGAGAAGCTTCTTCCATGGTGAGACAGAAAGTTTGATGAGATGGAAATTATCATCTTCACTGACCATGGTATAGTTTTTATGGAGATTAAATATTTTCATTTAATTTTTCATAGATGTCAATTTAGTAAAATTTAACAGAAAAAAAAGATGGGATAGATTCATAGAGTAAAAATTGATTCCTCAATTCACTGTTTCTTGCACTCAGACCATCCCAATCATTGTTAATCACTACTTGCCATGAGAGTATAAACAGTTCCACAAGCTGGATACTATGGGAAGAATACAGCATTTGCTTTATCATTTCAGCTCACTTAGGTCTTTGTTAGGAGTCAATGAAATCTGTCTTTTTTATTATTTCTTGTATTATCCATGAAGAGGTCAATATTTGTACTTATCTCTTTATACAACTTGTTCAATAAGTATTTTGTACAAAGAATATTGAGTTTATTTGTGACTAGGTAGCAGTAATTATTAGCTATTCCTGACAAAAGAAACTGGCCAGATAAACCCCACTGTATAGTTTTTGTTCTCCTGATTGGATCAGCTAAGCCTTACAAACAAGGGGTATTCAGTTCTCTGTTTTTAAATTATCAGCAAACTAGGCATTAAACTTTTTTTTCCATGTAAATGCTGGAGGTCTATTCAAAATAACCAAGGTGGGTTTTCATTAATGTTCACTTGCACAAGTATCTGAGGCCTTTTTTGCATTTCATGTATGCTATCAATGTGACAGGCATTTTTATTTTAAAAAATAATATTCAAATATAGTACTTCATAAGAAAATATAGCTGTTGTGACAGTGTAGCAGTTCCCAGTTCTTCTGACTATAGTAAATGTATTCTTCACAAGTTAATAGCTTAGATTTTTTTTTCCCACTTCTAGCCCAAAGAAGGGAATTATACTATTACTATAGTATTCCAAGTTTCTCTTAACTGTTCCTATTGATTTCAAAACTAAACCGAAGCCCACAAACACACTACATCTATGGATAACTTTACTCTTGTTAATTAGTTGTGTTGATTTCAAGAGGCATTACTCCGGTAATTAAAGTTATACAAACAAACAGAGTGCTTGCAGGACTGAAGCTTTAAAAAACAGGTATTTTAGAAACACTGCAAATCCATACAACTTACCATCACCCGCCTAACTCTCCTGGGTCACCTCTATGCTCCAGTGAATTTCCAAGGTAGACATGATGCTAACTAAAAGGCAGAGAGCAGGCTGGGACCAACACACAGAAAGGGAAGCAATGATCCATGCCTGTCCTGTAGCTGAAAGCAAGCAAAACAAGAAAAATGAAGTTTCAAGTCTAAGTGAACTCCTCTCTCATCCTTGACCTGATATTTGGTGAATTTTATAAATAATTTTGCAGTTAATGCAGCTTTTGGAATCTGATTTGCAAACCAGCTTTGAGAGAGCAAAATTGCAGGGCTCCTAATATAATAAGATGACTATGACAAACCAACATGGCACAAAAGAAGGATTTCAAAGTGGGGATTTCATGCTTCTGAAGTGCATGGACACCTGATGGTGCTTCAGCGTTTTAACAGGAGAAGTGACAATTCTTTTTTTTTTTCTTACTGAATGATTGCTGCTGCCATTCACCTAGGTAACCTCATCTTTATATGATACTGCACAGTAGTTCTAGGCTACTGCACAGTAAGCATCACTAAAAACCCACGTGCTGATGCTACTGCACAGTAGAACAAATGACCATACATTGATTTAGTACTTAGGTAACCTAGTTTTAAACTTAATGAGCAATAACTATAACACATTAACATCTAGATGCACCCATTATTTCCCTATTCCCTATTTATAAATCTAAGGATTGCATGAACCCATTCTGCCACAACATGTCATTAAGGCCTCAAACCTTTTTCCAAGACAACCCACACATTTCTTTTTTCATGTCACTGCTTTCCAGGATCCAGTCTTCCCTTAAGTAGTATAAGGGCATGGAAGTTAAGGACACTCCCTATAGTTCCAGTGGCATGAGTCTGAGCTTATGCCAAAGGTCAAGTTGACTCAGTTTTAAATGGGTCTTTGGTCCTTTGAACTGGGAAGTCAAAGGTTGCCAGATGAGGCATATGTTGCTTTTATGACCCTTTAACTAAAGTAATTGGCGTGCTTTAGTTCTAGGGGCTGCAAATGTCAACAAGACATTTAACTCTTTTGAATCCACAGTTATGGATTGCATTCACATTCCTCATTACTAGATGTATAATGTTCATGTTGGTCTATGTTAAAACACATTTTAATGGTTTTAACATAGGTTACTAAGCAATCCAGATAGTACTGCTTACTGTATTTCACCATGTATATGTCCAGTTTTGAAGGCAAAATTTTAACTCTTAAAATTCAAGTTTGACTTATACATCATCCCCTGTGAGCAGTGCTGCCTGGACCCTCCTGAAAGCTCTCTGGAAGTCCTGGCAACACACAGCCCACTGGCAGCCTGCCCAGCTGGCCCGGGGGGAGGGGGTGGGGCACCATCACCATAAAGTGAAGGATTGGGCCCCGCTGAAGCTCAGAGGCTGTTTGGCCTGCTGTGACCTTCCCTCTTGGCCCCAGGGCAGACAGGGAGGCTCCACAGCAGGATGGATCAGGCCCCTCATGACTTCTGCCTTCAGCAGGCTCCTGTGGTTTGCAGGACATCTGGCACCACTCAGGAAGAGGCTAGCTTACCCCATGGGAACAGTAGAGTGTTGGGCAAAGGTATGGGGGAAGCTATGGGTGTTGGGCAGGGCCAGCCTCCTGTCCCAACTCTTGCCTCGAATGCCATGCTACACATGGGGCAAGCCAGCCCCTTCCCGGGTGATGTCATATGTCCTGCCAGCCACAGGAGGCTGCTGAAGGCGGAAGCAGCTAGGGGCCCAATCCTGCTTTTGGTGAAGCCTCCCCACCTGTCCTGTGGCCAGTGGGTGAGCTTCTGGTGGGCCAGGCAGCCCCTGAGCTGTGAGGGAGCCTGGTCCTTCCCTCCATGGTGGCGGTGCCCCCTGGGACCAGCTGGCCAGGCTGCCAGCAGGAGGTTTGCTGCCTGAGCTGCCTGGGGACCTCTCCCACGAGCTCACCCAGTTTCCAGGACCTTGCACATGAAGGTGGGGTTAAATTATACAATGGATCTACAAAAGTCCTAACATTTTGTGCAGAAATATGAGGTTGACTTATACACTGTGTTGATCTATATATCATAAAATATGGTATGTGACTGGTCCTCATCATAATTACCATTTCACCAATCTGTGGATCATCCTAAAATACTATCAACATTGATCTTATATTTCCTTCTAGATTACTAATATAAATGTTGAAAAACATCAAGCTTAGTTCTGATTTCTGCACAGCATCACTAGAAAGACCATATTCTCTAAGGATTTCCATTGAAATCTACTTTTGAGGTATGTCATATTTAAGTTAAATCACTTCAACATGTACTTTATATAAACATCAATCTAGCATCACTAATCACAAAGTTCTGCAATACTATATTAAATATTTTCTAAGAGTCTACAATTTCTCTGCAGATAGTTTTGTAGAAGAAAGCCCCCTTTGTACATGTTCCTTCTGGACAGGGATATAACAGAAGCCCCTTCTTGCCTGCAGCCCCCCTCCCCCCCATTTTGTGCATTTCTTTTCCTTCTCAGTATTGACAGAGACCTAGCACAATAATTGCATGGGTGTGACAAGGCTCAGAGCAAGCCAGAAAGCTGAAGTGGCTTTCTGAAGGAGAAACCTGGAAACTACATCTACATATCAATTAAGCTCAGTGTCACTAAAGAAAACAAAAGAACTAAAATATCCACTGCAAAGACTGTAAATATATTCTGGTGCTAACTCACTCACTCTCCCCAGTAGTCTTTGATACTCACTACCTCACATTGCATTTTTATATATTTCTCATGATGGATTTTTATATTTCATCTCTCTCATCTTTACCATGGCATTTTGTATTTTATATTTTATACTTTTAAACTCTTAAGGAATGCACTCCCTGTACAATGAAGTTACAGCCTGGACCATTGTTAAAATTGCATTGAAATTGTAATTGTAAAGTGATAAAATCTGTTATATTAGGTGGTCCCTTGTGTGAATGTGAGTGAATGATGATCATCAGTAGATAATAGCCTAGCCAAAAGAACTCCATTTTTAGCTAATCAAGCTAAAGAACCGGTTCCTGGAACTGAACACCTACCCTATTGACTATTCCTGCAACCCTAAAGAATACCATTGTTAATTAATCAAAATCACAAACTGACTCCCAGAAACCGCATTACCAGCAGGCAAGACCCCTGTGACTAACAGCTGTCAGGTACTACTCAAGACCCACGTGAGACAGCAACCCCCAGATTGGGTAGCCAAGGTGATGCTGGGGGAATCACACAAGTCTGCCAGAAAGGGATAAAAGGCAGTGAAACGTGACCCTCAGTGGCACCCTCTCATCTAGCACCTGACCTACTGAGACAGAAGGACAAGCAGGCGACCCGCTTCTGGAAAAGACATCGCCTTGAAGGAAGCTGATCATCAACAGCAGACTCCAAGGCCTCAGATAGGTAGATATACTGACACCAGTGCTCTCACAATCACTACAGCACCTTTAATATACTATAATACATGGGTTTAAATGACATGGTTTGAATGAGTTTGTGTGTGTGTGTGTGTGTGTGTGTGTGCGTGCGCGCATGCGCTAACGTGACCCATACTACCCATAACTCAAAGTTTTCACTTATGATTTTATTGGTAACTTCACATCCCATCCAGTAAACTAGAATTTATTATGATCCTGTGAGTTGGTCCTTTGTAGACAACACTTTTATTACCCAAATGCAGAGTCTCCATAAAGAATTCCATCCATTTTTTCTGACGGGATCCAATTCCATGAAATCCTACTGACTTATTAATTATACTCCTATACTTTAGTTCTTTATTAACTGAATCTTATATCCCCTTTTCCTTTTTTTTTTTTTTGCCTGAGATTGTCAGGATAACCAGCCTATCCTTACCTGGCTTATGTCACTTGTACCTTTTGAATATTAATATGACATTAAAACCCTTTCAAATATCATAGAAATCCCAGAAGGTTCCAAAATGGATTAAATATTATAATTGGTGGGTGGGACAGATAATTTCTCAGTCACCTCTTTTAGGTGCAAGTTACGTGGGCTACTTATTGAAAATGCTTCTCCTATTCGCCTTCAAAAACATTGATGGTTCTCCAAGTAATGTTAATGAAAATGAGTCATTATAAAAAGCCCATATACCTAAACAACTTCAATTTTCTGTTACTACCAGTGTATACATAGACACACACATACACAGTCACTTTGTGCTTCTGGAAATGTTACTTATAACATATAGGTACTATATTGTACTGGTACACAAAAAGCAAAGACAGTTCTCCATTGAAGAGGAAGAAATTAATGCATCAGAAATAATAATTCATTACAGGGCTGTGGGGGCAGGGTTTCAACCTGCACAGTAAACAATTAACCTTGCACTGTAGTAACAGTAAGAAGTACAAAATCATGACAGTTTTAAAGCTGTAATGTTAAAATCTTTTTCAGATATAGAATTTGATTCTTTGAGGAATCATATTGTAAAACTAAAGTTTAAAGAAGCTTTTTTACCAATTTGAGTCGAGTCCAACCAACCAACTATTTTCCTCATGATACACATGGAACTAGGACTGTGTAAGAGCAAGTCCTATACGGTTCTCCAATTAACATTAATCAAAATGACCCATTATAAACCCCCCATATTTATTGAGCTTATATTACTACAAAGTTTACACATACAAAGTTACCATGCTGCGGTAAGTATTGCCATGATGAAATGTCTGAAGGTCTCAACCAGGTCAGTGCCTCTTCTACTAGGTAAAACTTATATAAACAGAGATAATACCATTACACTCCAAAAAAAAAGGAGACAGAAAAATGGTTAGGATGAAATAAACAAAAAGCAAAACAAAAGCTAGAGAACAGGGACAGCAAACAGGGCAGTTTGCAAGTAGTTTTCTGAGAGGAAGAGGATCCAGACACCAGATCCTGCTCCTGGGAGGTAAGTGACTCAGCGCTGTCTGTGTGTTTGGGTCGGTGAGTGTTTGGGCTTATGCTCTGAGGTGCTTCACCTGCTGGTACTTGATTGACTGCTAAATGATTGCTGCGTGTGTCTGATGAAAAGCCCTAACATGGAGGTAGAACCAACCCAGGCCCAGGAGAAGATAAATGGAGGGTCCCTGAGCAACCAATTTGCAAGCAGCTCACAAGTCAGTTTGCCACCCCTGTCTTTGAAAGGGAGACTTTAAGGTAAATTCTTTCTTTAATTAAGAGTAACTTATCTAGATATGTATTGTAAGTAGCTAAATCTCAGCAGTTAGACTTAAGTGCCTTGTTTAGCTTGAGTCCAGAGAAGTAGGAGTTTGCTAGGGAGCTTGCCCAGAAATGATCTCTCTCACCTTCCATTGCTGTCAACTTGGTGAGAGGAAGTAGGTTAGCAGTGAAAAAAGAACCTTTCAGTACCAAGGAGCAGTGGACTGTAGGGCTGTGTGAAATTTCACCAGCTGTTTCGTTTTGCCGCTGTTTTGACTCATTTGGAGGCTTGAAAAAGTGAAAGTGAAATGAAAGACTTTCAAATAGCCTCAAAATGAAATGAGGGCAGTTGAAACATTTTGAAAGTTTCAAAACATTTTGAGTTTTGAAGTTGAAGCTAGGCTTGCTTGCAGGGAAACAGAAAGTAAAGAGAGGGAGGGGGAAGATGAGGGAAGGACTGCTCTCATATTGACTGTGTAGCTGGCCACTGACTGTGATCATTCTCTGAGGTCTCTTCCAATCCCAGTGCTCTAGGGGAGGGATGGAAAAACAGCATAAAAAGCAGCATTGTTTGAACTGAGCTGCTTTCTGCCTTGGGGTCAGTTACTGAGCTGTGTCTTCCAGCAACTCAGTAGTGTCGGACAACAAAGGCTATCGTTCATTTCCTAATTGCTAGCCTAGCAAGTGGGATTCATCACTACCTTTTGCTTTCTCTACCCTCTTATTTTATTATTATATTCATTGATTCCTTTCCATTTATTCCTCCCCCAAAATCTTCTTTTTGTTTTTGTTAGCATATTTTGATTTTTCCCCCCCAGAAAATAAACTTATATATGATCTCGCAGTGTGCATTCCATTCACTGTGCAGGGAAGCACCGTATATATTGCATATTGTAATACAGAATTTATTCAGGGACATTTATATATTTTAATTTGCATTATTATATAAATGCATACATACATTACATAAATACAGTAAAAGCTCTGTTATCTGGCATGCCCAAGGAATGACATCTGTTATCTGGCATCCCCCGCTCAGGCTCCTTTGCCCTGGGCTGTGGGCCAAAGAAGTGACAAAGAAAAGCTCAGCTTGCGGCAGCAAAACCAGAAGTCCCCTGGAAGTGGTACTTGCAGCAAAAGTGAAACTGGATCCCTCGGATGCCAGTTAGTAGAGTTTTCCAGCTAATGAAGTGCCGGTTAACACAGCTTTTACTGTACACATACATATACAATTATCTACATATATTACATTACAGAAGGACACATTTTCCAACACATCAAGGCAAAGATGCTATGAAACACACCATGAAGTGTGCTGGAAAGGCAGCTGGCAAGCCTTGAGGGAGGGGCAGAAGAGGGAGTAGAAGGAAAGCTCCAAGTCCAGCCCCCACCCCCACCAAACTGAGATGTAGCCTCTTTGCTACAAGCAGGGATGAGGCTTCCACTAGTTCTACAGGCAGCAAGGAGAGGGGAGCACTGCCAGTGCCACTGCCTATGCCTGAGTCTGCATCCCCTCCAAGAGCACCAGCCAATGCCCCCCCACCACCACCACCATGACAACAAGCAGCAGCACCAGCATGACAGTCTCCTCCACTCCCATTTCACTTCCCAGGCTGAGCCTTCCAGTACCAGAGGAAAAGCTGGAGCTGGATCCGAGTGCCATAGCAAGGGAAATTCTGGGGAAGGAGGGGGAATCATCTGAGTTTGTGCTCCACACCCTTTGAGTTTCCCCTACAGCCAGGTCTTCTTCCCCGGAAGGCACTGGTGAAAGGTGAGTAGGAGGTACCATAACCTCCAGCTACCACACACACTCACAGTCCTGGTTGGGGAAAGCCCAGACCCATCACATCTTTGACAGGTCTGAGGCTTGCTGGTTGCTGTGGAGTTGGTACAGAAACAAATGGACTCAATATAGACATTGGAATTATGACACACTGCAACCTGACAGACATCTGACTCCCCAGGTGCCTCTACACTTTTACCTGCTACATTCACCTTCCCCACCCCCCCCAGCCTGTCCCTCACCCCTGACCCCTCCATTTCCACTTTTACTGACTGGCTTTCTTGCCTGCATTGCATGCCAGCCTCTGGCCTCTTTAGTATTCCTTCCATCCAGGAACAACCCTCAACATACATACAGGCTTGGTGGTGACAGTTTGACTTGCACCATGGCCAAAAGGGACCTAGGGGTAATGATCAACCATCGCACGAATATGAGCCATCCGTGTGATGCAGTGGCCAGCAGAGCAAATAACACACTGGCATGCATCAACCGATACATCTCATGTAAAACTAAGGAAATGATACTCCCACTGTACTCAGTACTGGTGAGACCCCAGTTGGAGTAGTGCATCTAGTTCTGGGTGCTGCAGTTCAATAAGAATGTGTAAAATCTTGAGAGCCACCCATATGATCAGGGACTTGCAAGGCAAGCCATATGAGGAAAGTCTGAGGGACATGGGCCTCTTTAGCCTAAAAAAGAGAAGGTTGAGAGGGGACTTGATAGCAGCTTACTGGTATATCAGAGGAGCGCATCAGGAGCTTGGTGAACAACTGGCATTCACTAGGGCACCCCTAGGGAAGACCAGGACCAATGGATACAAACTCCTGGAAGGCTGCTTCAGGCTTAATACCAGGAAAAACTCCTTCGCAGTCAGAGTGTCCAGACGGTGGAATAAACTCCCTCCAGAGGTGGTACAGTCACCTACCCTGGCAGTTTTCAAGAGGAGACTGGACAGTCACCCCACTGGGGTCACTTAAACCCAGTTGTCTTTCTGCCTAGAGCAGGGGGGTTGGATCCAATGATCTGCAAGGTCCCTTCCAGCCCCTAAAAACCTATGGATCTATGAATCAAGGTTTCCAGAGTCAAATTCTGCAGAACTCCTAGATAGCATGTGTATGATCTCTGTGCATCAAGTGACAACAGCAGCCATGCCCAGTTTGCATCTGATTTAGAAACTTCCATGGTTTTCGCGGAAGTTCAAAACCAGGAGGCTTTATTGTTGGGTCAGAAACTAGATGTTTATTCTCAAAGGTGGTTGCACAGTCATGTCCTGCAAGGGCTTGTACTAATGTCCACAGAGGTTTCTGGAAGACCAAGCAGTAAGCTGGGAGGTTATTTAAATTTATATGGATGGGGAGGTCTGGGTTGTCATTCAAGCAGATGATCTCTCTATATGTAGTTTTGTCATGGCAAATGTCTGGAGGAGTGACAGTGGCCAGTAACCATTGAATTGATGTACATTTCAGGGTTCCAGTGATAGCACACATTGCAGAATTTAACTGGATACCCATGCATTTGGTATGAGTGCTAGCAGCCTAGACAGGTGCACAGTACTCAGCCTTTGAGAAGACTAGTGCCATAGCAGACTTGTGGAGTACTCCTGTGGTGGCACACCCACTCATTCCGGTGAACTTTCACACTATGTTCACCCAGCTCTTGATCTTCACAGTAAAAAAAACTTTACTGAGGGTGCAGGAACAAACTATCCCAATGTGCAGAAAAACTAGCAAGTATGGCAGGAGATCAGCTTAGTTTAGCAGGGAACTGTTCAGTGAGTTAAAACAGAAAAAGGAAGCTTATAAGAAGTGGAAAATTGGGCAAACAACTAGGGAGGAGTATAAGATGATTGGGCATGCAGGGATGAAAGCAAAAAGCTAGCAAGGGATGTAAAGGGTAACACAATGGGGTTTTACAAGTATGTCAGCAACAAAAGGAAGATCAGGGAAAGTATGGGTCCCTTACTGAAGGGGGAGGTGACCTAGTGACAGATGAGGAAGAAAGGATGAAGTACTCCATACCTCAGACTCCATAGGCAAGGTCAACTCCCAGACTACTGCACCTAGCAGCACAATCTGGGGAGGAGGTGAGCAGGTACCTGTGGTGAAGAACAGGCTAGGGACTATTTAGAAAAGCTGCAACACATACAAGTCCATGAGGCCAGATGTGATGCATGCAAGGGTGTTGGCCAATGTGATTTCAGAGCCGTTGGCTGTTATCTTTGAAAACTTATAGTGATCAGGAGAAGTGCCAGGCAACTGGAAAATGGCAAATATAATGCCCATCTTTAAGAAAGAGAAGGAGGATCTTGGCAACTACAGACTGGTCAGCCTCACTTCAGTCCCTGGAAAAATCATAGATCCCCCTGTGGCCACTACACCTGCCCTGGCAGCCAGGGACTCTGCCTGCCAGCCACATGGGGATCAGGAGCTCTCTGGACCACATGGGGATTGGGAACATCCCCCTGCCCCCTACCAGCCCTGGAACTCCCCTTGGCTGCTGCAGAGGGCAGAGCCGTGAAGGAGCAGCCCTAGACTGGGTTGCTCCTGTCAGGTGCAATTTGCTCCCAACAGGGGCATACATGTAGATGTGCATCCCAGAGTGTTTTAATGGTCCTGAAGTAATGACAATAGTAGTCCAGAATTTGTTCATTAATTGCACATGTAGACATGCTGTCACGGCGGGAGTCCTACAGGAGGGCCGTGATCTCCTTAAGGCCCCTTCCTCCGTGCCAAGTTAGCCCAACGGCACCCTCCGATTCTCGCCCGCCACGTCTTTGATGTTCTAATATATATTAGGGAGGCTGCCTCACGTCTTCTTGGACACGGTCCGTTGTAACCTCTGGTCCTGTAGACTCCCGGACCCCTCGTGGGGCTTGTCCTACAAACGGGTGCTTCGGGGCACCCTAGCCTTATGGGCTATGTGTGGCTCCAACCACCCCTTATACCATGCCCCAAGCCTCACAGTTGGACTAAAAGTTGGTCTGTTGACTACACTCGCCCGCTCTCTGGGGCCTTCCCTGTACCGCCGCCCTCTCTCCGGGGCCTTCCCTGTACCGCCGCCCTTTCTTAGGGCTCTCTGCACCCACTCTGGGCCTTCTCTGTAGTGTCGCCCCTCTCGGGTTCTTTCTGGATAAACCCGCCCCTATCCTGGGGACTTCTGTGCCCACTCTGGGACTTCCCGATCAAGCCACCTGTCTCTCGGGCCCACCGCACTGTTACCCCCTTTCTCCAGGGCTCACCGCACTACTACCCCCTCTCTCCGGGGTTTACCGCACTACTACGCCCTTCTCCGGGGCAAACCGCACTACTACGCCCGCCCTGGGGCTTCTCAATAACGCCCCTTGTCTGGGGCTAGGGTCTAAGCACCCCATAAGCTGTGCCCTTACTGGCGCTAGGGCCCCCACACCACTGTGGGTTCCCCATGAGGCCTCCTCCAACCCCTATAGCCTCACCCAAACCACCAGTGTAATAAATAACAACAACAACACAAAACACAAGCCACTAGGCTATAACATAACTATAAGCCACCTGGCTATAACCACGTTGCTCAGACATCTTAGAGCTGCCTTCTTTTATCTGGCTTGAGCTGTACCTGCGGTTCTCCTATCTTAACTCCAGGAGCTCCTACCCCTCTGGCTGCTGACAGAGAACTGCTAGCCTGGACTCAGCCCCTGGGCTTTGAGGGCCAGGCTCTGCCCCTTCCGGTCAGCTGACCTCCTGGTTGCCCCTGGCAACCCACAGCTGTGCTCCTTATTCCCTGCCAGGGCTCTTTCCCCGGCAGTTTCCCCTCTCTAGGAGCAGAGCACCGAGGTGCCCTGCAACACATGCTCACACTGATCAACATTTGTGCAGCTCACAAGGTGTAACAAGGCTCTGTGAGATCCCATTGAGATGGAAGTGAAACTGACTAAGGCATAACAAAGTCCTGTGGCTAGAAGTTCAACAATTTGAACTTAGACATCCTTGAAATAAGGTTTACCAGCAATTGGGCTATTACATTTTTAAACATTTCACCTGCCAGAAAGTTGGTGGTTTCACCATTGTCTAGAATCCTTAAGGCAAGACTGACTTTCTTTCTAAAATACTGTGTCAATTCAACTTCAGAGTGGACAGTCTTGGTTTTGGTCTGTGACTTTTAATAGATCAACAGATTAACAGGTCATAATTTTCCTGATGATCTTCTTACTTCAGAGGCCATTACCTGGATTTTCTTCAACACTCTTATAGCGTTTACTGCTCTGCAGCAGGACTCTGGCTGGATGAAGACAGGTTTAAACCATTTAACCCTGAATGAAATAGATTTATGCAATTTATCTTCACTTATTCAGATACAAGAATGGACAGACATAATAGTCATACCAGGTATTATTTAGTACTTTTACTTTTACAATTGTCCACCCTCTGACTGTATGCATATACCTGGGATTATTCCATTTTTCAGGTATCAGTCATCTATATTAATAAAAGGGCATGTGTGTGTGTGTGTGTGTGTGTGTGCGCACGTGCGTGCATACTAAGGGGACCCTGGGGCCATGCACCTGGTTGCTATTTTTTTTTATATGGCTCCAAAAAAAAAGTTCGCTGATTTTTTTATTTTATTTTTTTATTATTTATTTTTTTTGGATCTATACTGCATAACCCCTGTGACAGGTCAGCCCCAGGAAGCAGAATAAATTTGCATGTGCAAAATATTCTTTAGCAAAGCTCAAAGTTCCTGGCCAAGGTCAACTGGTACAGCTGGATAAGGCTCTGCATTTAGGAGTATCCCCCTAAGGGCTGTGGTTGGGACTGGTTAACAGGACCTAGGAGCACCCACAGGAAGAGTAAGGGCTTAAGGAAGGTCCAGGGAGAAAACTGTACTGGGCCTTCTCAGGGACTGAATAGGGGGTTGTGAGAGGCATTCCCAGTAAGGCCATCTACAAAAAGCAAACTTGCCAAAAATCAACTTGCAAAAGCTGCAGCCAGAGCAGCTGAGACTCCAGAGCAGCAAGTTGCAAGATGAGAAACAGAGCAGCAATGGCTGCATACAGAGCAACTGAAACTCCTGTACAGCAAGTTGCAAGCAGAGCAACAATGGCTGCAGCCAGGAACCGGCCCTGGAGGGGAAAAGAAAACACTGCATTCTTCTACAATCCAGCCTTGGATTAAGGTTCTGATCCATTAGTTGCAATTGACTCAATGACGACTTCTTGCAGCCACTGCCTTGCAATGAGATGAAAAGGAAAAGCTCAGGGATATGCTGCAACAGTGGCAAGGTTCAACTGCCCCAAATCCTCCTGAGCCCCTTCATACGTTGTTGACAGGCAACACCCCAGGTGCAAGTCATTTCACATGGCTCCTACCAAAAAAAAGGCAATCTACAAGAAGCAAACTTGCCAAAAATCACCTTACAAAAGCTGCAGCCAGAGCAGCTGAGAATCCAGAGCAAAACCTGCAAGATGAGAAACAAACAGAGCAGCAATGGCTGCATCCAGAGCAACTGAGACTCCTGCACAGCAAGTTACAAGATGAGAAACAACATTGCCAGGGATACTGGCAAAGCAAAGGTCCTGCAGGAGTGCCAGCTCATTGTCTGGGATGAATGCACAAGGTCTCACAAAGCTGCCTTAGAGGCTCTTGATCACACCCTCCAAGATCTTTGACATAATGACAAAGTAAATAAATAATTCTACCTCACAATTAAGTTGTTTAATATATTTAAATGTTCAACTTTTATAGGTTTTTGGTATGACCAAAAGTGCACAGTGTCAAGCTGCATCACACAAGTAAAATAGGGTACAAAATTAAACAAATACATACAGCTTATGAGTAGAGGGAAATGAGAGAGAATGAAAATACTTTATTTATAAAACATTAAAATTTGTTTATAAACATTAAAATTTGATTACTGCAACCCGTGTGAAGCTGGGTACTTTGGCTAGTGAAATAATATTTTACCTGGTGTAAAATCAGCCAGATATGGTCTATTTGTTTTCTCCTGCCTATTTCTTGAGCAGAATTGCTGTTCCATTGCAGCTGGAGATTGGACACAAGAACAGGACACCAGACAGGGTGGGACAATACTCTTTCTGTAATGTCTAAATGGTACATCTTGCTCATTTGTTTACAGTTAAATTGACAGCCTGATGTAAGGTTAGTATTGACCTTTCCCTCAGTTCTGATTAGCAGGAACTTTTGATAGAAAAAGAGAAGAGGACTCAACTTTGTCTGTAGTAAGGGGCATGGATTTTCTGCTTTTGGCATATCAACTATATTTTCTGGCATTGCAAAGAGTCCCGGACATTAATTGCATCTCAGCCTATCCTATTATTTGCTTCAACACGTAACAATTTGGTCTCTTCAGGACTGAAATGCTTTAGCATAATTGAAGTCATTGGGCTAACTAACAGGGTGAAATTTAAGAGCCTTGAATACACAAAAGGTTAAACCAGACAACCTAATATTTTCTTCTAGCCTTAGTCTTTGAAATCTGGAAGAAATGCATAACTTACATTTTATTTTTATTTTTCAGGATTTTTGTTTAAAGGATGACAGGTGTTCAACTCCAAGTGATATTAAAAAAAATCCAAGGTATGTGATGAAATGCAGCATTCAATTACACTCTTGGATAAATCAAATTCATAAAAGCTGATAAGTTAAATTATTAATTAATAGATAACATTCATACAAAAACTATGGGAATTCAGGTGTTAAATGTACTATAACAGAATACTGTCACAGTAATAATGAGGGGTAACCGATTGTAACCATTTACAAATCTCAGTTAATAGCTTTCCCTTCATATCTGTTTCAGGGCTAGACATCATTGGTAAACTGTCTAGTCCTTTGCCCAGATCCAAGAGCTCTGTGTCATGCAGCAAGTGCTAGAGATAACATTTAAGGATTCATTCATTAAGACTTTTTCTCCAAGGGATATAAGCAATTCTTATAATCTCCTAAGAGAGTTTTGTGATGATATTTTGTCAATCTGTGATAAGGGAGGGTAAACTATTTTCCTCAATGCTGCTTTTCAGAGTAGATCTGTTTAAAGTACACAGTAATAGCTAAAGGGTGATATTACTCAGACTTGGAGGAAAGGGGCCAAGGGCATATCCATCATTTCTGAACTAAAGGCTGAGAGGTACAAGAAGAGTTCTCATATTTTTAGAGTTGGCAGCGAAAAAATAAAAAGATCAAGTTCAAGATTTTGGTTTCATATTGTACAATGAAATGACAGTAAAATACAAAACAGTAAAAGATTCATGAGTTTTGAAGAAGGAAGATGCAGCCTGGAAGACTGGTTTTTTTTTTAGATGACACAGATGTAGTCTATATAAAAAGCCTAATAAACTATTTTCATTCCTACCTATAAAAATTATATTAATTTTTCCTTTCTTCTACTGCTAATCAGAAGCCATTTTCAGAAAAGTGAAGAAGTAATACTATTTATTATTTTTCAAGGGTAAGTCATGTTTACCTAACTAGATGTATTCCTCCAAAAATATTAACTGGATTACTCTTTTATCTTCATATTACCCTTCTAACCTCCACACACCTACAGCCTATGCAAAAGAGGATATTCCTAGGTTGCAAAACACACCACTATATAGAGATATTTCAGTTAGCTCAGGTACCAAGAACACTACAATTGCTACCATAATACTCTGCCTTGACTAATTTGCCCTGCTTCTTAACTCTTTACCACGCAACATCAGAGATGCCAACTGTTTACAGATCTGTGTAGGGGTTATAAAAATAAGGCTAAAAATGTTTTTCCATAAAAATAAAAATTAAGCTGTCTGTAAAATATGAAAAAAGTGACTTTGATTGAGGCTGGATAGAAGTGTTGTTAGACCAGAGCAGTACTGCACTACAGCTCAGCTCCCTGTAGGAACCTTCATCAGGGCTTTGGGGCCCATATCTAGTCCCACCCACCACCATGTGCTGCCACTGCATACTGGCCATCATCTGCCTGGAATGGATAATCACCTAGAAGGTAGGCAGGCCCATGTGGCCCTGCGCAGTCTGAGACACCAGGAGGTGGTGGTGCAGCTGGTACAGAGCTGCAGGGCTGGGACGGGGAATGGCATCAGGTGTGCATCTGTGCTGGGATGGAGGATGTAGGGCCAGCAGTGGTCAAATTGTGACTGGGTTGGGGTAAGAGCAGCATGGTATGTGGTGCAGTTGCAGGTACCATGGTGTGGGGGTGAGTAGGGAATGCCTGGGGTAGTGTCAGCACAGTGTAAAAACATTGCTTTAGCCACGTAAAACTTTAATAAGAGTTGGGACTTGAGCCAGATTTAGAAAGTTGGTGTTAAACCTCTAAATTTGAATCAGGCCCTTGTTACTGCCATTCAGAGCCTGGCAGAAGGGTTACATCTATGAACTAAAGACTGAGCGGTACAAGAAGAGTTCTCATATTTTTAGAGTTGGCAGGGAAAATTTCAGTAAAAAGTTTGTAGATTGTCAGTAAAAAACAAACAAACAAAAAAACAACCCAAGCAAACTTTCATGGGCTGATAACCCTGCATAGCACGCACAATGCAACTATAAATGCAGTATCATCCATGGTAATATAGACAATGACACAGTAGTTTCCTAAGAGCTGATACATATATATTGATTGAATGGCTATTTTAATTGCAAATACTGTGGAGATTAAGGTAAGTGGAAAAAACTGCCACTCCCTCCCCCTCAAAAAAAGAATAATTGCGGGGTCTTTTTAGAGTTTTTTCCTCTTTCACTTTGTCTCCGTTTCTGAACAGCACTACTAACTGCAGGGCCTCTAAATATTTACTATGTACTATTACAACTGAAGTGGCACCTACTGGTTCTGTTTAGGGCTCCATATTAAGCTATAGGAAATGTAGCTTCCTCCCTCTCCCCACAACCTCTCCCTTCCCAGAAATGACTGTCTTTACATCTTGAACAACATTTTTGGACATAAAGGTTAGGGACAGACATTCAAAAAGCTAGAGCCTGAATTGATTCAATCTTTGCAGGTTAATCTAACCTACCTAGATTGAACCAATTCACAAGTAGATAAACCTACACAAAATGCAGGCATATGCCTACACTGCCTCAGGCCAGAAGCCCCCCCGGTGCTAGAACAGCCCTTGGTTGCAGAGAAGCTGTGGGGAGGGGGGTGATGAGCCCAGGCACTAACCTGGACTGAACTGGCCAGGGAGGGGTTTAATTTTCCCCTTCCTGTCCCACAGACCGGAGCCACAATCTGCTGGGTGCTGACCCCTCACTGTGGCGGCAGCAGGGCTAGAGGCATGGCCACACATTGGCTGGCATGGCCCCCTGAGGCATAGGGGATAGGGAAGGGAGTTATTCTCCCTTCTACTCCCGGGGGACCGCAGCCAAGGTCTGCCCACCTAGGCTGTCACTGATTCCTCCCTGCATGGGGTGAATGGCAGGAAAAAAATCCTTCCCTGCCTCCTTTACCAGACACTGGAGCGGGGTGATAATAACCCCCTCTCCCTGCCCAGTGCTCTGGCTCTGGGTGCTTTCCACCCCCTCCCCCCCAGGGGCTGTTTATCATGCCAGGTGGGTGGAAAGCAGCTGGAGCTGAAGCTAGAGCCAGAGCTCCAGGCAGTGGGCAGAAGCCACAGAGCTGAAGCTCCCCCTGCCCTGAGCACTGCTGCATGGCAGGGCAAAAACCATAGCTGGAGGTGCATGCAAGAGTACAGCCCTGCTAAGCCCAGCCAGCATGAAGTTTCCCCTTCCCTCCAGCAGCTACTCCCCCTCCCTCTTCTGTTCCTTTGGCACCACTTCAAGCAGGGAGGGGAGGAGAAGCTGTATCCCGGCAGCTTCTGCTCAGAGAACAGAGCTCTGGCTCCAGTTGCTTTCCACCCATTCCCCCCGCAGGAGCTGCTTATCTTGCTGGGAAGGCTAAAGAAGACAGCTGGAGCCAGAGTTCCATGCTCTGGGCTGAAGTAACACCTCCCTCCACCTCCCAGAGTGGCACCGTAGGGGCAGGAAGTAGCTCTTGGAGGTGTGGGGGAAGGGCTGTTCTATTACCCTCACCTCTAACTGTGGCTCCTGCCCCACTGTTGCGCTTGGGGTAGGGGGAGCTTCAGCCTGGCAGCTTCTGCCCAGTGCCTGGAGCTCTGGCTCCAGCTCCAGCTGTTTTCTGCCCACACCATCCACCCAGTGCTATGAGCAGACTCTGCAGGGGGCTGAGTAGAAAGCAGCTGGAGCTGGAGCCAGAACTCTGTGCACAGGACAGAAGCTGGGCTGAAGCTTCCACCCACCCACCCAGAGCTGTGCCAGTGAAAGCTGGAGGTGAAGTATGCAGAAGAACCCTGCCATCCCCAGCCAGCCTGCAGCCTGTGGGGTGGGTGCTGCACATGACAGGGGCTCGGCAGGGCCTGCAAGCCCCCACAGCTGAATGCTGCCAGGCTCTGGGCCCATTAGCATCTCCAAACCAACCTGCGAAGCCCGCTGCTTGGGCAGTTGCCGCTGGTAGCTCCCAGCCTGAGTCAAGGGCCTGGCCCCTGTGGGTTGGCCCAGCTCAGCCCCACAGTCCTAGCCCTGCAGCTGCTGGTGAGGCAGGCATCTAGCAGTGCCCCATCCCTGCACCTGGAGTGAAGAGAGGGACAAATGCCTGATGAGCTGTTACACCCTGGCCAGACAGACCTCAGCTGTGGTGTCCCAGTGGGAGGGGGAGAGGGAAAATAAACTCTTTCC